>NC_136601.1:20008980-20256480 GCF_910589615.1 Taurulus bubalis
GATGGGGCTCCGGTGTGAAACCATCACAAAAGGTTGGCTTCAGAGGCATATTAGGGGACCGTTTTGGGTTCATCTCGAAGCATTAGGCCCCAAAGTGCACGCGTGGGCTTTTACAAGCAAATGCACATAATGTTCTCGCATATGCAGGAGTCGTTTTCTTTCATAGGCCTTGTATCACCCCCCCTCTCTCTCTCTCTCTCCCGCCAATGTCTCCCCGGCGCACAAATGAGCGAAGGCTTCGTACAGGAGAGCGGCTCTGATTGTTGAGTGGGGCAATCAAAGGCTTTGATGCTAATCAGAGCTCTCTGTCCTACCAGTTTGCGATGATGGTGGAAATGCACAATAGAGAGAAGGTTCCATACAGAGGCACAATGCCTGGCTGGTGTGATTGCTCTTCTCCTCGTTTCCTGGGTGGGGAATCAGCCCCAGCTTTGGGAACAGGGCTTGCACACTGCCTTGCGTGAGCAACCTAACAGTGCCACTATTATGATCTTTGGCTTTGCCCCCCCCACCACCACCATCACACATTGAGCCTTCCCGCCTAATCTGCAAAATACTTTGTGAGAATGTTCGTTACATTGGTTTGGGCTGATTCTTTTTTATTTATTTATTTTTTCCTGCGACTGCTGCTTCTGCGGAGATGACACCGGTACTTTGTGTGGCAGGATCTAACCACAAACCGCTCTCCGATAACACCTGCGCTCTCTTGATGCAGCGAGCGCTTTTCCTTGGCACTCATCTCCTCTCTCGGTAGGGGGGCCTTTGCCGGGGGATGTGTGTTTTTCTACCCGTAGATTTTTATTTATTTACTTTTCCTAGTGCTACTCTGAGCGTCTCAAATCCGCCTGTCTTAACTCTCGCCAGAACCTTTTTGGACATATGTGTTTTTTCTTTTTTTCTTCTTCTTATTTTGTGTGCCTGCCTGTTTGTGTGTATGAGGGGGAGAGAGAGAGAGCGAGAGAGCAGTGAGTTTTTGACAATCCGTCTCCATTGTGTTTTTTTTTGGACTGTGCACACGTACTGGCGAGAGAGTGTGTACGCTGTGCGTGTTTCCCCTGCTTGTTGGTTGACAGGCTGTTGTTCGGCCCTCTTGACAGACAGTTCCATTAAATCATGCTGCAGTGGTAAACCACAGTGACAGGACGCCATTGCCTCCCCGGGATTCCTTCATCAGGGTCTCTCATGCGCTTAACGAGGAAGTAAACATGCTAAATTGTCTGCTGGAGATGAAGTGAAGAGGCTGTCTCGCCGCTGAGTGTCACGTGTGATGTCCTCGCGTTTTAGCTTCTCCCTCTCGAAATGTCGCACGTAATGCGGTGAGCGTGCACGACGGCCAAGAGCCATCTTCGGTCCCCCTTGAGTCGAGTAAGTCGTGCCAAGGCATCGGTTTATGAGAATACACAACATTAATGTTAATGTCGTGCGCTACCAACAGAAAGAGAGAACGATGCGTCTGCGAAAGCATACAGGAGGCTTAATTGTGGTTCGAGAACAGACGATTCAAAAAGTGTAGGCAAGATGGTAACCACCTGACAGCCTGAAATGGAGGGACTCGCGTATGTGCAGCGATGTTTTATGCATCGCTCACCTATAGCGTTGAGCCTCTTAAGACCGCAGCCACACTCACAGTTTCCCAGAAACCTCTCTGTGATTTTCTGATGGTCGCAAACAGTTCTGCAGACCGTTATTTCCCAAGAGAGAGAGTGAGAGCGGCGCCGCCGCCGTCGTTTTTGCAGGACGGCCATGCAATAATACATGCGGTACCTTTCGATGACTCCTCTCATAAGGGAGCGCTGCATCCCCGAAGACGCTGCACGGTGCTGCGCATCTCCCTGCAGATTGAGTCTGCCTGGGAGCTGCCTGGCGAGCAAACACCGGGTGAATTCTGAAGAGGTGTTGAGTGCAGGGATGATGGCTCGGCTTGTTCCTTTTAAGGTTATTTTAAGCTGCAGACCTGCAGAGTGTGTGTGTGTGCGGCGTGCAAGTGTGTGGTGTGCGTGTCAGGGCTGTGTTTTAATTAGAGAGACAGGAGTGTGTCCTTGGGCTGCCGCAGAGGGTCAGGAGGACCTGGTAGTCTGGGAGTGCAGGGGCTGGGATGAGTCTGGCAGGCCTGCTAAACACCCATTACCCAGACGTGTAGATGCACTCAGGAGCGTGCGTGCTCACGCCCGGGCCCACACACACAAACAGACACACACGCGCGCGCGGAAGCACATACGCGTCCCCGGTCTTGGCGCCATTCCTGTTGGCCGGTGATACCATGGTAACCGAGCAGCCTGCGTCTCCATGTGTTCCGCGGCCTTCCCCTTCGTCTCTGAAAGCAAAATTACCACTGGCACTGCTCTTGGGAGATGGGAGGGAGGCAAGGGAGATGGTGGGCAGATTGAGAAGGGCATGCGGGAGGTGGCGTGGAAGAAAGCAGGGGGAGGTTGAGTGGGGAGGGGAGGGGAATCGGAGCAAAAAAAAAGAAGAAAAGGTCGAGAGGGCAGAGGGAGGGAAGCATCTGACATTTATGTCCCCGGCCCACAGAAAATGCCACCTCGGGACGGCATCTCTCTTTCTTCTCTGCGACGCTCCTCCGGTCTCCATCTGACCCGCCCCACACCTGGACGGCCACGCATCTCACTCCGTCTCCCGTCGGTCACCCCCTCCCCCTCGCCTGACCTGCGGCTTTCGTCTAGCCATTTCTTCTCCCTCGTTTCCATATCACAGGCCCTTACCGGCACCGGCGCTCCCGCCCATCACCAGCGTTCCCCTCTTTGATGCTCGCCTTTAGAATCCTCTTTAACTTCGCTCTCTTTTCCATCCCGTACCTATATTTGCCTCCCCTCCTCTTTCTCTCCCCGGCTAATCACCTCCCCCTCCCCCCGCACACACCTCTGGTGCCTAGCCCGGGTCCCAGCCGATGATGGGACTCATAAAGCCTCCCAGATGAGGGGATAGCTAATGGCTGTTGAATAATGCATGGTGAGCAGGATTTAGAGAGCCCAGTCTATTAGCCTGACCAAATACTCTGGGCTTTTATTAAAGACCAACACTTACAATTACAAACTGCATTAAGGCCGGGGTCCTGTCTCAGCTCCCCCCCACACCCCCTCGCCATCCTTTCGTCGCCGTCTCCATGGTCATGCCTAAGGATGAATCTTTTTGCCTTTTCAGATTTTATAGCCTTGAGAAACTGACCCTCTTAGAGGAGGTCACCGGCAGTCTTTTCTGGTTGTTGTTTTTTTTTCTTCTTTTTTTTACGCTTTCTGTGTCAGAGGTCGGTAGCCCTTTTAGTCACAGCTGTGGATAGAAGAAGAGATTGGTGAGGTGGAGGGCAGCGGTGTCGCGTTTTCACTGCCGGTGGTCGGTATGAAAGCGGAGGGTTGATGTCCATATACTATGTGGGCTCTTTATGTCCCTCCCTGCTAGGGATTGTTAGTTTTTGTGGCTGTTTTTTAAAAAAAAAATTTTTATGAGACACCCGGGCGCTTGGACGTGTACATGCGTTGTGTACACACCTGCATTGCGCTCCCTCTGCTCCGCTCCTGCAGAATCACCGTCGCTCGTCTTCTCGATGGATCTTAATATTCCCCGAGCTTACTGTTGCTGCTGCTGCGGACGAGGCTCTCCCTCGCACATCATTTCACATGATTATACACAAATGTTAATGGCCGCTAATAGCTATAAGTGTCTGGAAGTGTGTGCCCTGTAAGTGGCTTCTGAATAGTCATAAAGTGTTGTTAGCTAATGGCTATCTAAACATCCCTCTACCTGGCTACGTTTAAGTGCTCACTTAGCTTTCTCTCTGTAATAGCGTATTGACCTCTCTCCTAATCTTGAGATTGCCATGCAAGGTCTCATCTTGCATTTGATTATTACGTTGTAATACGTCCGCATATTCCTGACAATTTGCAAAGTTAGGCGTTTTTGTTCGCCACACGACCCGGTGCATCAGAGGGAGGGAGGTATTTTAGGAATGAGGATCACATGGATCAGTGATCATGCGGCCTGGGGGGTCCAGTTTTTATATGCGGACAGATCTTTAATCATCTAATTCAGAAAACCAGGGGATATCCAGGCCATGTCAGATGGAGAGGAGACTCCATAAGGGACGATAGATTGATGTCAGATCAACACAGAAAGTGTCAACCCTGTAAACGTTGATCCATCTCCATGTCCGCCCTGGGCCCCCCCCCCCCTTTCCCTATGTGAGTGTGTCTGGAGAGCTAAGCGATGACATGTCTCATCCACCAATGATCAGATGAAAGGCTGCTGCTTCATTTGTGGCCAAAAACAGCAAGCTCATGAGCTACTACTTCCTGTTTATGTACGTGTGTGTCTCTCTTTCTCGCTGAAGTTTATTCAGTCGGATCTCCTGGCTGACCCTTCAGCTAGCTAGTGCTCCTCAACAGACTGCACTTCTATGTATAGTACTCCCAAAATGTGACCGGCTTTTAAAGCACGCTTACCTCCTTGTGTATCGAATGGCACACTTATGGGGCTTCACCTGAATTAAAGCAGCTGCATATCAATATTAACGATGTGCCTTAAAGTAAGTGTAAACCGATCCGGATCTGAAAGCCGAGGCAAACAACACCCCATCGACAGCATTTGAGTGAAAAATCCAATCCTCTTTGGCTAAAGAGTTAGTCAGTGTATCTCTATCATTTCTGATTCTGTTTTATTTTATTATTTAGTTAATCAAAATTAAATGTTATCAAATGTTGATCATGAGCCAAATCAATAATACATCACAGCCAAGTCAAATTGGGTCAAATTTCACATCTGCATTGTGTTTCAGTTACGTAACAAAGCAATAAAGTGTGTTTTCTGCCTCAGTTGTAGTCATAAACCGCGGTCACTGTGACGTCACCCATTGGGTTGTGGACTGCCGTTATGAAGCCTTGAGTTCAGCGATTTGGCCGTCGCCATCTTGACTTTGAACAGAATTGACCATATTTGTAATGCAGAGACGTAGTGACGCCGTTTACGGCTCTGGTAGCGGCCTGTCAATCACAGTAGCCCCGCCCTAAAGCATACCCCGCTTTATGGTCTATTTGACTCTAAATGGACCATAATTTACGAAATGAACATCACGCTGTATTGAAGAAGACTTGAAACTAGCGATTGAGACCATAAACTCGTGTTTGCAATGTTTACTGAGGTAATAAATCAAGTGAGGAGTTTCACTTAGACTTCGATACGATCTGACTTCTTTTTGCAATCGGAGGAGGGAATGCACGTTTTAAAACACTCCTGCGCTGGCTTCTCTCGGCAGAAAAACAGAGGTTACCGCCTGCTTTGAGTACAAGAGTCTTGTTTTCCTCTTCACCTGTTATAGACGCTACACAAGCTCAAAAAGCACGCAGAGGTCTATGGCGGCCTGGATGAAGGGGAATCATGACACCAAAAGCAACTAATGAAGAAGAGTTGGTGCTTTTGAGGGTTGAAAGAGGAGGGGTGAGCACATACTGGAGCTATCAAGCAGATATTCTGATTGCATCTTGACAGCTTTATACTGATATGAACATTAACAAACGGCTTGAAAATAAGCGCGTGTCCACGTATGTTCAGCATCGGCGTGTGTTGAGACAGCAGAGGTCTTATCTTCGTTAACGGTATCCCCGTGTCTCTCTGGAGGCTCGCAGGGAGCAGAGGGCAACTGCAGTCTGATGTGGGGCATCTGTTCTCACATTTGTTAAGCTTCTCCCGGTGTGTGTGTGTGTGTGTGTGTGTGTGTGCATGTGTGTGTAGGGGATTTTAAGAGAGGGGATAAAAAAGAGAGCGAGGCAGACGCAAAGAGAGCGCTGTAAGAGCCCGTTGTGATCGGTGTGATAGGTGCGGTCGGTGGAGTGGAACGGTAAAGGTGTTGTTGCAATAGAGGGCAAGTGGCAACTTGTCATTGGCCCGTGTTAATGCTGACCCAGGGCCGGTGGCTGCGCTCACCTCATTGACCGCAAGATGGCCGCCGGTCGAGTCTGCAGGTGGTGCTGAAGGCACATCTCTTTCCGTTTTATTCTCTCTCTCTCTCTCTCTCTCTCTCTCTCTCTCTCTCTCTCTCTCTCTCCCCCGCGCTCTCTTTGTACCTCTATCTCCCTCCACCATCTATTATACACTCCTGTCGGAATACCAAGCAGCCCCTCATCCTTCCTGCTCTTCTCCCCAGTCTCCCCACATTCACACGGCCTTGTCTTCTTGTGCACAGTGCATATATATATATATATATATATATATATATATATATATATATATATATATATATATATATATATATGCATCACTTTCCGTACTGTAATCTCAGTGGGGACATTACATGCATAATCTACTTCATAATAAGGCTCTAGTTGGCCCCGGATGCCTGGTTAAGATAGGAAGGGAGATGTGTTAATTAGACTCATTTGCAGCACCGGCTAGCTAAAGAGCAGGACCCCTTCACAGACGACCCGCTTCTCCTTGAGAGGAGCCGCAGAGTTGCTGATCAAAGTTTCACACGCCAAGCCACCGTGAGGTGAGGCACCGGTGGACTCCTTTCGCTCAGTTCCAGAGCGGCTTCTGGTAGATGTAATGGGAACAGGAATTATTGACTGGAGCAGCGTGGTATGGAAATAGTGTCTCTGGCGTGCCATCATCGAGACGGAAAGCTTATAGTACCCTGATTTATGACTACTGTGGAGAATTGAGTGCTTCATAAAGATCGGGCCGCTGGCTCAGATGGAACAATCAGTGAAGTGATCTGACTTTGGTGGATCGCGGTTTTTCCGACGAGTTGTAAAGTCAGTCTCAACGCCCTGGCTTTGTCCGCCCCGGACCATCGCACGTGGAAAGAGCTAGAGCGACTCCGGCCCGCCGTCAAGGTCATATGGATTAGAAATGATTGGGTTTCCAATACACTACTGGGGAGTTCTGCATGATGAATCATCACTTCGTTCCAAATCGACACCAATTAAGAAGGGTTTTGTTTATTCCGCTGTGGGACACGCTGTGGATACTCGCTCGTAACAAGCAGTCTCGCCCCTCTGTCTCTTTTCACAGGCAACACTGTGGCATTCGCAGGGATTAGTATAACGCGCGAGCGTGCGTATTGCGGCGGTGCATATTCGTATCCGCTTCCCTGTGTGCACTGCGGGGCTCGATCCACATCTTACTTGCACACTTGTGTGTGTGTGTGTGTGTGTGGACATGTTGGCACACGCATGTCCGCAGTCATGTCATCCAGTGTTTACTGCGTGGCCCGGCTCTGTTTTGTGTCAGTAGCTCCATGTCTGTGAGGCATGCTGTATGAAAAGTGAGGTTGAGGAGCCCAAGTGCCGGAGCCAGTGAATTCATTTGCATTCATTCCACTGCCTGTCTCTCCTCAGAGCCCATTCTAATTACCAGCAGCTCCAGCTCAGGTCTGCTACAACACTGCGCATACTCTCTCTCTCCCTCTCTCTCTCTCTCTCTCTCTCTGGGTGAAGAAAAAAAAGAAATGGGCTGCTGGTGGTGCATTCCTGTAGCTTTGATACTGCTCTCTCTTTAGCCTGCCAAAAATCTCTTCGTGTTGGTTTGTTTGCTGTCAAGTCCAGGCACTCCCTTCCTGTTTTTTTAGTGCCATAGTCAGAGGAAATATAGTGTATGCATGTGTGTGCAAGCGAAACTCCGCCATACCCTCTGCGTGTGCTTGTTGTGATTGTTTTGGGGTTGAGGGAGATGCAAGCGCCTGTTCGTATCTGGGAGGGCGAGCGGGGGAAGCAGGGAGAGAATCGCGGGGCTTGTAAAAGACGAATGTGCGCACTAATCACCGTAATGGCCATTGTGGCGTTTTCGCCTCCCGAGTCCCGCACACCTCGTCACGCCCTCTTCCTGGTAATGCAAATGTCTACCAAGTTGTAATAACTCACATGACGCCACGCCGCTACTGGGGGTTCTCCAAAGCTCTGTCAGACGCTGGCGTGCACACTTATGCGTGCACGTGGACGTATGACACACACCAGGGGCCACACACACACACACACACACACACATACGAACACCTGCACGGTTCGGTGGCAGGTGGCAATGACCGGGCACCCTGCAGCAGCGGCAAGGTCAGGACGGATCAGGACACTGCTGTGCTCTCAGGAGAGATGAGCTGAGCTCAGCTAGCAGCTATTCCGCAACGTCCACGCAAACCCGCCCGGGAAAAAAAGAAGCTGCCAAAATTCACAAAAGTTCAGTCTGCGGAAAACGTTGACGGATTAATCTCAAGTTCGCAAACAGATCATTTAAATAGCGCTGGGGCCGACAGGAGGGTGCTCTTTTGAAGAAAAAGTGACTTAAAGCGCGGCGGCGCCCGTGCAGTGGAGCGTTTGCCGCGTCGGGGTAAGCGCCTCGCTGTAGAAGGAGGGGAGCTAGACTCGGGAGGCTTTGCGAGCTCTCGGGGGAAATGCTACTTTCAGAATCACCTGCAGCCTAAACATGATTGTAGAGTTGCTCCGCAGTTGTTTTTGAACACGGGGGTACAAACAAGCAATTACACAAATATGCACATAAATATACACTACATCACGCAGACAGACAGACAGAGGCACGCATGCACGCACCAGCAAGCGCGCGCGAGTCCTACGGTATGAGAGAGCCAGATGATGCATGGCGGCTAATTATCAGACTCTGTATGAAAATCGACTGTGTTTCCGTGTGATGGGGGGGGGGCTCTTTGAGCTCCTATGCGTCTTTGTTTGTATTTTCTGGCTTTAATTGGACAACATGATTGTGTCGCTTTGTTAAATGTAGATCCCACCGTTCATTCCCGTGTCTGCGGAAATGAATCAATGGCTGTTTTTATTCTAATTGCCGTCTCAGAGCCCACTGTCATCAGCGTAATTATCCACACTTCTGCCGCCATCACTGCTATTTTCATCATCATTCTTACCACTATTACTACCGACGCTATCGCCGTTTTCTTTGCTGTTTCCATCTCCGCGGGCGCTATTATCAGTAACATAATTTTCAACGTCGTCGCCGGGGCCATGATCATTAGCAATATTAGCCTGCGTTATCCTGAGTTCACTGTTGTTATTATCGATATTGCCATCCTTCACGCCAACTTCATCAGCAGCCAGCCAATAAAGGGAGTCGTATTGGAACTTTTAATGTCTGATGAAGATTAACGCGTTATCGCTTTGTCGGGAACCATTTTCTGAAGACAGAGACAGATGGTCAGCGAGGGCGGGATCCCGTCTCAGTACTGCTAAAAAAAAAGAGAGACTAACAAAAACCATTGAGTTCTAATTTCAGTTGTCTGACCTTTTTATGGGGTTAATTATTTATTTCATCGCAGCACAGCAGTGGAATAAACTTTGTGGCAATTTAATGCGAGTCAATTAAGAAGCCAGATAGATGAAAAACTATCCTGGGGGAAATTATTAAGTTTGTATTTTTAGAGTAGGGTGGATGATTTCTTTTTTTTTTGGGTCCAACAATAGTGTTAAATGTTCTCAAAATACGATCACATTCCTCTGTCAGACAGATAGCTTTGATATGGTTGAGGTCAGGCTCTATGGATTTTATACAGCTTTCCTGCAATAGGAAATTAACTAGAGCCATAGAGCGCTGGGCACAATAATGGAGAGGGGAAGAGAGGGGAAGTGGGCGTTAGCAAACACAGAGTGAAGAAAAGGAGGAAACCTGGTTAAATATTAGGCTTCATTGTTTTTGTGGCTCATGTTGTTATGCTCTGCTACCCACTGAACATAATGTTCTCTTCTTATTAAAGAAGCTATGCATTCTGTTGTTGCAGCTCCCACACTGCGTCAACTGTATTGGGAAGGGCAGGGACCTGAAGCTTACATTATATTCATAAATATATAACAAACAAACAAACGGTAAGATGTGGAGACGAGTGAAAAATGAACAGACAAATAAGGATTAGGCCACACTTATCAATAAGTGTGGTATTATCTTTTTCCCTGTTAGGTTCCTTCCTTTACTTTATAATGTCCATGTGCCAAAGAGCTTCAAAAGAGACAATTTCCATCATCAATTTGAACCAATCAGTAAGACCTGGTCTTGTCAGTTTCCTCTAATGGCCGTGACCAATCCTTGAAGCTGCAATAAAGCCGGCAAGTGCAAGTCCAACATTTTGTTGAGGTATACCTGGTGGTTGAAGAGGCCGGTCTCTTTATAAGCTCAGCTGTGGAGATTGTGGTAACTTTTATTTACTCTTTTCCCCCAAAAAAGGAGAAAAAACATTCCCACATAAAACCATCGTTACACTTTTTGGACCCTCCTCTTCGACATAGAGAAATCTGCAAACGGCACCTAAATATCAAGAAGAAAATAAACAATTCAACTACACAAAATCTGTCTTTTTTCATGTAGATATAAAAAAAATATATGTATGATTATTTTATATAATAAACTTGCACATGAATAAGACTCCAAAAAAGTCAGACTTCCCTTCCCTTTTAGCTGCAAGAACAATAAGACCCCTTTTCTTACCCCACTGTCCCTCTAATCATTTTCACACAGCCCCTTGTTGTCCATGATTACCAAAATTAGATTCCTCACTGTACCTCTTAACTTCCTCTGCCCTATTAGAAGAGCACCCAGCACAGGTAGCGCTGAACATCTGGCAGGCGCATCTCGACTGAAACTACAACATATTAATGACGAGCATGACGAGCTGGGGAACACGATTATTTTTGCGCTTGTGATTCATTTTTCATTCGAACAGTTTAATACCTGCTTTTTAAATCCTCCGTAAGAGAATTGCCCCATCATGACAGCTAACTCATTACACAGGCGCCCATTACTATGTGTGTGTGTGTGTTTGTGTGTGTAGGTGTGTTTTAATGACTTGTGGGGACATCTGTTTTCACAGTCACATTGTGGGAACTTGCCTTCCTTATGGGGACAAAGTCAACGGTAATGTAAATTGTTACCTTATAGGGTGAAGACTTGGTTGAAGGTGTGTGTGTGTGTGTGTGTGTGTGTGTGTGTGTGTGTGTGTGTGTGTGTGTGTGTGTGTGTGTGTGTGTGTGTGTGTGTTTCTGAGTCATGTTTTATGAGGCTCTCCTCTCATTGCATTAGTATGACTTGGTTTTAAATGCCTAAATTGTCATAAATACTTAATGCCTGTGCTATTTTAGCTTATTTCACCGACAGTAATACATTTTTAATACCTGGCCCAAATACCTGTTACCTGTTACATTTCCCAGTAAATCCCCCCCAGATCTCCCTTCTGCTGGCTATAAAACGCTTTCCCTCATATCTCGCTTATGTAACCAAAAGCTGATGATTCCAGGAAAAAAAATCTCATAAGCGACTTTCCAAATGTGTCTCTGCTGGAGGGCTAAGTCCCAAGAGGAACTCCGGGGCAGAGGATGTACTACACTGTCACGACTGTCATCTAAAACTGTAATGGCCCCTCCTCTGGCCTCTATCTGCTCCCCGCAGAGTTGGTTTGATGTGTTTCGAACTACCGGCTCGCCCGCCAAACACCCCGCGGCCACTGTCCTACATCGCCAGGCCTACTTAGGCGACGTCTACCGTCTGATACGGCGTCGTGGCCCACGCGTCGGATGCAACTCTCTGTGGAAGAGCAAGAGAGGGAGCCAGCGACCATTGTGTGAGAACAGTGGAGTCAAGTCCGTTTGTGGGATCTTTGGGGGCGGAGACCCAGAAGCTGCCTTCGCTAAGCCTGTAAAGCACCATCTGGCTGCCCGGGCCCCTGTGTCACCCTACTCACCAAGATTACACTCTCTCTCCTTGTCCTTTTCTCTTCCACTCCTGTCCACTCTACGCTCTCGCCAGCCAACGCAAACCCAGAGAAGCGAAGTTTTCGGCCCACTTCATACCGAGAGCTCTTTTAACTCAGGGTTTTCTAAAAAGTCTAAATTAGTAATGAACCAGAAGTCATTTGAGACTTAAGAGGCAGAAATAATTTGGATTTATTAGTTTCAAAACAATTGCGAGCCGCTGAAAAGCATTTCTCGTTTTTCACAACTCTCTTCCCCCCATTGTAAGAATATTTGGAATGGATTCAAACTATCGTGCTATTTCTAGAAATGTCTCAGCAGATTAATTACATCCCCTCTCTTTCTCTCTCCCTTATTTATTTATTGTGGGATCCAGCTTTTTCCGAGTCTCACCATACAGACAGAAGTGTTTTTTTTACAATGTGCTACGGATCCTTTTAGGTAAAGCAAAGGCTCCGAGTGCGTCCTCCACCAGAGCCGGCAGCATCCGGAGCAGGCATTAGCATTTAACAGTTGGCTCCGCTGTTGACGTGTTTTGATTCGGCGACACACCTGAGGCTGACGGGCGCACACTGTGATGCGCCAGAGAATTTATCAGCGTTGTCAAAATCAAAACTCATGCAGAAATGTTTGCAGTGAATTTGCAATTTGTGAATAACAGTCAGAGTCAAGTCCAAGGTCACACAGTTATGCTCAAGACAAAGTTTAAAAGTTGATTTAAAAGCCTCAAGCGCAGCTAGAGTGCGAGTTTCACAGTCGAGTGCCCAGCTCTGGGAATGTTTGTGTGTGTGTGTGTGTGTGTTTTTGTTGAAAACAAATTCATGTTTTTTTGTAACAAATGTTAAAAACATCTGCAGTATCACCAAAAAAGAAGCCTATAAGCAGGGGATTTCTGGCTGGACTCAAAGGACTCCTAGTTAATGAGGAATCAGATAGACTGCTTTCAAGCTCCTGGTGCATTACAATGACACAGGATACGCTAGTGCTAAAAAAAATGGTTCCGTCAGTTTTCCCTAAGCATGTTATTTTTAATACTCGGGGGGGGGGGGCTCCGACAGAAATAGCTTCCATTTTCCACCTCCATTAGTTTAAACAGCACCTCCAGGTGATGACGCAAATACGTTCCCTGTCATTTCACCAGGTGTCACGTAGACTCACTCTGATTAGCTGCGGAAATCGTTGACAAGCAGGGTTGTATTTTTGTATTGCACAACGCAATATTATATACTGTGTTGTCTCGGGAGGAAATCGGTTATTAAAGTCCAACGTATGCCGCCGTGCATTGCAGGGACGAGTGTTCAAATATGACACCTCCGCTGGCTTAGAACGCTCACAAACTACACGTCTCAGCTGTTGCTATTCAATAGAAGAATGTCCAACATGCTACAAATATCAAATTGTGTGAGTGAGTGTGAAATGTGCCTCATCACAGATGGTCCAGAGCAATAAACACCAATGACGGGAGGACAACATTCAGTTAGACCCCCCCCCCCCCCCCCCCCCCCCCCCCCCGCTCCCCTGCATGTTTCCTTGAAATCATGAAAAAGAGTAATGGCTTGGCACGAGTAAGTAAGAAGTGATTTCATTGTGTCGGCATGCAGATGAGCGGAGACAAATGTTTTATTGCGCGCTTTGGAGATGTGGCAAAGACATTTCGTCCATGTTGGAAGATCAATAATCAGCAATGTGTTTTTTTTGGAAGATGAGAACTTGTCATCTGCTCAAATAGCATTGTGACAGAGTTGACTTTGAGCTTTTGGAAGTAGAAATATGCAGATATACACACACACACACACACACACACACACACACACACACACACACACACACACACACACACACACAGGCACAAGCAGAGGAAACGTCATAACTGCTACTTTAACAATCTTCAGAATGTGAATGTCGGCTGGACAGATGGCATCATGGAAGTATGACTTTGGAAATGTTTATAGGCCTATTTACAGAACAGCTCCTGTCCTGCCATAGCATTCATACAACACACTGCTACATTATACATCTTGCAAATGTGAATTACCAGCAACTGAGAGTCATAAAACCTGATGTGCTGTGTGGCATGTCAGCGAACATTGGTGGATATGAATGACAAAGCGCACCGGCTCCCTTGTCTGTGCCGAAAGGCGAACAATAATTCAGTGTGAGGAGAGCAAAGCAATATGATTTTTTTGTAACATTGCTTAAGATCTCACTGCATGTGCGACAGATTTACTGCCGCGGAATTGTTGACGATAATACGTCCCATAACCGTTTCCCCCGCAATATTTGGGAAAAAAAGTTGCTTCAATTTAAGACATAATGGGCGGTTGAAGAGCAGTAATGTGCTGTGTGTGCTCGCAAAAGACCGACGCTAGATTAGTTTGTTCTTTACTTTTCCCAGTTTTCATTCGGGTGTTAAGCATACTTACAGTTGCATTGGGAAGACTGTCTAGTCTCCCAGGTGGGTACCATTTTCATTTACTAAATTATTGCTGACGCCCTGGCAGCAAATAGAGTTGTGGGCCAAAACTGTCTGTCTGACAGATGCTGGACTCCTCTCTCCTTATAACTGGTCAGAGTGTATAGGAGTCTATGAGAAAATGGATGGATTCATTCATTATTCATTTATAACATTGTCAACAGGACTTTATGGTCTCAATCGCTAGTCTCAAGTCTTCTTCAATACAGCGCGATGTTCATTTTTGCAGTCCCATTTATAGTCAAATAGACAATAAAACAGGGTATGCTTTTGGGCGGGGCTATCTTGTGATTGACAGGTCTGGGAGTTGTCTGTGTCTTTAAAACGTTAAGCCTATCACAGTGTGTTTTCAGTTTATGGAAGTTCATTGTAAACCTTTTGGTCTATAAGTCATGAATACTTAATATAATTTATAATATTTTTTACAAATGGAGAATTCATCATTTAAAACTTATGAAACCAGCTTATTAATTATTAATCAAGAATGAAACATTTATAACTGTGTTTATGAATGAGTTACTAATGAATATTCATGTTGGAATAATGCTTTATAAATGATGAATTCAGTGTTTATTCATGTTTCACTAATGCTAAAAAGTGTGTACTTATTATAAAGTGCTACCAACCTTTTTTATGGAATACAGAGAAAATGTACTTCTGGTTGAAAAGAAAACAACATGGCGTACCACTTCCCATCCCACTAAATACTATCTGGTACGCCAGAAATAAATTCCCACATTTCCAATTCATAGTACGTCAAATGCAGGTGCCAACCATCTTGGGATGTTCCGTTGCACAGCAGGTTTTATGAGCGTGAAGGTGAAAGTACAAGGTCCAACGTTATGAGGATGCTGCATGTCCCACATGAACGCAGACTGCATGCAACAGCACTCACTCAGTCAGGGGCAGCAGCAGTACGGCTGACTACACGACCACTTCTCACATACAGTCGACTCATGGGTACATACCAACACATGCGCACAGGTGGGCGCACACGTGTAACTAAATAAAGAATGCTCTGCAGTCGCACACTTGGACGGGCGTTCACGCATGAAAACAAACATATGCGCGCACGTTTCTGTTTGGCAGCGCTGTAATTAGTCCGCGCTCGCTTTTGGAAAACACACTGAGAAGAGAGAGAGAAAGCAGCAGGGAGGAGGAAAAGAGGGGACGGGGGAGGAAAGGGAGAGTTATAGGGAAAAGGAGTGATAAATGATGGATTGAGAGAGCTCCAGCTAGACCCCGAGGTTACCAGTGTGAGGGAGTTACAGCTGGCTAGCTCATTCCGTCGAGCTACAGATCTCATAATAAACATCACATGGGTAGTTTGGGCTGCCGGCTGCAGATTAAGCCAGAGCTGTTAGCTCTTTAAAGACTGCTCACTGTTGCAGCCAGCCAAGAACCTATTTATAGGGCGGCTGGAAGTGTTTCAAAGCAGGTAGGAAGGGAGGGCACCGGACAGGCGCCGTTTCCGAGCTGATTTATGTCCCTCAATCAGTGTAATAACAATAAACTGTCAACGAACATGCCACTTTTATTTGTAATTTATGACACTGAGCTCCTAATAAAGCTGTTTATTTCTCCCCCCTGCCCCTCTTTACCCCGCCTCCCTCATCCTTCCGCCGCTCCTTCTCCCCCGTCTCCCAGAGCTGCCCAGCAGTCCAGGTGGTCAGTTCACGTTCCGCCCGCTGCCCCCGCCTCCCCCGCCGCCGCACGCCTGCACCTGTGCCCGCCCGGCGCCCTACACCCAGGTCAGCCTGCAGAGGAAGACCATGCCGACGCGGTGCCAGGCCGGCCAGGGCGGCCAGGGGGCAGACACAAGCTCGAGCACAGACCAGGCGCAGCTTCACAACAGCTGGGTGCTCAACAGCAACATTCCCCTCGAGACCAGGTAAGAAAATGCAACAAATGTGCCTCCAAGGCTGTTTTTCACAATGGTGTTTTTTCTTTTTCTTTCTTTGAATTATTATTTTTATTAATAATGAAAGGATTTGGAACAAATGGGGGGGCGGGAGGGGCTTCGTTCCAAAAAAATGCTTTCAGTCCAAAAGCGGTGGATATGTCACTTTGCAACGAAAGCATCCTCAGGGCAACCCGCCCTACTTCAACATCATGTCACTCCATTAAAGGCATTCCTTTAATCTCACAAACGAGGCTCATTAGATTAGAGGAAATTATTTCGTCAGGTTGGTACACTTTCACAATTTTAAAGTAGAGTGATTAGGAGTGAATGTTGGACTAAAGGATTTGTTCGAAAAGGACATGTTGTGCACGCGTAGAGAGCAGCAAGTGGAGCGCCAAGCGGGCCTCTGGGGTATTATTACAGGACTTTGCGCACCATCAAAGTCGTAACGAATCTCTGCAGGTCTTTTGGCTTCTCATCATTTTTGTACCACCCACTGTCGGAAGATTTACCGGGGGACCAGTATTTCTGAGTTTCCACTGCTTAAAATAAAAGTATAAGTCAGTGTCTAGCAGGAATCCACTTTTCAGGAACACATTGTGATTCCACTTCCAATTGTAGTGCCCGAGACTCTTTTTTCTTCTTCTTTCTTTCCAAAAGCTGCTGGAATTTTCATCCCACCAAACAGAATTAAGCATTTGCTCGCTGCATTAGTAATGATTGATCAGGGAATTATTTAGGCGATCCTCATTTGTGAGGCGGCTTCGGAGAAGGAGCAGCAAGGTGCAAAAGAATACGTTTGCATGTTTAATGAACGCTCGGTGCGTGGCTGAATTTCTGGTGTTATGAGTGAGGGTGAGATTGGCAGGCTGCCACACCAGAGGAAGAGGGTTTAATAAGTTATGCATTGGGCCATAATTAGATCTTACCTCATTTAAAGGAAGGGAAGAATAAAATTAGATTCAGTGACAATTTAAATTAATCATTGGCCAGACATGACTATCAATGTAAAAGTCGCGAGTGTGTTGTAATTACAGTACTTATCTATGTGTGTTTGCTTCAAATGAAAATCCACCTTAAATATGATTCACGCCGTCTTTCTTTTCCTTTTTGGGTGAGTGTGTTTCAAATCGTTTCAAACGATATTTGCCATCCATAAAGAAGTCGCTCCCAAAGAGAGATGTGATTATAAAACACAATTTCCACAGCGCCTCGGCATATTGGAGCGTCTTTTCAGTCTTGATACATTTTTACATTTGGGAATTTTTAGTCAAATAAGTTTCATTTGATAGCGCGCTATTAGTTCTGAAGCATAAAATGTAATCACATGCATAGTCAATAGAATAGTGCCCCCCTCATAACATAATTCAGATGTTATTAGCTCTTTTCTAACTCGCTTTTTGGCGGTCGGGACAAAGTCCCCACTGCTTAACTGTTTTGGGTTGCATTTAATATTCAAGCACCCTCCTCTCTCTCTCTCTCTCTCTCTCTCTCTCTCTCTCTCTCTCTCTCTCTCTCTTCCCTCTGTCACACTGCTAATCTAATGATTTCATATTTGTTGCTCTCACCCCGACGCTGCTGCTATCGGGCTCAATCTCAAACGTGGGATTAAAGATTTATCAAGTATTTACAAAGTTGACATGGGGGGGCTCATGCTGACGGAATTATAAGCGATGGCATGACCTTAAACAAAAATTGTTTAGTGTCTCCTGTTGTCAAGTACACTTCCATATTCCTTGAAGCGCTATTTGACGAATCGGTATTGAAGCGTATTGACGTCGCGTCAGCGGAGATTAAGATTGTTTGAAGTGCGCATGGATTTCCTTTTCAGACTCTTATCCGTTATGTTTCCGGAGAGCGGCCGGCTCGTGTGAGTTGAAGGCTGCAGATATGGATGTTCAATATATCTGACTGGGTCTCACGCTGGGTGTGTTAAGAGGTATAACAAATGTTGGGGCTGTAATCAACTTTTATACACGCGCGCAAGTACCTGTGCAGCATGCACGTAGATCTCCACCCACACCCAGACACACACACACACACACAGTCATCCACACACATCCAGGTAGAGACAGCCCTTGGGCCGTAGACACCCACCTCCTGGAGAGGGGGAACTCTCATTTTCTTGCCGTCTCGGGGGAAATCTGCCCTCTGATATGAATTCAGAGCTTCCTGGGCGTCGCCCCTGGATATTGTCTGAGGAGATCAAAGGCAGGCAGCCGAGGAAGAACAGTGTAGCGTTTTTTTAAAGAACAGCACAAGAAGAATAGAGTTCCACTGCACGTTGACAAATGCAATTTCTTCAGCCGGATTCTGATCCCTTTTGCTCTGATCCACCTTCAGCAGAGCAATAAAGAGCACCGCAGCGGAGCCGACCTGTGCACCGGTGTCCAAACTGTGAGAACGCTCACCCGCATTTGACATCTTTTTGTGTGCACTCGTCTTGTGTGGGGGGGCATCTCAGGGCCGAGCTATGTGTGTGTGTGTGTGTGTTTGTCCTAAATTTGTTAGTGGCCTTTCAGAGTTGAACTGCCATTAACCCTTAGGTGTTGCTCCATGTGCAGCCTCCTGTGTCCCCCATCTGACTCACAGCTCTCCTCAGACTCTGGATGGGTGGATGGAGAGGACAGTGAAGGATGGATGTCATCCTACTCTCTCTTTAAACCCAGCTACAGGGCCACGGGACAAAAGAGAAACACACATAAAGACAGAGACAAAAGATGGACAAAAAGAGAGAATGTTATCATTCATAAGCAAATGAAAATATTCATCTTACCTCGTAATAGGGCCATTATAGAGACCTAAAACCTGTCGGTAGGTTTTAAATTCACTGAAAGTTCTCCATCTTTTTGTCTGTTTTTATAGTATTTTATACTTTAATTGATTTAATTGTTTCCCTTCTTTTGTGTTTTAAAATCTTTAAACACTGTAAAGTACTTCCGTGATAAAAAAATTCGACAGAAATAACCTTGCCTGGCCTTGAGGTCATTTCATGCTATTGTTTCAATCATTTTCATGTGATTTGCATGACACAAGTGCTACGATCGGCTTTATTCTGCTGCTACGCATCATGATACAAAAACTCCTTTCCAAAACATTCTCGAATGTTCTCTCCCCCCCCCCATGGCAGAATTTTGCTCTTTGTTTTTAAGACGGATCCGCCCTCAAGGCTGAATATGCGACTAAATGACACAGGAAGATGGATGTGTTTTCGCCGTGCATGAGGGCAAACGGACGACGCGGTCTTGTGTCCGGCGTCGCTGCATGTCAGTCTGCTGTCTGGCCCCACTTTAATGGCCTGTCCTCCGAGGGCCCTTCAGAGACCGCGGTCCCACCAGCAGCCTGTGACCTCACACCTTTCACCGCTCGGATGGAATAACACTCTGGCAAGCTGCGCGTCGGCCCCGACATATCGCACTCGCAGCCAGTATTAACCCTCAGAGAGCACACAGTCACCTGGGGCAATCATGGCTTGTCTGGGAATTCCAGGAGCTCCAGCAAATATATATATATATATATATATATATATATATATATATATATAATGTTATTATTTATTTATTTATTTTTTTTATGAAAAATACACTTCCATTGCAGAAGGTAAAAAAATAAACACAAAAAGATTCATACCTGCTTTTTTTTGTTGCTTATGATGCATCCCCAATAAAGCCTTTATTTCCCCAACACCAGCCATCTTTGCTCCTTTTTCGATAAGAGTCAATATGGCCAGAACAAGATGGGATTGCTTATTGCCAGCCCAGATTGTTATTTTCCAAATTGCCTAATTTCCCAAAACCCCCAATATTTCTGCTTCCTCATCTGACACTATCCAACCCTCGTCCTCCATTATTCGAACGCAATATAGATGAAATGCTACCTAGATTAATTGCCCTTCAGCCTACTTTCCTATCATCAGCCGCCATCTACCACACTCTTTTTCATAATGAAAATGAGCCTCGTCTTCGTTTAACTAATACAGCCGTATAACTTAAGTAGTCGCTTTGATGAGTCAAAAAAGGAATAGGTAAGTCATTGATCCCTGGCTGCCGGGGCTTTTCCATTCTCTTTCATATCAGTGCTGCTCTGCATTACAGTAGCTGCTCATCATGTTGCACTGCGAGAGGCACACATTTGGGCTTTGTCTCTGATGAGGGACTTGGACAGGATGAGAGCTCATCCTCATCCCATATTCTGCGGCTAATACATTAATAAATTATCTATCGTGGGCTGTGGGTGTATTACGTAGCGGTTTGTGGGAGGATTGTTTTTCTATTGTTTAACTGACTATATATATATATAGTGCACTAGCGGTGAATAACATCCGGTCTTTAAAATTGTCACATATAGTGCTCACCTCGAAGAGAGAATGTTGTGGCGGGACACAATATCAATTTAAAGTAAAGTCGTGGCGTTTAGGGATTTCCTTCGGCTACTTTTCTTCCTTGATTTTTAGCTTTCGGGATTAATCTTTGATGATGCATCGCTCGCGAGTTTTAGAGACCACTTAAATTAAAAGCACACAAATGTGGCCAAACGCGGGATATGAAGGGCTTAGTTTGAGACAGTACTGAGGTTGAGGTTTGAGAGGGCTGTATCTACTTTAAGTAGAACAGGCCGTCCTGTGTGTCACCCTCGAATCCGGAGACAGCCTCGATGTGTCATTTAGGAGAGGAGGGGTCTCCTCTCAAATCTCACCACCTTGGGGGCCCGTTAAATGAGTTTCAGTCAGGCGTACTTCAGAGCGAGGCTGAACCTTGCTGAGTGCAGATTATTATAAATGGAGTCAGAATAAGATGCTAGATAACTCAAGTGAGACGATGTCCGTGCTAAGCTAATTTGTGAAGGATTAAAGAGCTGTCCTGCAGTAAGATATTGTTTTCCAAATTCACTATATAATCTACTTAATGAGATAAGAACAGACGTCTCAGAGGTGCCAGGTAGTTGTTTTGGACACACTGGGTGCATCGGCTCCCTCATCATAAGAATAGGACAGCAATTAATTGTCCTTTCGCGCAACTGCTCCAGATAGTAATAATAATCATAGCTTGACCAATTATAACCACCAGACCAGATTTCTCCTCATGCCAGAGTGATGTGCACAGGGCTGAACATGGGCAGAGTATGGAGGGGGTGTTACGGACGGATGGATTGTGTTTTCGGGTTGTCTGTCCTTGCATCCGTCCTTGTGAACGCGATGTCAGGCGAATTTCTTCAAATGTGGCACAAATGTCTACTTGGAATCAAGGATGAACTGATTAGAAAGGCCCTGTTTTGACCACCAAAAGCCCGCAACACATCCCAGGTAGCTAAAAAGACCTGGCCCAGATCCGGCTTAAGCTCAGCACGCCGGAAGAAACACGTCGGCCCGCGTCCGGTTGCTGATTCGGCATGAATGACACCCCAGAATCGGGCCGATTCCGGCGGCCGACACGGCCGTCACTCAAAACTAACCGGGGCCAGCAAAACTATCAAAGAGCAACGTGTAACCAGTCAAATTCCATGTATCTTTACACACACATGGCCAATAAAGCTGATTCTGATAAGAATGTGTGTCTGTGAGTTTTGAGTTTCTGCACCTGCCGTTCCCCGGCTGGTTGCCGATAAACCCGGCTGCCATGTCTCGGCTAGTTTAGGCCCGCTTCTATAATGCCAGAACTGGTCCAGATTCGCCAGCCATCAATGGGCCAGAACCTGTTTCAGTGCTGGTTGCCGAAAAACCCGGTTGCCATGTCTCAGCGAGAATAGGCCCATGTCCGTAACAGCTACATCTGGGCCAGATATGGCAACAATGAACTGGGCCAAAGCTGGCTCACATTCGGCCGCATCGAGCCGGATCACAGCCCAGTCAGCTACTGGCTACCTGGGATTTTTTGGGATTCTGTCAAATGGGCTAAAATTATTAAGTCATGACATTTTGGGCAAACGTGAACGTAAACTACAAACATGACTGGTCGGTACATGGAAACCATACAGCGTTTTCCAGCCTGTCCAAAGGAAACGACGTGTATGGAACGGACACACTGTGTCTCAGTGGTAGAGCAGGGTCGTCCTTCAATCACAGGTGCGGCGGTTTGATCCCCGGCTCCACTAGTCCATGTCGATGTGTCCTTGGGCAAGACACTTCACCCCCAAATTGCCCCCTCGGGGTGTTCCTGCGGTGTGTGAATGTCGCATGAATGATTAGATAGTCCTGATGGGCATGGCAGTGTGTGAATGGCTGAATGATGGCATGTAGTGTTAAAGCGCTTTGAGTGGTCGGAAGACTAGAAAAGAGATAAACAAGTCCAGTCCATTTAGCGTTTACTCTTAAACAATGTGTTTATATCAGCGCTAATGTCCGCTGCAATCATGAGCATGTCCAGCTGACAAGTAGCCCGACAGCGTTGCTCCCAAGGCCAAGGAGCACATTATTAAGTGACTCCATTAGTTTGTGTAGTTCCAGGTTATGTCTGAGAAAGCTCTGTTCACAGCCAGCAGATGGTCCATGGTTTCAGGGTTTAGGGCAGCATTAGCGGCTCTGTCCTGTCCTGCTTTTTATTAGATTTGGGGAAGTCTAACAGAGCACATCATCATCTGAGCCTTTTCTCTTGTATCGTTAAAAGTGAAATCATATATATATATTTTTTACAAGGAAGCTAAGCAGCCAGACAGAAAACTAAACCCGATTCTTAAATGTTTTCCTTACATGTATTATAGGTAGCTCTAGTGGCAATACAAGAAAACCACTTTATTTCCATGTCTTCCACGTGGTTCAGCGATCGGTGAATTTAACTGGAGCTCGCTAAAGTTGACCCTTTGTCTCTTTCAATCGAGAGGTCATGCTTTTGTCTGCCAGTGTCGGAAATCAAGAACCCATTGTTTTCGAAAGTCTGCCAGCATAAACGTTGTAGGCTGCGAATGTGTCGTCTGTGACCGAGGGCCGGGAGGCGGGGTTTAAAGGAAACGCTATCGTCCGCTTACTCTCTGTGCTCCATGGATGCGAAAGATCAACAGAGGAGCCGGACAATTTTGATCTGTTTTGCTCTTTTCGCTTAATGCACCACTGAGAAACTTTTATAGGAATGAACGGGGTGCCGCCTCCAACTCTGTGTCCAGTTTATTAGTACACATCCCTGTGCCTGGAGGCCATCAAACTTTTCAACTCCTCCTGAGTCGGACGACTGGCCCTTGGACTTATTTCACCCTGCCGGCAGCTATAACCCAATTATTCATGTATTCATATCCAAACTGTGCGATACTGACTTCACTGTAAAATTCCTTTTGCAATAATTCAACTGTGCAATACTCTGATTTACTCTGGCGTTAATACTGCATTTATACTGTATAATTTAAGTAATATTCATATTCATACCATTCCTGCATTTTAAACACTTATACATAGATCCCACTTACGCTCATATTATCTACACAACTATTTTATCTTGTGGTAACCATATTTTCACATATTTCCTATTTGTATAACTTTTTACATATTTTTTGTTGTTATATATTGTGGTGCAATGCACACATTTTGCACACTGATCTCTATTTTATTTAATAACGCATCTATGTTTATATATAAATGAGCCTATTTGTATGCTATCACAATCACAAGCTATCACAATTAATGAATTCTCCCCCTGGGATCAATAAAGTATTTCTGATGTGATTTACAGGCATAGCGGCGGTAACCTGAGGAGGAGGGGATTATCGAACAGTCGCTAAATTCCCTCTCTGTGTTCCTCCCGCAGACACTTCCTGTTCAAGCAGGGCTCTGGGTCGTCGGCTCTGCTCTCCGGGGCGGGGCAGGGTTACCCGCTAACCTCCGGGACAGTGTACTCCCCTCCGCCCCGGCCTCTCCCGCGGAGCAGCGTGACCCGACCGCTGTTCACCTTCAACAAGCCTCACCGCTGCTGCAACTGGAAGTGCACGGCCCTGTCTGCGTCGCTCCTCACGCTCACCTTGGCCCTGCTGCTCACCTACGTCATCGGTGAGTCACGGCCGCCATCGAGCACGCCGCCACACGTAGCTGCAGATTTGCTTTCGTTTGCTATGCTTTCACTTTTTTATATCGACATTTTAAAAACAGTTGGCTAGAGGGGGGGGGGAGTGAATTGGGAGGATTGTCAAGACACTGACTAATTCATTAAAAAAGAATCACTAAAATATACGGAGACAAACAGGGATTTTTGCACACAAATGTTCTTCAAAGGGTAAAAAATACAGAAACAAAAAAAAACACAGTAGAGGAGAGAAGATCGATGTGGATCAAAGCGGGACTTCTGAAAATGTATTACTACTATTATTCTGAAGGAGGTGGCTTTAAACACAGCGGGTCATGTATTCTAAACGTGATCCTCTGTAGGAAAGACTGAATTGTAAATTAGCTATCCTGGACTAGAGTGCACAAATCTGGCCATTATTCCGAGATGAATACACACATCCAGGAAAGCACTAACTCATTCATTGTTTTTCAGTCTGGCTCACACACCCACAGATACACAAACACACACCTTATTATTTTTCTACCTTTATTTCCCCCTTGTTACTTGTATTTGTTAATCTATCCAATTCATGACCTGGTTGTCCGTGCCTTTTTTTAAATGTTTTTTTTTTGTATTTGTTTCTTTAATATTGACCTTTATCTCATTTGATCACAATGCACATTAGCAGCAGTGTAAAGGAGGGTGCAGACTTCCTCCACTCCTGACTTCTACTGCCGACACATTGTGCTCACGAACACGGAGGAAGTCCGGCTTTTAGGAGTCGTACTAATTCAGCAACTCGGATCTTTTAATTCAAGAAAGTTTCAGGGGTTGTTCCGCATGCTGGACGATCATCAGCAGAGTCCATCAAAGTCAAATACCCAATTTCTTCATTGATCCTCTCCGATTGCGCCATCGTCAACCTTGGCCCCGAACCTCCGCCTCAGCACATCGTCTTCCCTCCCGGCCAGATATCCCAACCCTACACCCGGCCGGCTAATTCCCCTCCTATGGCGGTGCTCAAGGTCACGGCGGAGCCGGCGGGTGGGGGGGTTCGCATTAATCACACGCGAACACGCATCACAGACAGACATCACACACGCACACTGACGAATCCATGCAGATTAATCCCCCAGCTGAACCGCGCTATTCCATTAATGTCCCGGCCCCGGTAATTAGTGCATTAGTGAGGAGTGTGAGCGATGACTCGGAGGCGACATCACCTTTTAATTGGTGTCATGCTCCACTCCTGCTTGGCGATGATCGATCTCCGTGTTGACCGCGTCAAGACGTATGGGATGTATAAGCGCAGATGATGAGTTAGCCCGGTACATCAAAGATATCCAAATAGCAAGATTAAAGTGGCCGTGGACTTAATGTCTTTGTCTAAGGGGAGAGGTTGAGACACAAGCCACCAGATGATTAGGTTCCCTCATTACATAATGGCTCAGTCATTTTAACGAATTCATTAACATGCACTTACTGGATGAGATGGAGAAAAAAATCGTTCTCCCCTGTAGTTTTGCTCTTTTTCATCTTCATCAAATAACAGCCATGCTGATTTTTTATTGATTTTGAGACTCTCATTAAATCAGGTTCTCATTGAATATTAATTCTTACCATCATAGTCATTATAATAAGAAACAGAATTCATTATCTTATTCAAGCAGTGTTCAAAATATGATAATGGTTAATCCTTTATTCCAAATATAATCAGCTCCTGCAGGTTACTCTGCTGAACCTTGCCAGGCAGTTGTTAATTATGACTACTTTCCCACTGAGCAAGGAGCTCGGCAAATAACAATACGTTTCTTGTTTCATTTTATATTTATTATTCATGTATATCCTATTTCCTGTTTTTGATTTGACCTTCAACAGATAATTAAAAATTTCAGGCTCAAATACAAACTATTCTTTTATTTCCAGCTTTTTCTTGAATTTTCTTTGGCTTATGCAAATATCTTCAGCGTTTTGAAGTGTTGGTCAGACATGACTATTTTCTCACATTTAAGGACAAAATGATTAATGGATTAATCTAAAAAATGATGGATGGACTGTCAAATAGCAAAAAAAAGTCACTATTATTTCCATTAACAGCCGCAACTTGTAAGTAGTTAACTTTTGGTGAGTATTATCTGTCGGCGTGATACTGCGGATGGCGCTTCCTGAATTAAGACATATGCAACATAAAAAAAAAGGAAGACATATTCCTTTACAGTCGTGCCAAGCTGGAGGCCGACGTTTCAGAATGCCGGAGATGGATCTCCTCCTTTGGAGAAAATCGTGATAGAGCAGCTGTTACAATTGGCTGAGTCTTCATCTCTTCTCCCGACGCTCAGCCAAACTTTACACTTCTCGCCGCACTCGTCCGTGGCCCGGCGCGTAACGGAGCTCTCCGGTGCGAAGTGGAGGTGCGCCGAGACCGGTATCGTGTAGCGGCGAGGTCATCGCTCAACAAACACATCTGACTTTGATGATTATAATTTTTTGACCGTTTGGGACCCACCTCAGATCACTGCCGGAACCTATTATGCTTTTTGTGCAAGTTACGTGTTCATTAGCTTGGTGGCAAATGATGAGGTAATAATATTGTGTCTCAAATTAAGGTTTCCAATTAGCAGAATAATAGGAAGATGCGTGATTGCAGAGATAATGCTGTGCCTAAGTGATTGCAGCGCACTGTATGCCCCCTGCTGTGATTAGCTAAGGCAGGCCTCCTCTCTGTCTTTACTGCCCTCTTTCCTCTCCTCCCATACCCCCCTGGTGCTGCGGGGCCTGCGAATAGCTTTGTTAATTTGTTTATCTCCCAACGTACCCCTCCCTCCTGCAGTCGTGGCTTGTTATTAAGCACAACACGGCCATCAGATATGAGCAGCAGGCATTATGAGAGCGAACGGGGCATTTAAGGAGAGATAGAGGACAGATTAAGATTGCATCTGTAATCTTGAAGAATATTGCTACTGACAAACTCTTCCAGTAACATAATTTTACTATTCTAAGCCTCATTTGAGTTCTGCCTCCGTAAAAAAAGAAGAAAAAGACGACCTATCTACTATTGCTCTATCATGTTGTCAAAAAAAAGAAGAAAAATTAGCTAATTAGAGTATTTTCTGCATTAATGAATGTCTTGCTGTTTTAAACAGTTACAACCCCGGGTTGTTGAATCAAATATGAGGAGAGGGCGGGATGTGTCAGTTATGAAAGATAATCATCTCTATGGCAACAGAGAGAAGCTTCTGATCTGCATTAAAATGAGCAAACCTAGAAGCACCCTGCAATCAAATAATCATCTCCAAATCACACGTGCACACACAGCGACACATTGTACACTTCATTTTTTATTTATTTTAATTTTTTTGCAACAACAAAGACACAGGAATGACATACGCATATGAAGGTAGAAGCGGATTCCGCAATAACAATCTCTCCATTTCATATATAATAGTGAAATGGAGAGATTAACCGTCAACGTGCAAGGAGAGGAAGATGTAAGCTAAGATCTTCTTTATAGTTCTGTTGTGCAATACGTGCTGCTTCAGGGGTCCTGGCGGTTCCATAAAGAACCAAATGAGTCGTTAGTGGCTTTAAGTTCATTACTTTCACGCTATTTCTTTCAGTAAATCTGCTCTCACAGTTTGATGGCAATTCAAAGCATCTGCCTTAAAAGTTGGCCATTATTCACAGGGGGTCAAACGGAGTACACTCCCTCCGACCGAACACACAAGCCGAACGGAAAAGCGTGTGTTCATTAGAGGCACGATGATGATCGTCTCCATTATCAATAAATCAGCGGATTGTTTTGGTCCCTCGGAGCCTGAGGTGACGCCTTCAAGTGTCTTGTTGTGTTCAACAAACAGTCAAAATCCAAAGACGTTGAGTTCACAAGATTATAAGAGAAAACAGCACATTGGAAGCAAAATAGTTGGGTTTTTTTTTGCTCGCCGAATTACAGCAATAATTCTCTGATTATAAAAATAATTACATTTATTTTCTGTCAACCCGCTAATTGATTAATTAGGCAATTGTTTTCAGTTTGAATGTTTATGTACTGTGTAGCCGACAATAAACCTGAAATGATTTGACCCATTAGTGAATTGGCACAAATGAATTGATCCATGGACGAAGGATGAACCTTTGTGATTGCTTGCCAATGTGAGTAATTGTGACAATGTGATAATTTACTGTTTTATCTCATTGTAAATTGAACAGCTTTTGGTTTTGGTCCGTTTGTTGGACAAAACAGGCATTTTACGTTTCGGACTATATATGATCAATCTATTAATCAACTGATTAGGAATCTTAAATAACAGACTGTGTGCTTGGTGGCTGGAACGTGAATAACGTTGCTTAAGCCGCTCCCTCTTGATCTGGATTTCTCCTCCAAACGTCCTAGCCAGCCTGGTCTGTCTCAGTGCTCCGCTCTGATTATAGCTTATAATGAATTAAGTGCTTGTTCTATTCTATGGTGCTGACCACGCCAGCTAACAAGTTGAAAAATTACAACTGGGATCGCAGTAGCACATTAAGTCAACGGTACATTACGTCAAGAAGGCGTTCTCTCCGAAACAATCACATTTAACAACAATGTGTACGACTATGAGGATCTTAGGAGACCTCGGAGTATTATTATTAGACAGGATTCTTTTTTATTTTTATTTTAGCCCTTCTTCTCACAGAAACACTGAGAGACACACAACCGCAGATCTACACAAGGCCTCGTCTTATTCCGTGCTCGAAGACAATTAACCACTAAAATGCTAAAGCCAAGGGTGGCGAGAAAAGCTAACGTTGACAAATAATATAAAATAAGCCACCTACAGCTGTTGTATAATTTTTGGGAGAGCCATGTGTGACCGCAGAGAGCAACGTGATGGGAAACATAATAATCTTTCACCCTTTCAGCTGCTGCATTCACACAAGAGGTTGTGGTGTAAACATGGCGTTTGCTCCAGCCTGCTGTCGCTATCGCTGTGCTAATGTGAGCCCAACAGAGTGCACCTATGGGCTACTGGCAGTGATGTATATTATAAACAATCTTGTCAATCCTTAACCACATTGTGAGGTGGTCAAATGACAAAAATATATATTAAGGAAAAGCAGTGATAGGAGCAGCATACTTTTAATGGAAACTTCAAAGTATACATTTGAATTGCTTTGGCTCTTAAAGCAAAAATAAGGAGAATATTAGTGGAACAGCCGTAAGCTGTAGGTGGCCATCAAAAGACTTATGCTAAATTGGGTTTGTTTTCTCCACAGTTCCAGGTTTATAAGTAATTCATGTACATAAATTAACAACAGCTGAACATTTTAATAGGTGTTTGACTGAATTAGGAACCAAGAACAGAAAGAAAATGGCTGCACTCTTTCTGCTGGAACCCCCTTGTTAGGATGCAATTGGTTCGGTCCGCACCCCGCGCAAAGGTTTGATTTGACTGTGCGTATTCCATGCCGTATTTAGCTCGTGTTTGCCGCGGCGATGTTGCATTACAGTCAACCCAAATTTAAGGCAGCTAGTTAGCAGGAAAAGAGAGGAAGAAGAAGGAAAAGAGAAACAAAAGAGAGGAACGTTTCTGTCAAAGGAAAGGTGAGATATTAGCTAAACTGTGTAATAATATCTGCTTTCATTTAAGCCAAGCACCGATAACGGTCACAGCTCTAATCTGCTTGTTTTGTTGGCTGTGGACATTCGTTTGGACTGGGATTGGATCTATTTATGAGATCCAGACAGAAATAGTGATGGGTATCGTTTGGGTTTTTTCCGATACCGGTGCTAAACCAATGCTTTTAAAACGATACCGGTGCCTAAACGGTGCCTGAACCGATACTTTTTTATTGCCAATTTTTTTTCTTCAAATTGAACAATATTATTAACTGTTTAAAGTATACTATAGATATAAATAAATAAATACATACAAAACACGCTTCAAACTACAGCTTCAAACCTTTTAACTTCAAACTATAAAAATATATATTTAAAAAAAGAACAGACACAAGCATCATGGCCTGATGGGACCGTGTGCAACAGAACTCAGACACTGTTGGATCCTAAAACTGCTGCTTTACTGGACTACACGTCATCATTAATATCAACTGGAGAGATTTGTTCCATCAAGCCGAGGACGGACGTTCAAAAGCTCGTGCTCGTGTCTGCAGCGATCTCTGTGTGCGCGCACTGTGTGTGTGTGTGAGCGCTGGAAGCCCCACCCCCTCAAGCCCCGCTCTGCATGCAGGCAGACAGAGAGCAGAGCAGCGAGTGTGCTCTGATCCGCGCTATTTTAATAATCGTTTTTAGCGTGCGGGCACCGCGCTACCTTTTAGTGTCTATATACCGTGCAACTTTACAGAGTAGTGTAAAAAAAAAAGTATTTAAATCGGCTCAGGCACCGGAAGGAAGCACCGAAATCTGCGTTGCTTTTCGGTCCGGTAGGTACCGGACGTGTTGGTGTTCTCGGTACCCAACCCTAGACAGAAAGCCCAAGCAGTTTTAGAAAGTAAAAAAAAAAGAGGGCAAACTAAATTAACAATTAGTTTTTAATTACTTCTAAATATAGCCAAGAAGAGGCCTTGAATTTGTTGTGTGTGTGGGGGTGACTGAGGGAAACGATTGTGACTGGTGATCGGTGCTTCATCACACTGGCTCTCACAAAGTTAATCTACGTTTACTGCCTGGTCGCTTGACTGAACCTGGCTCTCAACGTGCATAACTAGCAGCTGTTATGTGGACGGGAGAGCGGCTTCCTGAGGAATGTAGCTGGTGTCTGCCCAAAGAGTTGCTAGATTTGTTGCACAGGGTCTTTTATATATATATATATATATATATATATATATATATATATATATATATATATATATATTTACATTTACTGTATATCTATAAAAGCCCTCAAGGGCTCTGAAAAGTTTTTCCAAATCTTGTGACAAAGTAGCAAACACTGGAGAAGAGCAGAGGAGTGTGGAGTTGAGGGCGGATGGATGCTGAGTTTTTTTTAGCAGTACATGTTTACAAAAAAAGCGATGCTATTATCAGATGGTATGTCCACTTTAGGCGATGTATATAATGCGAGGAAAAACTTGGATGCATTACCACGCAGAGGGCAGCGGCGGGTCCCCTGCCATTTGAGGCAGTTGATATTTTATAATGGAACACAATGCGCCTAGATCCTGTCTCAGACGTATACTTGACTCACAGTAGATTTAGAATCATCGCAGAATCAAAAAACAATTCCAAGACTCGGTCAGATATTTTTGACTCACCGTGGGAAAAGCTATAATAAATAAATAAAAATTAGCTTATTGATGGATGACTTCCATTTCGACGCTGCAGGTTCAGGGAGCTGGTGCCGTGCATGCCGGCTCACTGTCACTCTGTCATGGCCTACTGGGACACTTGAATAGATCGGAGCCGTCATTATTGTTAGTAACCTCTACTTTCCTGCAATGATGTGTCAAAATGTCTGCAATGGAAAAAGGCCTGTCGTCTTGGTGACAAGTGAACAAAAACTATGCATCACTTAGAGTATCAGAATTATTTTTGTCCCCTTGACAAGACAACGACCGGCTTCCTCGATCCGTCGATTAGAAAACATATTCCTGGCCGTTGTGGGTCCCTAAGAGGGCTGTTTTGGATTGAGGCCGCTGTTGTCACGAGGTAGTGGCGGTTTAACCACAGGTCTTACTGGAGACAAGTGTACTTGGTCTCTCAGTATATATTGTCATATTCCTCACTCCGACTGTCAAACATAAGGGCTTCTTTGGACCGAGGCTGGTAATGATCCAGCTCTGCTTCCTCACTTGCCATATAGCCAGCGAGCTCTGTCCATCTTCAGCATCAGTGCTCCTGGCTCTCGTTGCAGTGTTTCAGTAAACACACAGATACTATAGCAACTTCCCTGGGAATAGAGGTGGAAAAACATTGCTACATGTTATATATATATTGATGGTTACAGTGTTTTTTCTTCTTCTTCCTTTTAGCTAAAAGTACCCACAGTAAATCAGGGCTTTGCTGCTGTAGCTATTATGAACATTTCAACTACAGAGTATCCAAAATAGTACAGTATTTCATATTTTATCAAACTCGTTTTTTCAAAAGTTTCAGATTCGGTTCTTTATGTGCGAAGTAATTAAGGAAGAGTCCCAACAGAAAGACGGGGTGCAGGGAACAAAGAAGCGAAGCCTTTTTCAACAAAGCTATGCGGAAGAAAAGACATGCCCAAAATACAAGGACGGTCCCAAGTCGACAGTAAATTGGAAAAAGCTTGAAATGTGCTGATTCACTTCGCTGAAGATCTTCCACTTTTATTCAGTCTGAGCTGTGCCCCGAGTGCAATCAGTCAGCACAGTCTGCAGGCCATCGCACACATACTGTACTTTGTGATGGCTGCACTGAGTACCAAGAAATGCTTCACGAGATTTCTCAAACATTTAGCGTCATCAGTCCCTGAAGCTATGCGGTAGGCGGTAAAGAGCACAATCCAATGAATGCAACATTGTGGAAACTACCAGGCTGAGATGATAATAGCCTCGATGGACAGAAGCCGGATTGCAGTGTGGTGTGATCCCGGGCGGGAGGCCGTAGATTTTCTATGGAGGGAGAGTCCGAATGGCAGCTGAATCTGGCGATGGCTGTCCGCAGAAAGCCACCTGAAGGTTCTCGGAGCGGGTGGTTGTCTGGTTTGACTGGGATCAACGGCGGCCCTCTTTCTTGTGCAGCTCTCTCAAGGAGGGCAACTGGCAACCAATTATCTACACAGGAGCAATGCTGAGCGGGTAAGATTGGCTGCTGCAACCTGTTTCCAGTCGCGTCTGGGAACTGTAACCCTTTCTATTCGGAGCTCAGCACAGTTGAGTCGGACACACAAAAAAAGAAAAGGCTGTCAGGACTCAATCACAGTGCGGTGGCGTGTTTTTTTTTCTTCTTTATTCTCTTTGTCTTAACAGATTTTTTTAATCTGTTCCATAATTATGGCTCACACTGAGAGGGCTTTCACCTTGACTCACTATGTGTGTGCACTTGTACACATATGTGTGTGTGTGTGTGTGTGTGCACTCTCCACGCAAGGGCTCATTATTTTCAGTTTCTAGTTTTTAAAATGTTTTTTTTTTGCCAGATTATTAAAAGCATTGTTTTAATTTTGTTTCATGTTTGCTGCGTAACCAGCAACACATTAGTGTTTCGTCTTCATTTTTCTCTTCACTTTCTATTCACGGAAGCCTTTTCCTGATCTTGTTTACTGTAAACCGGGGTGTTGTTCAGTGTTATTGCAGAAAAGAAAACAACATATTTCGGGTGCATGAGGACAGAAATTGATGGTGAAAAAAAACAACTGTTCTGCTCCTTTGACAAAATGTTGGTAGAAAATCTGTAAAAAAAAAAAAACACAACAACAAACGGTGCCCCTTACATGCCTGTGTGTGTGTGTAAGCGTGTGTGTACGTACATGAAAGTGTGTGGGTACCTTTGTGATTGAGACTGTGTGTGTGTGTGTGTGTGTGTGTGTGTCCTCCTCACCCCCAGCCATGCTGCTTCATGCCTCATTGGGGTCTGTATTGATTGGTCCAGCTTCTCTTTGTTTTCGGTCCTCTATTTTGGTCGTCTGATTCAACTCTAAGAAACCCGCTGGCCTTTGCTAAAACTGCCCTAACAGCGGCAGGAGCCTTTGGTAAAATTGCTTTAAATGGCTAGACTTGGTCAGAAAGCTCTGAATAGCGAGCGAGCCCTTTTGGTAAAATGTCTCCAGAAGGTCAGAGAGGATGCAATGAAAATAGCCTCAATAGCTCCGGTAGTTCAACAGGCAAGTACATGCTCTCAATCCGCGTGCACGTGGACGTGCACGTCAACTCAGACACATATTTCTCATCCCCTCTATGACACAAACACAGCGACACGCCCAATCTCACTCACACACACACAAAACACACGGAGACGGAGTATATGTATGTGACTGAACGGCACCTTTGAGTCGCTGCTTCTTTTATTTTCTGCAGTTGTTTCAGCTCTCACTGCCGGAGGGGGATCTAACATGGCGCCGCTCCCCTCCTCATTTAACACTATTCTGTCTGTTGTAACATGAGTCAGCTTTCAGAAAAGGACCAGATCAGTAAGACAGCGAGTGGGAGACACAGAGAGAGAGAGAGAGAGGTGGTGGTGGTTTGGGGGGGTACTCTGACAGGAAGGGAGAGTGGGCGTGATTAGAAATGAAAGAACAACAGAGAGACGCAGGAAGCAGATCTGTGTACTTGGTGTACTGTCGCTACCGTGACTAACTAGACGACAGTGACGCCGAGTTTCGCTGGTAAATAAACACCCGGATACACAGCAAATCTCATCACTCAAAGAAGTGTGTCACCACCTCCGCTCTGCCTTTATCCCTCTGTCTGTCATTTCATCCCATTTTCATCCAAACAGGACTTCCCGTCTCCAGATTAGCAAGGTCACACTGACGGCCGGTCCGGAGGTTTTACACCAGACGAGACATTGTGCAGTGCGCCCGCCGCTCACACACACACACACACACACAAACACAAGCAAATGTCAGCAGACTCGCACTCGCGCACACAAACACGCGCACGTAAACAGTGATGACAGTGGTATTAGTAGCTTTCAAGGGGGTTTGTGGAGGGCAGTAAGAAAAACACTTTAGCGCCTCTTGTCTGTCAGAGGGGAGCGAGGGCCGACGTGGAGAAAAAAGGCGGGAGGGCAGACGCTCTCAGCCGCTAGTCTAACGCTGACTTAGACACCGATTTGTTTCATTGTCTCTGAAGTCTCTCTCCTTCACTCCCCTTCACACTTGTTTGCCCCATTTGTCTCTCTCCTCCTTTTTTTTTTGACTACCTTCTCTCCACCTTCCTGCGTCTTTTTTTTTATTATCTCAATCTCTCTCCCTCCCCCTGCCCTTCCTCCCCTCTCTGCCTTTCTTTCACCCATCCCTCAGAAGTTGTGGCTTAGCTAGAGGCTGACACAGCCATGCAGAACTCGGGATGAGAAATCGCTCTCACTGTACATGCTAAACTCCACGCTAAATCGAATGACTGATGCTCTTGAAAGCGCTTGCTGCCGGGCTGTAGTCTTTGGTAGTCAGATGGAGTATAGTTGACGGGCTTTGCGATGTTGCATGAGCGAAGAGGACTTGGCAATCAAGCCGGGTTATGTTTCCGCTCGCACAAGGGTATTGATAAATCATTTTTAACCGACTGCGGTGCTACCTTGGCTGTAATAGCTATCGATAAGACAGTATATTCACAGTCAATCTCACCCATTGTGTCCCGCAGCCCACTGTTACAAACACCCGATAACGGCGTGCAGTGTAACGCAGGAATTTAACGGGAATGCACACACACACACGCGCACACACACACACACACAATTTCCTTTCTCCATCTCCTTCTCTTTCTCCCACCACGAGTGTGAAACCTAATCATCACTGGAGCCCGCAATCATTTCTATCTAATCTGGAGACCCACACATGCCTGACGACAACAATAGTGGCAGCAACTGCAGCGGCAACTGAAGGCTCGAGCTATCTCTGCTTCTACAACCTCCAAAAGTCACAGAAACCTGCCTATCTGGAGCGAGCATTAGAAAGAATTTAGTGACTCAGGGTCGCCATTTATTACAATCGCAGAAAGAAGGAGGAAGATACGGGTTGCCATCTGTACGCCTTTTGCATTCCAGCTGTTCGTGAACAAGAGGCGCAAATGGAGAGGCTGTTATCTCGGCGGGCCTTGCTAACTTCCTCCACAAATTTCCACCAACTCGGATCCTTCTGTTCTCCTATTTCTCCCCGTGGTAGATTAAGTAAGCCCGAGGAAGCCACATCAAACGCTCCTCTCTCCGACTACTTAACTGCCTCAGTCCCTCTCCCCTACGCCCCGCGCCGTTCTCCTCAGCCCGCCACGTCTTGAGCGCACATCTCTGCGGGGAAGCCGACAGCGAGGGTTCAGCACACAACCCCCTCGCAGCTGTGCCGTCCTATTACCTCCGGCAGTCATCTCATTGTCACACTGATCAATGATTCATGCGCGGCGAGAGCTTCGGCCTGTTCGCTCGCTGCACTGCTGCTCGCTGTCGCCATTCTGCTGCCGCCGCCGCTCCCATTATAATGACTGGACTCACTCGGAGTCTCTCTCTCTCTCTCTCTCTCTCTCTCTCTCCCTCTCCCTCTCCCCCCATGTGGGATGAGGGCTATGTGTGTTTTTTTGCAGGAGCGCCGGTGAGAAAGATGGACACTAGAGAGAGATGGATAGGCAGAAAGAAAAAAGAGAGTGAGGGTTCACGTTCACGCTGAGCGCATGCTGCTGGCATAACTGACCGCATGCTGTGTCGAAGCGCGTGTCCGTAGGAGTGTGTGTGCAGTTGGCCACTCGAAGGACCAAACATGTATGAAATCCTATGAACCAAGCAGTGAGTGGAACCGCTGATTCTTGAGGTCTATTTTTATTTATTTATTGCGACTGAACATTCTCATATTACATTTTTCTTTTAATGGTGTTCTGAATGTTCCCAATTATAGAAACACCCGGTGTACTGGTGGCCAAGTGGTCGAGACACGAGCCGCATAACTGCAAGGTCCCCAGTTTCACTTGGGGACTTGTTCGTTATACCCTCTTCCTTTCCTGTCGGTTTCGATATAACAATAAATATCTTTGTCTAAAAACAAGGAAACGTAGAAAAAACTAGAGCTTCCTGTGTATGTTAATGATACACTGCTATGTTATAAATCATCAGTTTTAATTATTCCAACTCTAAATACTACAATACCCATTATCCGTAGCCGCTGTTGCTAAGAAAGAAGCGAATCAGTGGCGAGAATCAGAGCTGCAGCAAATTCAGTGTTGTTGCATCTGGGAACGAAGCACCGTGTGCCAGAGGTGTTTAATTCATTTAAATCTAACCCAGTAGGAGACACAAAATCCACTTAACGGAGTCGGTCGACATTTTGGGAAATATGAATGTTGTTTTGTAAGTAACCTAGTTTTGGTACCTTCAGTATTTAAATTGTTCTGTTTGCATACTGCATGTTCTTCTCCAAAAAAATGACATTTGATTGCAAATATGCCGTTGTCTTTGAACCCATCAGCTATCGGCCTGCCGGCGGTTGAGCCTCTGGGGGCAAAAGGGGGCAAATATATATCCGAGGAACCGGTTTGTATTCGAGCCAAGACGTCCTTTGCTGTGCGCTTGTTTTTACGCTCCGATTAGCAATTTGAGATACAAGACCTGTACAGAAGCTAGACATGCTTGTACATTTGACCTTTTTTGAAACCAGTGGAACACTAACGCAGTTTCTCATTTGACATTTAGCTCACTGGCTTTTTTCCAGCAACTATATATCTCATGACAACAGTGACAACTCAGCGAAATCTTTGCGTTTACATATGAAAAGCAAATAAGTTATCCTCGAGTTAGGATTGTTTTAGATTATTCATTTTTTTGCCAATTCTTTTAAAAATAAACCTTCACCTTCAGCAGTTGCTCATCGTTTGCACTCATTCAACAGTTTCAAGCCTTGGAAGAACTCCAACTGCCTTCTACCCCCAGCTGTCGAATGAGACTATCGACTGCAGAATCCTGGACGTCCTTGTCCATAAGTACTCAGTTTTTTAAACACCCAGAATGAACTTGGTCAAGTGAAGAACAACAAACATGCCATCGCTGCTCTTAATATTGCAACGAGGACATCGGCTCCTCGAAAGCACAAGAGTATACACACAAACTTGCACTCCCCGCCACCACCCTCTCCTCATCACGCTCCCAGGTCCTTATCCCTCCTTGCTCCAGTGTGTGTGTGTGTGTGTGTGTGTGTGTGTGTGTGTGTGTGTGTGTGTGTGTGTGTGTGTTCGTGCTCTGTGGCCTTAGATGCTAAGTGTTCTAGCAAAAGGTCAACAGCCATAAAACAAGAGAGCTGGAGAGACCGACAGAGAGGCTGATGAGCAGGAGCAGGATAAGTAGGGGTCTGAGGGGCTTTTGAGGAGGGCTGGAGTGATGAGAAGGAGAAGTGAGGACTGTCGCTGCAGAGTCATTACTGGAGTGGCTAACACTTGGCTGACGTAGGTGTGGGGTGTGGGGTGCGCACCGGAGAACAAGGAGAGAAAGAAAACCAATCCAGACGAGAGGACGTGAGGAGAGAATTGAGCGTGAGAGTCTGAATGGCGGAAATTCTTAATGTCTCCGTTTAGGAAAAACTTGTCAAGCCTCTCCGAGCACTCTTGCGGACTAATTTCTGAAACTATGATAGGTTGTTTCACTCCACCGCGTATTAAAATGCAGCACAGACGCCGGTGAAGCATACAAACCTACATTTGTAGCTGCGACACTATATTTCATGTTTAATTATCTCCGCCAATGCGCAAGCCTGGCAGGAGATTACGTGTCCGGTCTTGTGGGCGTGCATGAGTGTGTATCTGTCCACCTCTAATCCCCCTACTCCTCCTACTGGACCCATCAGCATTTTTCATTTATAACTGCATGTTGGGGTAGGTAGGGGCCGCAATAGTTCATCTACTATAGATTCTGGTTTCTGCTTGGGATTACAAATGTACACGCTGAGGTAGACATGGTTTTCCATTTTTCTAAAAGAGTATCAAATAGAGGCAAAAAAAGTAGTCAGGAAAGGGAGCGAGAGAGAGGACAAAATGCCATGGGTCGGATTCGAACCCCCCGGCCGCTGCAGCGAGGACTCAGCCTTGGCATTCCTGACCTATGTTTCCACCAACACACGCATGTGCTCTTGGCTCATCATGTGTGCGTAGCAAGTCTGCGGTTGTAGTTTACAGTTTACCCACGATTAAACACTGCAAAAAACACTCCTCAATACCAAAATACCCAAGCAGACTCTGTGCCTCGCTTCCCAACTGCCGGGCAAAAGGGAAGGGAGAGTCCGCGGAGACAACAAAACCCGAGCCTGGACCGGGCCAGAGAGCAGCGCACTCTGGTTGCAAAATGTAGATGAATATATGTATTCATTGCCTCCTTTTATTGGCCATCAACACCGTGTTTACGCGAATATATTGTCGTAAAATAAAAGAAATAGACTGGACTCTTTAAATGCTTCAGGTCTCAGTAACGCCCATGAGACGCAGATACGAGCCTGCATAGATCAAAACAGGAGCGAGACGTGTGTAAAAAAAAAAAAAAGTGTTTGCGGTCAAGTAGTGGGGGGGAGGGGGTATCGTGATTTGTATTGATTAATTTGCAGACGCACCTGTCAGAGAGCTGCTCTGTACACCTGAGCTCTTTTCTTGTTCCAAGAGAAGAGATTTGACAATGGGATGAAGTTTAAAGGGAATCTCCGCGGGATTGTCTCTAAATCTTGTATCGCTGTAAACAAAATGTCATCCTCAACATGTTTTTTTTTTTTCTGAGCTTCTGTCCACCTGCCCGCTTCTTCTCCCACCAGCCTGCTAAAGACGGAGTACTGACGTACCAGACAACCAGAAGGGACTTTGACGGAGACTAAACCCAGGAAATTGAATGTACAATTATTGCGTTTACTATCTCCCCCCGACCTCATCAACAGAATAAGTCATCACAACAACACACACACCCACACACATACACACTGCATCTTTCTCAAAATGAAAATAAGAAAACTACAGTGACGGGAAATAAAAAAATACAAAATAAAAACTTCACACTGATGTGAAGACTCTGCTCGTGTCCGTGTCTGGTCTCGTCACAGGCTGACAGTTCAATTAGTCTGAACTAAATGATGCATGGCGGCTCCCTCGTGGCCCCAGTAGTCCTCAGCGTTCTGCAGAGAAGAGCTCATATTGTGCATGAGCAGATATGCTCAACCAACCAGCGGCGAGGCGGCTAGTCGGGGGTTCAAATGTATGATTTTGCTGATCCCCATAGATGGCAGAGTGGAGCATGGGACCAAAAGTGGAGTCAACTCTCTGCGCTCATCGTAGCTTTGCTTTGCAGAGGAAGTGTTTTCCTTTTTCTTCTTCCTGTGCAACATGAAGTGACCTCAAAATGTCTTTGAACTATCTGGAGTTTTAATTAGGTATTCTTCATCAGCTGGGGAAGGAGGATGTGCGGGCAAACGCGTAGGTGTGCAGCCCACACACCTACACACACACGTACATTTCACGCACTTCCATGCGAGCTTCGCCGCGCCTATGGCGGTCACGCTGTTTAATCGTGGATTTTGTTTTTCCTAAGCAGCCATTTTGTGCGAGCACCGAGAAGCGCGTGTCAAGTGCTGTTTCTGGGTGTCGGCAATCGGCAGACAGAAGACAGACAGCGGAGATGTTTGAAGTCGTTAGAAGTTCCTTACCTTGATCTGCATTCAGCAGCCATCCTCTGACTGCCACCAGCGCATAGTAACTTTGTGATTTGAGGCTTTGCTTTTGTTTGATGTTCCGAATGTGTCAGAGGAGAGAAAACCTGCAATGATTTATTGCGTTTGCTTTGTTCCCCCTCACGTCGGCGAAGGGGCATTAACTTTTGAGATCCTTTTTTTTAAAGCAAAAAAAACTAAAGCAGCGGCGGCGTACAATCACACATGAATGGAACCCGGTGATTGGTCAGAGGAAGGTGAATGTTTTACCAAACATTTTATTGGCAGCCTTGCAAGGCGCTAATTAATTTCCTTAATGGCCAGGTGTTAGTTGTTTTTTATTTAACGGCGTGCCGGGTTGTTGTCCCAGTAAACAGTTTTATGGGTGGGAGGGGAAATCCAGTATCCTCCCATCCTCCCATACCCTTTGTTGTTTAAAAGGCCCATATGGATTGTGAATCGGCAGCAGCTTTCAAAGCATCATTAGTCATGCATAAAAGACTGTGTTAGCGCTTTAATACCAGCCCTGGGCTCAGGCTCTGAAGATCTGCCTTAATTGCCCACCGCTGCCACGTTTTGTGTTCATGTAGGCATGTGGACGCGAATGTGTTAAGAGTGTGTGTGTGTGTGTGTGTGTGTGTGTGCGTGTGCGTGTGTTCTGTGTGTATTTACTAATTGTCCGCTGCCTTGCCGGGCGCTATTAAGCACATAAAGTGAGTGAAAACTGTGAGATGAGCATTAAAGAAGGTTCGGACACACCTCCCTGTGTGCCTTGAATAATGATGTTTTCTTTCTGCCTTTCCTCTCCCTTTTGCTATGTTTGTGTGTGTGTGTGTGTGTTTGTGTGTGTGTGTGTGTGTAGCGGTCCACCTGTTAGGTCTGACCTGGCATCTGCGGCACGGCGAGAGCCAGCTGTATGAGAACGGCCTGAGCTCGGCGGATCATCAACAGGAGGACCGCAGCAAAACCAGGCCCACCAGCTCCATTCACCTGCTGGACACACTCAACCCGGAAAACACGCACGGCAGCGACAAAGGTGAGCCGACACACGTACAGTGTGTACGCCGTGACAGCAGATGTTGTACAGTAGTTTGCCCTTTCGTATGTTAAATCTATTGGATTAATACTGGCTTAAAGTATTTCAACACTATGCATGGCTCTTTTTTAATTTTTTTTTTTTAAATGTATGTGACATTTTTAAAGCAATAAGGGAAGTGTGCAGTTACACCAGCGGGCCGATTCTTAAAGCAAGAGTAAAATATAATGAGGCTAATTTCAATTTATTTTCAGGAAATTCTGTTTCATGAAGGAGGTTTAAATAAGTCTGATCCAAGTTACCATGGAAACGTTTCCCTCTGCTTCAGCCTGATCCTGGTCAGCCCGTTTTTTAAAGGCTGACTTCAGGCTTTTTGTAGTACATATGAAATGTATCACATTTTGACATGAGCTGCCTTTACTGCTTCATTAAAATCTGAGGTCACATCTTTATCAGTCTCAAGGGGAAACTTCCCTGATTTCACTCAAAGTGTGTTTACTGGTCTCGGGGAGCTCAACTGCAAATGTAGTTGTTATAAATAGTTGTTATAAACAGGTTTGTTGGATGAAGTTGAACAAAAATCTCATCACTTCTTGATGCTAGCAGCTCGAGGCTACATTAGCCACTATTAGCACAGCGCGACCAAATCGCTGACAGAATTGTTGCCAGTTGAGTTGCATTGTGGGTAATGTAAGTGCCAGGTTTTGACAAGGGATGCATGAAGAATGTCTGGAATGAAAAAGCTGATATCTAAAGCAAAACAGTGCAGTAGCAGTTCAATGCTAGTACTCCTTTAACCATATGCATAGTATTTAAGTCAACATATGTGTTTTCATTGCACTGCATTTAAAATAAAGTCAACAAATACTTAAAGCCAACCTGTAGCCTCATGTGCAGACTGCAGCCAACACTTTTCTATATTAAATGTCTTCTAAATACATTTAAATTAACGGACGCCCAGAAATCAGTCTATTAAAAATACATCAGGGGCCGACAGACAGCCTTTAAACGGTATTTCCATCTATTGGAGGCTGTTATGTCACTTATAAGAGTCATAGTTTCGAATGTTAATTACTTTATTTTATAAAACAAGTTATTCGGTTAATAATCTTATTCCATATGTCATTATTGCTAAATGGTATGTTGTTGCATCTGATACATTTAAATACAATATTATTGTATATATTGTTTATATATTGTATATAGTGTATAACGTGTGATTTGAACCCAATATGGATGGTGACAGCTCGAGTTAGCAATGGATCTCAGCAGGACAGGGAGCCTCTCTAGTTGCATCTGAGCTCACCGCTGGTTGACAACATGCTGCCAAAAGTAGTTTTGCTTTGCTCTTGCTGTAATATATATATGTATTACATCCTTAATATGTGCTGCTCTGTGGCCCTGAGCGATGGATGTGATATTCTTCCCAGTGAATTGAGGTGATGAGTGCTGCATGTCAAAGGTCTGCGTTCCAAAGTCATGAAACCGGCTTTTAACTTTGAGCCATTTTAATTAAACACCCCTGAGCCAAGACAAAACACACACACACACACACACACACACACACACACACACACACACAGAGGAAGGTCAAATACACACATGTGGAATCCGGTCACATACTGTTCTCATTTCTTCCATAGAATATTCCGCTCATTGTACGTCTGTTTTTCTCTTTCTGCAAACTTAATTAAATATAAATCCTCAAAGGGCACTCCACCATTTTCGGCGACAGGATTTAATAGGAGCACAATTATTGAAATAGTAGGAAGACTCGAATTTCCTCTTGAAATGTAAATATGAGCGTTTAAACATTATGATTGGAACATGTTGAGACTTATGTATCCATTCCCATGAATTCCAATCAGCCTTCTTCGTGCCGGGACTCCCGCCTTGCATACATAACGCACCCGGCACAAAGAATGTTACGATGCGATAGAGAGACATCAGTCTGGAGATCAGCCTTGAACTGATTACTCATTTATTAGAAAGGCTAGGTAATTGGTTAATCATGTTCCCTCTTAGCCAGTACGTGACTGGAATAGCCTTTCTCCACTCGGCCTTCTCTCAACTAGCCGGAGGAATTACTAACAGCAATTTAACCCCGTGACATGGGACATTAATTGTGAGTGTTCCAGGTCATGAAGTCAGGCAGGACACAGCAACCTTCACGCTGAGACTGGCTCTGATGGATATTACATCGGATGGCGTCGGAGCCCATGTTCAGCACTTATGCTGGAGACTGTGCGAGCCAAACTGCAACCCGCTGCAATTTAGGCAACCTGGGACATCCCTACAGCAACTATTCTTGATGAATCCTCACATTCCCAAGGATTAACGCTCTCATCAGTAGCTAAATCCTCCGATAGAGCGTGCAGGGGTCACGGAATTCACTTCCGAGGGTTGCCTCCAAACAAATCCATTGTTTCAGCTCCGACTGCTGTACGCGCCCGACGGAAGCTGGGAAATCAAAATGGGCAAAGCTAAGCCGTTGCTGCGGCGGGCTCAGATTAATAAAATTGGCGCGGTGGAGGTGGTCCCCGGGCGGAGGAGGGCCAGAGAGATTAGAGATTAGGCTGTAATCCAGTGTGGCAGATTATCACGTTCATCCTGCTGTACCATCACCTCTCACACCAAGAGACCACACAATCCCCGAGATTACACGGCGAGGGGGCGGCCGCGGGGAATGATGAACAACAACGGGGAGAGGGAAGAGCGAGAGTGATGGGAGGAGAGAGGAATGATTGATGGGTTTCAATCTATTTGAAGGATGTTTGCGATATCCGTCATAAAAGTGGCACGAGCATTTGCCACTTTTATGATGATAATTGCTGACATTCAAATATAATTATTATTTTCATCGTCATTTCCACGACTCTAATCTACAAAACAAAGAAATGGAACAGCATATTTTTTTTGGGGATTAATTGTATTATTCTGGAATAAATGATGTTATTCTTGATGCGCGGCTGTAAACACAAGTAGCAACATAACATTGGGACCATGAAGATAGCGGAGGAGATTGATTGGAGGATAGTTATCAGCTCCTGCTTGTTTCGATATAAACTGATGACACAGTGGGGGGAGATAAAACGAGCTCAGCGGAATGATTGGAAGGTAGTAATCTGCTTTGCATCCCTGTTCATGTATTTTTAGTGTTGTTGTTTTTATGTCGACTTCAATGCCATGAAGATAGGCTCGCTCCGTTTTTTGATTTGTCGGCTGCGCGATGAAAACCGGGATCCGGAGCAGCAGAACTGTAATGTACCTTACGAGGAGGCCTGCAGCACGGCAGCAGACGCTAATTGACACGTCGTGTCACCCGCGTACGGCTAGTGTCAAGCCGCGCGCGCGCCGCGTTTTATGTTCTCAGCGTTATCTCTCCTGCCGTTCCAGAGATCACCAGGAGCCCTTCTTAGTCCTCCACACATAAAAGCCTCTCTAATTAGTGCTACATTAATTGCCACTCACCCCATGATAATCAACCTCAGGCTGATGTGCGTGCACTCCATCTTTCCTCTTCCCTTTCCTCTATTTCTATAACTGACATGCATGCCAGCACCCAAACATGCACGCACGCACACACACACACACACACACACACACACACACGTGCACACACACAGAGATTCCTCTGGTGCAGATGAAAGCAGAAGTGCCCAGAGAATAAATTTCCTGTCAGTGGATTCCCTGCCTTAATGAAGCACATTGAAGTTTGAGAATAATATTTCAGTCAATGCAGCCCGCCAGATGTATTAATGATACGAAGTGATACAAACTGACATACAGTAGAGCAGCATATTGCCTCATTATAATGTGAGGATGATGAAATGTTGTGGAGCCCGTGGAACGCCATCTGAGGCCTACGCGATGAGCACATAAAAAAACTAAAAACCCACGTGTACGAGAGGCAAGTTAGCGGCGAATTGTTCTCACTCTACTCGGTGGCATTGGTCGGAAACGGCGCACAGATGGATGGCATGTGACACAGACAGAGAGGAGGGCTCTTAAAGAGCACATCAATATTCTGGGCTGCGTGCAGGGAGAGTGGATGAGGGGAGAAAGGCTGTGTGTGTGTGCGTGTGTGTGCACAGAGTGTGCATAATCGTATGCATGTATGTGGGAAAAGGAGACGTGTCTGTGGGAGAGATGAGTGTGTGTGTGCATGTGATGGACTGGTCCCTGTTACACCGGTCTCATTGATTTTCTCACGCTGGGATAGTCTCCGGATGTAACACACACACACACACACACAGACACACACGCGCAGAGAAAGTATAGATCACCCTGCTCGAGCGCCTCAAGTCGAGAAAGCCTCACAGCGGCAGCGTTTCTGTCTGTCACTCAGCTCGCACTGAAAACGTCTCGGCCAAAACGCGGCCGCAGGATTTAAACGTAATTTCAAGCCGCAGTCGGTGTTGACAGTGCAGATGACACGTTTAACGGCGAGCAGACATTTGAGGGTAGTTGATGACGTCTTGGGCTCTGACATCAAAGGTAAAAACATCTAATAAATTCAAAGGCAATTTTTTTATCTTCTTGGTAAACAGACGACAAGCTCCTTTTTGGTGGAAAAATATATTTACCACGATACTTTTGCCAAAGCGTGACCAAAAGGGATAAAGCAGGGTTTTTGAGGTATTTGGTACTTTGCTTGTGTATTTCCATGTCATGCTACTTCATACAGATACTCCAATTCCGAGTAAAACATTGTACTTTTTTTTTTTTAACTACTGGCAACTGTAGTTACTAGTTATGTAACATGTTATGCAGCATATACAACAAAGGGTTTTACATTGAGCCACATGAATGCATCAGAATTAATATAATGCAACATGTAATAATACATCTCTCACAGGGGCCACCTCTCATCCCTTTAAATATCCACAGAGACGCAACCATTAGCACCATCACTTGTGTGTATTTACACATTTTGATGTTTTTCATTGTACTCTCTGCGGTCTTGATTTTCACTGAAATATTAAAGTCTTGCCCCTCTATGGAAACAGCACAATCATGGCTAGAAGTAGGGAGAACTAAAGCATGTTATAGTGCAGTATAACACAGTTACCATGCCATGAGTAAAACACATTTAAAAATGAATTCAAGTTGAATTTCTTTGATGTATTAAATACAAATTGGCAAATTTAACAACGATAATGGCGGTCTTGCGAGGATAAACGTTATTGTTTTGTCTATTGTTTAAAATAAAAAAAAGAAACATTCCGCGAGCAGGTTTTGGGGTTCAGAGGTAAATCTGAAGTGTGAACTGTTCATCACAGGTGAATGTGTTCACAGATCTCCCCGTTTCAAATGATCCACATCGGTACAAATGTATTTCCAAAACATTCTCGATTCACTTTGTCTAAAGTGTAAACTATGCAGCATGTATAATCACCTGTTACAAATTAGCATAGTGTGTTATTAATTCATAAGTGACTAGTGATCGATGGGCCAAGGGCTACCATTTCTCTGTAGTTGTTTCTAACCTTTTGGTCGAAGTCCCAAAACATGTTAAAGGGATCACAAGAAAGTTGTACACACTTTTCTGTTAATTCTTTTTTTTTTTAATCTCGACAGAGCTTCTTCTTTTTTTAAATGTCTTGAACTACTGGATACTTCAGAGCTTTTTAAAAAAAACAAACTAAAATGAATCAATCCAAGAAGGATTTTTTCTTCTGTGTATCATCATGACCTCACTGAGGCATCGCATTGTGATCCTATAAACTCGTAGTATGAAGCTGACTGAGAAAATACATGTTCAGAGTGCTTCTAAGTGGAAAAGTATCAGCTGTTAAGAGAGAAATTTCGATCTTGAATGAAATTGGCAGCTTGGATTTCTAGTGAGCTCTGCTTCGGCCCAACCCCCCAGGCCTCAGCCCGGTCGACATCAGTACAAGCTTAGCAGAGAGCAATTGAAAGAAGAAAAAGTGCTTCCTCCGTATGTCATTTCATACAACACATATTACAGGTGTAACCATGTAAGTGCACTCGGAGTGTCATGGAGGGAATGAGTGTGTGAACAGGCAGACTTGTCTGTCACGGGGACAGCCCGGGGCCCGATGGTGGAAGGTGAGGACGAGAGAGTAATGGAAGGCCCCGAGGCCGAGAGCATTATCTTCTCCTGACTCTGACTGACACTCATTAGGCTGCACAGTGGAGAGAGGAGGCTGGAAGCTTATTAAACCAACTGCTCAAAAGGCCCTTAATTGAATCCAAGTAATTATAGAGACCTTGCCCATTGTGATATTTTTATTCATCCTGCGGCAAACTCAATCTCTCTTGCATTTGGAACACTATTAATGTTGTCTGTGCCGACGCTTCGATATCGACTGGCTCGCACACACACACACACACACACACTCACACACACACACAGCTCTGCTCCCCCCAGACATGTCCCGTCACCAAGACCCCGGCTGCACTTTTAGTCTGTTCTCGCTTCATTAGAATCTGAGGGATAATAACATTAATTGCAAAGACAGTTTAGTTCCTTTGAAAATAGATTACAGGTGTAATTGTTTTACCTGAATAACCCGCAGGCAAGAGAAATTAATTAGACCTTGTGTCCCTTGTCCTAATGTAGCTCATCTCTTTTGCGCGCGCACACACACACGCGCACACTAACTAGGCACACATAACACCCACAGACTGACAACAGATGGACGAACACCTTACACTGATTTCGTTCGGTTCAGTTGAAATGAACTACGTTGGTATGGTTTGTTCCGGCTCGTGTGAAAGAGCCTTGAGTACCTTTTTTAAAGCCCAATACAAATAAAATGTATTATTGTTATTAAAGCAAATAAACCGGATGTGATAGCCGATATGTAATGTTAGCATGATTTCAAAAGCTGAGCTACAAATACAGTCTACAGTCTGCTCAGGAAGCGATCTTTTAGCCTAATTGATCTGTTTTTAAGGCTGTGTGTGTATTAGCACGTCGTCACAGACGTTTTTCCTGATTAGTTTTCCCAAAGCTGTTGTAACGGCTGTGTTTGTATCCAACTCGGTGTAGTTTGTCGGTTCATTAAGGTCATTAAAAAGTGTGTGACACAGATTTTGAGCGTTCCTCGACATGTTCGCACAAGTCATCCGTCAAAAGGGGGCTTTTGTAAAGCTCCCGCTTCTACCGTTATATATCCGTTAGTCAGCACAAAAGAAAAAAAAGAGAGCAAATAGAACTTTTAGAGATCCCTGATCACGGTTTTTTTGATAGTCCATATTGTTGTTTGATTATAGCAGCTAGTCTACAAGGCCCGAAAATAATTTCCACCACTTTAATTTATTAGTGTGTTTTTTCATTCATAAAAACACACATTTCAGTAATAAGGAAGAAATATTGTATTTTTATGGATCAAAACAAATCTTGTCATTAGTAGTTTGAATGATGTATTATAATCTGCTTAGAGCTTCGTGTAAACAGGTCATAATTCATCTCTATTATCTATTTATGAACAGATCCTGAACGCAACATAATGTAACTTAATTAACTGAACCCTCGTTCTCCTCGTGTCCCTTTAAACACAAATTGCTTGTTTACAATGTTACGATATCAGAGATCGGCAACTAAAAAAGCATTAATCACATATTTTACTGAATATTGGCGGTTAACGACTGTCAGTAAAACTTTATTTCACACTGAGATGGTTAACGATAAACTGTGTAATTAATCTGCGGTTCACATGCGTCCCGAACCGCGAGTGGCGGGTCCGGTCCGTACGGACGCGGATAAACAAGTGGTCCGTTACACCACGACCTTTCCGTCTGTATAACCTCATGTTGGTTCGTTTGTAAAAAAGTCAGCGTGAACAGGAACCGGGCCAAAACCTAAATGCAACAACCTATAATGTTTTCCTGTTGCGTTGATCAAATGAACCGAGCTGCAGGTGTGAGAGGACCCTCAGATTCACCCGCTAACTTGTTTTGCTGCTATTCAATAATGAAGAATAACGTCATTTTAACTATTTTATTTGGTCCTATTCCCACCACTCTAGACCGCTCCAGCTGTAGCTGCTCCCCTGCGGGAGACTATAATGCATAACGTTGGCGGTCTGTAGGTCGGGATCGGTTAATTCAAGCATATTTTTGGGGGTTGGGGGTTGGGCGTTGCGGATTGACTCACAATGTGTCGAGTGGGTGCAGATATATTTAAAACTCTGATCAGCACGTCACTTCTTGACTCTTGAGTGTGACTATATCAGATTTGGCAGAATCAATTAGTTTGTTCAATAACAATGTTCTTTTTATTTAATTATATAACTGCTGGCGCTGCGACAGCTTCAAGAGCTTGTTCTATTTTTTGGAAATCACATAAAAATGGGCAGGTGTGCACTAGTTGGCATTGAGTGCGTTGTTCTCATTTAAGTGGGCAATAAATAGGTTAAAGTGATTAAATGTTCTGCATCTAGCTTTTTATGCTTTTTTAAATAATTAATATAGGCTACGAGGTAGAATGCACACCGCACTGTGGATTTAGTTCATCTAGAGTAGACTTTCTTTTCCCAATCGAACAATCGATAGGTTGAAGAGCGGATAGAACTTTAAGTTAAGACTTCCAATCCCAAACCATCCAGATGTGCCGTGGCGTGGGAACCTTCCACCTGCGACATATTGCAATATCTGTTGCACGTTGTGGGCGACTCGTGTCAATGAGGGCATTAGCGTGTTATGTTCACGTCGCACCGCACTGAAGAATAATTGGCTGAGGCAGAATCATTATTACATTATTATTGTACAGCACGTTGGTTCTAAGCAGACCTGCCCACTAATCCGCTATCGTTTCCATCAAGGCCACGCTGTGCTTGATGGCGGACATGAATAACTCTTTCATCGCCGCTTTAAACTCTTTCATCGCCGCTTTAAACAACCGTATTTTTGAAATATACCTTTGCCTAACAACTTGCTGCCAACTAATGATGAAAAGCAAAGATTCATGTGATGCCATTTGCTTTTTATTTATATTTTCATGTGAATCTTCCTGTTGCTTTTTCGATTTAATAAAGTCACAAGACATCGAGGTGCGAAGGGATGTTCCCTCCCCGCTCGCACGGCGGCTTGTTTTCAGGCTCGTGTTGCTTTTGCCTGCCGAGGAGAATTAAACAGAGATTTTACTGTTTTTGAACGAAAGAATGTTCTCAGGTTTTTTTTTTGGGCCGAGACACGCCAGGGGAGCGCATTGATTGACAGCAGTAATCTGAGCAGCTGGGGAGGCCTGGAGGAGCCCCGGTCACCATGCGATCCGGCTGGGTTGTGGGGGACTCCCAAAAATGCCTCGAACCCGCCCCTCTTATATTACTGGAGCTGCACTGGTGTGCTCTACTGCTGAGAGAGAGAGAGAGGGGGAGAGAGGGAGAGAGAGATGCAAGGAGGTTTTTTTTTCTTTCTTCTTTCTTGCATCAGCAGCTGTAACTTGACGCCACCACCTCCTCTTCCTCTTTAGACACGATCCTCTCGTCTCGTCCCTTCTACAGTCCCACCCCCACCCTGTCTCCGCCACCCGTCCTCGCGGCTGACCCGAGTGGCCGCTTTCTGTCGCCGAGTTGCGTCAGCCTCTGAGAGGCGCTGTACAGTAATTAGCATCAGGAGGACCTGCCTGCTCATCTGCCCGCCGGGCTGCCAGTCTGCCTGCTCGTCAACCCGCCAGTGTTCTGCCAACTGTCATGCCCTATTCATGTCCCATTCATCTATTGTTGAATAAAAGGCTGCGCTCCTCGGGACATCCATCCCTCTCGCTGGCCTTTTTTTTTTTTTTCTCCTTCTTTTTCTTTTTTTCGCGACGAGGCACAGGAGCGAGGATTAGCTGTAAAAGGAATCGACTGCAGAGGTAGACTCTGCAGGAATGCATGAATGCATACCGTCGTCCTGCCAAGCTGCTTTTATTCTGTTCGCTAGATGTTTTAGCGCGGGGGACGATTTATGCTTCACACAGGACACCTCTCTCTTTTCTCTCTTTCATTCATTTTGAACTCTCTTTTTGTTCTCACTCCCCTCATGTTCCCCTTGCTTTGTTTTTTTCACAGCTCACTCTAGTTAAATCAATTAACCAATTAATCAATTTACTTTGTTTATATCCAAATGAGCAGAAGATCAAGGAGATGAAGGATTTAAAAAAAATAAAAATCAATTGCTTTGCCTCTTATCGGTGTGATGTTTGACTTTTGGTGAGGCTCTGTCTTTAACGTTTTTTTAGGTCTAAATAGTCCACAGCTGCTGACGTGGCTGTGGACTATTTAGACCTAAAAAAACGTAAAGAGGCAATTTGCTCTAACCAGCTGTGTTCATGAGCTAAATGTTGACGTCAGAGTGCTAACGTATTCAGTGCCAATGCTAGCATGTTGCTTTTCAGCAGTTGTAATGTTTCCCCCAGTTACAGTCTTAGCTTGGTGTATTAGCATGCTAATGTTTGCTAATTAGCAACATGTACTAAGCGTGATTAAAGCTGATGGGAAAGTCATCAGTGGTGCAGGTACTTGGTTGGAAAAACAAAAGTATTTAACAAGTTAAAAGACCTACCTGATGATTGACTTTGAAAAAAAGGATTTATATCCGTACCAGAATTCACGACGATCCAGCCAATAGCTGTCGAGACATTTAAAGTCCCCCCCTGCGCGAGCGCTAGTTAGCTCGCGAGCTAGCGCAGACCTGCTTTCCAGTTAGTTTCATCGCGCGTGGCCAAGCAGGGTGAGATGCGTCGCGGGGCTGGGAGGACAGCAGGTCCAAGTGTTTCAGAGTCCACAGAGAAAGGCCGTTTCTCAATCAGCGTTCTTCTCTGTACTTGTGTTCTCGTGGACTCGTGAAACGTCATCAGTCGCGGCCCAAGTACTGTTCCAATTCAAAAGTCCGCTTCTCGCCAAGAACGGTGAAAATGCCCGGATGTGACTTGATCCGCCCATTTTACCGGGGATGCATCAGAGCAGACCTGAGCGTACTTGAGAGAGCCAATATCCCAGAATGCATTTCTGACCAGCAAACGGGGAACAATGACGGATGAGAAAACTCATAACTGAAAGTTGACATTCTATGAATACTACCGTTGTTGAGTCACAAAATGTAATTTTATGATGTTTTGAGGCGAGAAGTTAGTTGTTTAAGCATCAAATCTGTGGTCGCTTTCTCAAGAATCGGCCGACTTAAAAAGATACGCCGACGGGTTGAGGTCCTGCTCGCGGGACCGTGAGCCCCGCAGCACTGGGCCGTCAGCGCTCTGCTGCCCGCCGAGAGCAGCCTGATCTCGGCTGGACTTTTTGAAATGATCCGCTGGCTCCGATGTCTCCGTATCGATTAAACATGAGATATAATTCTGTTTCGAGCATTTAACAAGCAATCATTATTATTTATTCACAGTTGCAAACAATTCGGTATATATATATATATATATATATAATACATATTTATAAACATATAATACATACAATTATATGTGTATCTATATAAATATATATACATAAAATACATATTTATAAACACAATATATATATATATATACAATGATATGTGTATGTCTGTGAAACCAGTACAAAAAAAGCAGGGTTGTCATATTTTGTTTGACTGTAAAAATAATTTACAGTGAAGAATCAGAGTCACTATGACAACAACAGCTGAGGTGGTGACGTCATCAAGTCAGCTGCTGTTCCAATTGCAGAAAGACCGTCCTGCGTTCTCCTGTCTCTGAGAGTCTGGACTCCCAAGTCCAGACTCCAAGTCCAGACTCTAAAAGTTCACAAGTCCGTACTTGTGTACTTGGGTATTGAGAAACGGCCAAAGTCTCTGCAGCTGCAGCTGCTTCTTCTTCTACACGTATAATGCCGTGTTCACACCAAAACAGATTACATGTTAAGTCAATGCACAGCCGCGTTAGGTTGCGAAAAAGCGGATTTTTCGCCGGGCGTCGCGATAGAGGCGAAACGGCGTTGCGAATATTCGCAACTCCGCTTTTTCGCTTTTTCGCTTTTTCGCCGGCGTTCAAATATTTCAACTCCAGCGAGTAATTCGCATGACGCGGAGTTGCGAAAGCCAATCAGCGTTGAGAAGCTCCGCCCGGCATCACCGCCGTTACTGAATGAAACTGCTGGTCCGCTGAAGGAGCGCTGGAAGCGGCTTCACTCAGACACTCGTCCTGGAGGAGTCGGAGCTGTGTGTGACTACGGATAATGTTATGAACCCAGACACGGGGCGGTTGATGTTCCGACGTGTGTGGGACTTCCTCAACAAGTATAAAGCAGAACTAGTGGTTATTTACCTGGTGGATGAAGGAAATAGTAAATGTTTTCAAGACACAGAGATAAGCCCCGCCCCCTTTCCCCAGCGATGGTTGCGAAAAAACGGATTAACCACATAGCGCGATATAGGCGAAGTGGCGTTGCGAAAATGCGCAACTGTTTTGGTGTGAACACGGCATTAGTGGTGGATCGCAACCAACTTGACTAGGTGCATACCGCCGGCGCCACCTAATGTACCGGAGTGTGTGTGTCTCTGTGAGGAATCACAGTACAGAACCCCCTCTGCTGGCCGTCACCATGTGTTTAACCAGTGGAGAGCGAGAAGAGAGAGAAACAGAGGTGAGATCTGATTGGATAAAGAGAGTTAAGGAGCGCGTTGAGGAGGACCAGATGCAGACAGACAGACAGACAGACAGACAGGCAGAATGAACACAGGAGATAGGGAAAAATAATTATAATACATGTAGTGTATTTGTGAAAAACAATTACATTATAAAATAGATATAACTTTTAATTATAAAAAATTATATATATATTTTATATATACGTATATATACACATATATATATGTGTATATATACGTATATATACATATATATATATATGTATATATACGTATATATATATACATCTATACATATATATGTATATATATATATGCCAGCAAGCCTGTGGGTGGGCACGGGGTTCGCCGTAATGGAGTGGTAAAGCTGCGGGCTTTATAGATTGAGAGCATGCGGCCTCCTCCATGAATCTGCCCCTAACTGTTCTTCTGCCTTTGTGGCCGTAACGATCGGCTTGCTCCCCTCTGTCACCATATTTTCTCCATCTTAGTTTAGAAGCGGAGATATATCTCTCCATAAAGGGCCCGACACAAAGAGGGCTGGAGAGCCTCGCCCCTGCTCCCCGACACACACAAAAGGACTCCGGCCTGCTAGGTTGATAAAGGCTCATGGAGAGGAGGAGAGGAGCTGATGGCCAGGGGACTGTTGGAAAGACCTATTCTCTTCACACACAAAGACATGCTCTCACTCAAGACGCTATCTCCGTCCTGTGACGCTGTTTGTGAATGCCTGCGTGCCCCTGCCCTGCCTTACTTTCTCCTCATCCACCTCTCTGTCTTCCTCCTTTTCACACACACACACACACATACACACACACACACACTCTTCCTTTCTTGTTAGAAGATGCTAATATAGCACACGACAAAGCCCCAGTAGACAGCTCTCAGACAAAACACTTCCTTTCTAAAGCAGTTCATCTTTATGCAGAGCCTATCCCAAGGATTGCTAAAGCATGGTCTCTTGAAAAGCAGGTTTTTTTCTTTTTTCCACCGGCGCTCACTCATTCCCGTCTATTCAGTCTCTCTTTATTAGCAGACACTGATGTTTCAAGACATCGCGGGTTGGTTATTAATTGCTCCCTGTGATACCGAACAGCGCTCCCCTGTCTTACCTGACATATCTGCAGGATGTGACTCAACAATATCAACCGTGTGTGTGTGTGTGTGTGTGTGTGTGTGTTTTTTCTTTCTCCCCCTCCCCGTGCAGAGAAATGGGTGCGAGGCCGGGCGATCGACCGCGGCGAGGTCGACGTCGGAACCCAGCAGAGCCAGGCGATCCCGCCGGGACTCTTTTGGAGGTTTCATATGACCGTGCACCACCCGACCTACATCAAGTTCAACCTGTCCCTCTCGCACAACGCGCTGCTCGGGGTCTACGGACGCAGGAATATACCGCCCACACACACTCAGGTAGTGGAGTTTCCTCATCATGTAGCATGCTGTTCACCCAGACGGGCTTGTTCACTGAAGTAGCACGTAGCACGACCGCACTAATGCAACGTTTCATCTCCAGTGTTTCATCCACACTGAGCTGACTTCACAAAAATGTTATAACTGAAAACTTTTGCTTCCCAAAGACAATTACGCACGTGGCGTGAGACTTGTCGTGTAAATTATATTTTTTAGGGATAATAATATCTTTTTCGATTCATCATTTAATTAAAAAAAATCTATTCCTTTCTATATTAATGTATTTGTCTGTCTGATGTTATTCATACACAGTGTCTCTCTGGCTCTCTCAACTTTCCTGCAAGCTCACGCTACCTGACTGTGTTGCAGATAGTGCTGCAGCGGATCAATAGACTCATGTTTCGGATCGAATCACGGATCAGAGTCACGGATCGGTTCAGCACAAAAGAATAAAAGGGAGCAAATATCACTTTTAGAGATTCCTTTTTTTGCCGCCGATACGAATTGCCGATCAGTGATGATCCATATTGCTGTTTGTTTACAGCAGCTGATCTACAAGGCTCCAGACTATTATTTATTTTTTGTTAGTAAACGATCAAAGTCAGAATATCATCAAACATTCTAAATGTTATCCTTTTACTTTGTTATCGTAATTTATAGTGTGGTTTTTTCTTCATAAAAACACAAAATTAAATTGCTAAGGAAATAAAAGACTGTATTTTTATGGATAAAAATAAATCTTGTCATTAGTAGTTAATGATGTATTATAATTGATTAGATCTTCATGTGAACAGGTCATAATTCATCTCTAATATCTATTAGTGTTGCTGTGAAAACATCTCCTTCAAACAACTAGATTTATTCAAGTTTCTCACTAACTCTCCATTTTAGAGATCACATGTGAACGCATCATGACAACGTTATAATTGACCTTACCGAACTCATTTCCCCTGAACAGAGCCTGAACGCATCATGATGTAACTGAACTGAACCCTCGTTCTCCTCGTGTCACTTTAAACACAGACTGGTTGTTTACAATGTAACACTATCAGAGATCGGTGACTACAAAAGCATGAATCACATATTTTACTGAATATTGGCGGATAACGATCGTCAGTAAAACTTTATTTCACACTGAGATGGTTAACAATAAAATGCATAATTAATCTGTGGTTAACATGCATGCCGAACCGCGAGGAGGGGGTCCGTACACCACTAGTGGTTTAGTGTCGCACAATTTCAACCAACATGAAGATGGGAGTATGTCATTTCTGATTTCTTGAATTGGCTGTAATTATGCAGGGAGAAATTGAGGATCGCTTTGCTGAATTTAAATTATTGAGTTTGGTTCATAAATTCGTAGTCCTCAACGAGGTTTGGTGGAGAAAACGGAGCGTTTCTCTCTTCGTTCGGCTTTTCTTCTTTACACGCAGTTGTTGTGTGGCGTGGCACCGGTTTTCGGTACCTAACCCTATTCGCGTCGCCATGACGTTCAGTGATTGTGACTATTCAGCGGTGGGTTCAGGGTGTTGCTGGTTCAATGTTGAGTTCAGTGCAAAACCAGGCCCACAGTAGACATGGTGCTAAGGTTATTCCTGTAGCTCAGCAGCCTCCTTGCAGCAGAGCCACGATTGTTTCTGAGGTTTCTGTGAGCTTTTAACCAGGATGTAACGTATGCATCATCACCACGATGCTCTCAGACTGTAAGCTATTGATTAGATACGTGACAATATTATATTTAAGTAAGTTCAGTAAAAATGTTTTTACATATGCTGGACACCTCTGCTTACTGAGGGAGAGGAGAAGCACTGAGGGAATGGCTGATAGGCACAGCACAGGCACACGTCCGCCTTGCTACCGTGGAAGGTACCTCGCCTACAAATATAATTCCATAAACATATGCCTGCTCAGACAGGTCAGGGGTTGTGTAGCTGTGGGAAGTAAGAAAAACAACTTCCTTCCACCCCTCACCCTGCCTGTGATCACCCATTTTAAATGGCAGTAAAGCCAATCGTGCACGCGGGTGTCAATAAACTGTATTCATGCTTGTTTTGTCAGCGCAAAAAAACACAAAGTGCAGTGGAGCAGGGATTGCTGTCTGCCTGTTTAACAGGTAGCATTTATGAGCCGTTTGCAAAATCGCTATTTTATACTTCTTCAGAAACGGAAAATATGTAAACGATAATGATTTAATCGTGAGTTTGACTGTATTAAAGCACAGTGTAAAAGACAAAGGAAAACGGAGCTTAGCAGTCATCTGGCGTTGTGTCTTCCCCTTCTCCTACCAGATGTCGACTAAAGGAAGAGCGGGAGCATCATCTTTGAGAACAACTGAAAAAGTGTGGCCGAACGTCGTTCTCGCAAGGAAAACAGCCATTTCTGATTTCCTCAGCTCGGTGTAGATGAAATGACACGTTCCCAGAGACAATGCACGCAAGCGTCGTACACCTTGTAGAACAGCGCGAGAAGCACGTACACGACACACACACTGAGTCGGCTGCTTTTTAACATCAGTGTGCACCGGCTCTCGCCTGCATGAAGAGGTCTAATTAGCTGTTTTTGACACGAGTGTGACACACAGCCCTCAGGGGGAATAAGGCTCAGCGAGCGCTTGCTAGTTCAAGGAGGTTCGAGAACGGAGGGGAGGGTGGCAGGGGGGAAAGTTAAAGAGGGCGAGGAAGAAGCACAGAGAGGCTTAGACAAACGAAATAATAGTCTGTTCCATTTGAAAACCCGGATGGTAAAGTCTGCCTGCGCTATTAGCGGCACGTCAGTTTGCTGGAACACGTCTGGTCGGAGGACTGACCTGCCACGGAGGATGATTTCCCTTCCTCATTTTGGTTTCCTGTTGCTCAATTCGCATCTGATATCCACGCTTAATGCGGCTCCCCGGCTTTTTCCGTATGCAGGCAGGCCAACAACATTCAATTGGCAGTTTTCACAAAGCTCACACGCCACTGCACAAGGGTCTATTGCAATTTCCCCCGTTGCATTCATGCAGGTTTGACGAATTCCCTGTCTCGCTCCTTCTAATTGGATGGCGTTGCCGTTGTCTGACTGTGTTCCCCGTATGCTGTGTCCAGTTCGACTTCGTGAAGCTGTTGGACGGGAAGGCGCTGCCCAGGTCCTTGACCGATCCCGTCTCCACTGCCAAAGCCCCCAAAGGCCTGCTGCTGAGCGGCCTCCAGGAAACGGGCTTCATCGAGTACATGGACCCCGGCACCTGGCACCTCGCTCTCTACAACGACGGACGCAGCCTGGAGCAAGTGTTGCTGCACAGCACGCCTATAGGTGAGGAGCTTTGTTACAGGAAGCGGGTTACCTTTCTTCCACATGTGGGGTGAGCACGAATATAGCATAGTAATAATATGTTTTCTTTTAGTTGGTTAGTTTTCACTTCTGTGTCAAGCCAAACATCCGGCCCATCCCTCATGGGATTACGAGACACGACCCTTTTGCAAAACACACGTCTTCCGGTGATACATATCGGAGCGAAAATGAATAAGATAAAACACCGCATTACAAAGCACTACTATGTTATTTCAAATGAAAATAACTGCTACAAACCGACAGTTTACCCTTTTTTCACCCTCCTCATCTCTCAGGCTAATGGATGAATGTTCAACTCGGTCTTTGTGCATCATCCGTAATTACAAAACCAAAATCTGCTTTTGTCTTACTAAAACAAACTAAAACACAGTATTGCAAGGTTCCTAGTAAAAAGGCCAATGGGAACCAAAATGAAACTCATTTTCTTTATTAGTTAAACAGCAAACAAATCCGCTTTTCTCCCTCAGTTTCAACCCGTAAGCGGTAAAATCTCAGCTGGGCACAAATGGCTCCAAATTATAATAATCAGAACCATATTCATATTTACGTCTGCTTTCTGAGTACTTGTAGAACCACATGACTGTTCTTTTATCCAGGGTTTTATTAAAATACAAGAGTTTGTGTGCGACCGGAGTTAGTTATGGAACTGTAGTGTGTGTGCGCCTCACTGTTCGAGTCTCAGGGTTGCTTTACTCTTGTCCTTCCTCCCCTTTCATCTCTTGATTTTCTCCAAGTTAAGAACACGGCTGAGAGTAGTTTGAGAGTCACTGACATTTGAAGGGAACTTTTCCTATTATGGAGAGAGAGGGAGCTTGGCATGGCAAGAGACAGCCGTTAGAAAGGGGAGGACAGCTCCTGTGGTAATGACAGGGCTCGCTAACTGCAGCTCATTGCTATGACACACACACGGCTAGTAGTGTGATATTATGTGAATAATGCAAGAGTACGTGGCTGAATATAGACGGTAGTGGATCATTACCAGGGCAGGTCCTTCACTCCCACTTTGTCCAGTAGTCCTTCAGGAGAATTCAGTGTTGAAATAACAAAAATATATATCAAATAAAAATAGTGTTGGGAAAAGTCACTGTGTGGTAGTGGAGACTTGGTCATTTCTATGTAGCAGACAGGTGATATGGCATTTACAAAGTTTACAACTTGGGATGAAAAGATATTATGAGGATTGCATGACACTCTATTTTGGCTTTGTTAGTTTTGATCTGTAACTGGGCTTGAATTATTTAGCTTTTGTGCTATTCAGTGAATGATCTGGAGCAGTGCATCGAGCTCTCTGGATGCTCATAATCTAAACATGTGCACCACCGACCTCTAAACAGCCCACGTCGTAAGCCAATCGGTAAACAGTGCCAAAACATGGCACTGTAGACATCTTATTGACAGAGTCTTTTATATAATGACTGACAGCATGCGACAGCTAAACACAGATTTTATTTCAGAGCTGTCAAACATTTGTTGACACTCGTGCCGTCTATAAAGACTGGAATACACCAGCCCTATTTTGGGGTGCCATGTTTCGAGCTAAACGGGAAACGGCAGCAACTAAACAACTAGCCGACTATCCTTTTTCCTCTCCGATAATCAAAACAAATGCAGACACAACAGATGGGCTCAGAATAGCAGCATTTCGTCCACCGAGGTTGTCCAAATAATGAATCAAGAGATTTGGCTTGAAAGAGGAAAATAATATTAATGGATTGATGTCAGAGTGCATTTCACTGCCCATTTACAGCCCTAACGAGGGCTACAAACAGACTCTGCGCTGTTTTTTAGAGGCAGAAAATCAAAACCACTGAGCTACAGTACAATAAATCCTAATAAGAGACACGGTGAGCTGTCGCCCAGAGTGGAGCTTCATGGGGAGACGAGGGAGAAATGAGAGGATCTCTGTCGGGAAATTGAGCTTTTCCGCAGCAAATAGTAACTGGATACAACAGAGAAAACACGCAGAATGAATAAGAGGACGGCAAAAGACTGTCATAGAAATAAATAAATAAAATAGGATGAAATCAATAGAGCGTATGAGTAAGACAAGAGGGAACATATGAGAGCATTAAGGATGTGAAAACAATGCATGAGATGAAGAACATGCTTGTTATCGTAGAAACAAGGGGACTGTGTTGTGTGTTGGTGCTAAAATATGGCATGCGGCATATTGCATGGATAGATGATCACTATAATACCATAATCTAGAGAAATGTAAAAGAAGAAAGGTGTGTGAGAACAATCAAAGCAGGATGTGTTTGGTTACTTGACCTTTTTCAGTCAGAAGATGAGACACACACACACACACACACAAACACACACACACACACACACACACACACACACACACACACACACACACACACTCTGCAGACATTTCTCAGTGATTGTGACTATTGTTTTAATCTGTCCCATGTCAATGTTGGAGAAAAAAATAATGAAAATGTTGAGCAGAACATCTGCTGGTTTAAAAATAGATGTCATTATGTGGATTCAAATGGGATTTTTCCAAACATTTCCATTTTATACAGAAAAAACAGCAGCAGGTGCAGAGAAAACCTCTTTCTCCTCCTCCTCTATTATTGACATTTACATGTGACCCACAAACGCTCCGGCTTAATGATATCTGCCATTTCGCCACCTCCACTCCAGCCCCATCTTCTTTAATTCTACTCAGCCTCTACCCAGGCAGAGAGTGGTGGTGCTTCCTGCAGGGCTATTAATTATGCATAATTGCTCCACTTCAGCTGTCATCACACATCCTCTTGAATATTATATCTTTTACACAACGACAAGCAAAAGTGTCAGAAAAAAGTTTGGCGTAGATGCCTGTAACTTTTACCAAACAAAGATGATAAACAAAAAAATATAACAAAAAGAAAAGTGGCGAGTTCACGGCTGGATGCTTCTAGTTAGCTGAGCAGCCATTTCATTTTTTTTCATAAATTCATAAAGCCCAAGGGTCGTAAAGCACGGCTGAAACTTTACAGGCTCATAAAGTACAATTGCAATGCTTATTTGACCAATCAGATCACTTGGCTGGAAGCACTCATTTTATAATAGCATTTAACTGCAATAACTTATGGCATGACTGATTCCTAACTGGAAAGGGTTTTGTCAGTGGAAAGAACGAGCGGGTGTCTCACGGATGCTCACACAGTTTATATACTGTGTATATATATATATATATATATACATATATATATATATTTTTTTATATATATATATATATACATGGGCATGGAACTTTTAACAAAAACGATCACGGCTGGATGCTTCTAGTTAGCTGAGCAGCCATTTCTTATATACGTAACAACAATTAACATTACCTGTTAATTTCCTGGAGATCTTTATATTTGAGAGAGATTTTATATCCTGAGAGCTTTCTGGATCAATCATCTCCTCTGGATTAAAAGGAACCCGGTGACCTTGCGGACGAGTTGTTGTGTCGAATGCCAGATACAATATTGGAATTTGTCTATACAAATCTCTTTTTCTCGAAGAGAGAAAGAGACATATTCAAGGGGGGAAAGGTTTGTGAGTCTTCCTGACAGTGTGGGAGAAAAGATGATTGCCACTCCTCTCCATCAGAGTGACGATGACGGGTGATGGAGGTGAAAATGACTTTGGTTTCTGTAGCGATGCGCCGCTGTGGAGGATAACGCCGTGCTGCCGGTTGCTGGCAGGGCCCGTCTCATTAGCATGTGTCACACGCGCCTCAAGGCGAGTGTCACATAATAACTTTGCGTGCACGTGTTTGTAAATGTGTGTGCGCGCGAGCGAAGGAGAGCGGGCGGGAGAGCGAGCGAGCCATGCCACAGAAGGATTTGTCATCCATGCTCCCTGAACAGAGCGAGCCAGGGGACTGCAGTGGTTTGACTCCGGAGCCGGTCCCCCCCGTTCAGAGGAGCCGAGCAGGACGGCCCAGGGTCAAATAAAGGATGACATCCACGACACCCATTTTAATTACTCTATCTTGCTTAGATAGAGCTCGCCTGGCACAAGACAAGCGGCAGCTCGGTTCAAAATTCCCAACTCTTGCCAGCCTCTCCTCCAGCAGAATCTTCCATCTGGAGTGGAGCTGACATAAAAGGCTTAAAAGTGCTCTCCCTTTTTATCTGTCTCTGCCACGCTGCCTGTACCCGGAGAATGAGACGTGACATGATGGACATATCAATGGGAGGAAAGGAGAGCGGTAAAAGGGAGGCAGCCAATTGAAGTCCGGCTGAGGAACATGATGAAATGCTCATTGCCCACAGAAGGATGTGATGAAATGCATGTCTCCAGATGAGACAAAGCACGAGTAGGAACAAGCGTCACATTGATCCTCGCCACGCCGCCAGTGTAGCTCTGATAGCGACGCAGCTTTAGCCCTTCTCCGCTAACCCGTGCACTCGCACTGTCAGACTTTATGGGGTTCAGTCTCGTTCCAAACGGCGTCCGTGTAAACAGTTTGTTGATTAAGCCTTGATGTTTGTAAATTTGCGTGCGCTGTGTGTTTCCAACCTGTAATGCAGTATAATGTGCTTAGTGCTACTGAGTGTAAGTGAGTGCTTGGCCGTTCCCCAGAGAGTGATAGCAGCTGGATCAGACTAATCTAATATAGCCCCTGAGTCTGGGGAGCCATCCATTGCTTATCAGATCTCTCATTCAATAACAGAGAGCTGTGCCAGCTTATGGAGTTACATGTGGAACATTTTCAAGTATTTTTTTTTTATTTCTCTCTCTCTCTCTCTCTCTCTCTCTCTCTCCCTCTGCCTTTTATGTCTGATTTGTGAATGCTTGTGTTTGTGTTTGGTTGTGCAGACTCAATGGACGGCTGCTCCACAGACTGTAATGGAAACGGAGAGTGCGTGGCCGGACACTGCCACTGCTTCGCTGGCTTCTTGGGTCCTGACTGCGCCAAAGGTAAGACATGTGTGTTGGGATGTCTCCCAATCCTCTCTGACCTCCCGACCTCCTCTGTGGCTCTCAGCCCGAAGCCCATTTACTTCTGTCACCTTTTCTAAAACTTGTCACGAACGTATAGTTTCTCTTTAAAAAATGTAATTAAAAGGTTCCTCAAAAAGGATGAAATCGTGCATTTCAAAGGGGTATCTTCAGCCGTTAATACGCCTTCAGCCCGTTAGTGATTATTTACAGCGACAGGCCTTTGTACTGTCGGTTCTTACATTTCTTTACCTCAACTGCAGCGAGCATCAGGTCTTCTTAGTGGTATTTAAGTTAGACCGCTCCCTGTTTTCTGATGTGCTCCGGTTTTAATTTGCTGTTGATGCTGTTTGCTTTTAATGAATAACAAATTCAATATAACCTACTTTTCCACATCACCAATTAAATTTGTTCCGCGACACGTATACTCTCTGAGTTTCTCCTCCTCCACAGAAATCGGCTTCATGTTTTAATTTACCAACTATATGCCGTCACTTCTTCCATTCTGCTGATTTTCAGATGCTGTTCAGCTCTACTGTCAAAAAAAAAAACTACAACATAACACTTCCTGCAGAAATGTTTCACATTAAAAGCCTTCTAGCAACTCAAAGGGCACGTCGCCACGTAGATGTTAATTTGATACATTTGCAAGAAGTGCTATTGACAGCAACTTCGCACCTCGAAATTGTGTAGAGAACAATGGCGTTCTTTGGCACGGACTAATAAGCTGCTGTTTGGCAAAACAGGCAATAACATGTCATGTTGCTTTTGGTTTCAAAATATAAAACATCATCCTGCAACTGCAGTCTCTGTAGCTTCTCCCTCTTGCTCTCTCTGCATCTCTCTCTCTCTGCCTCTGTCGTTCTTTGTAAAATTATTGTAGTTGTATCAGTCTCATTGTGTAGAAACAGCTGATATAATATCACATCCCATGATTTATTTACGCTCATCATTTATTCATTCGCTCCCCTCTCATCCTCGCTCATTTGCCCGCTCGATAATATTCTGCCTTTGAAAAGTTAGACAGCAAGTTTTGGCAAGAGCTGTAAAAAGTGAAGTGTGAATTTATAACTGTGGGGTGCAGAGTGTTAGATTTAACAAAGGATCAAACAAACACATAGCACGCATGAACGCACAGGGCCTTCACTGCGAATTCTCCCGGAGAATTACAAAATACAAAAAAAAAGGCGTCCGTTCTGGATCGTCTTTCCAATCCATTTGAAGTCTGGAGCCGCCATGCGTCCTCCAGCTGCAGTGAGGAGTCTAACTGGAGTGTAACTGTCTTTGACTTTATTCTACCTGGCTGTCATTACATTAGCCACACGGCTCTCCGTCCCTGCATGGAGATGGCTCCGCTTTCCACCCTCATTCCATAAACCCCTAATGCTCCGTTTTCACGATTGTTTTCACGGTCTGTTCAGAGTAAGTGAGGTGACGTTGGGGGGGGATTTTCTCCGATTCCTGGGTTGCCGTGGTAGCCGGGCTCAGGTGGTGCTTGAGTAAATTGAAACAGTGTGAGGGATAAGCTGGAGTGTGCGTGTGTGTGTGTGTGTGTGTGTGTGTGTGTGTATACGTGCGGACAAGCGTGTGTGTGTGTGTGTGAGGAAAAAAAAGAAAGAGGAGACAGAGGCTGCTTGAGGATTTGCTGAATCCGCGCACCAGCTGAGATAAGAGAGCGTAGCTCCTCTCGCGGCAGGTTACTGCGGTCGCCCGGCTAATATACTGCAGTACCGCGTGCGTGTGGGTGTACGCGCCTGTGTGTGTTTGCATGTGTGTAATCTGTGTTTGTCTTGTTGCAGATTCGTGCCCCGTGTTGTGCAGCGGCAACGGCGTGTACGAGAAAGGGAGGTGTGTGTGCCTGGCCGGGTGGAAGGGGGCAGAGTGTAACGTGGAGGAAGGTCAGTGCATCGACCCCACCTGCTCCAACCACGGCTCCTGCATCCAGGGAATCTGCATCTGTGGTCCAGCCTACAAAGGGGTTAACTGCGAACAAGGTAAGACGTTTTACCCTCTAATAAGGCGACAATACACACCTTGTGATATCACACCTGCACAGCTACGACAGCTCCACTTTTACACATTTAAATATCTGTCTGAGCTGTTTTTGCTGAAGGTAAGCGTTAAATTCAAAGCCGCGCTAATCAATATTTTTGTACTGACAATAGGTGAAATGACTGTGTAATTCTACACGGGTGTCTTGCAGTGTCAAGCCCACAGAGAATTATCACCCGACTGCAGACCCTCTCAGCTCCATGGAAGAGGAATCAGTCATGTCAATTTAAAATTCATACAGCACAAAACCACAAATCGCAAATTACAAATTTGCCTCTTAAGGCAATCTGTATAGCACACAGCACCCTCTATTCTAAGACTTCATTCAGGGAAAGGAAAAACTCTCAAAATATAACCTATTACAGGGAAAACATGCATCAGTGTTTTACTATTTACCACCAAATGGCAGCCAGGCCAAGATATTGAATAACTAGTGAATACAATATATTTAGATATTTAGCTGCTTGGAAAGTATAGTTTGCTAAGCTACCAGTTATTTATTATTTATACGACATAATTCCAAGTCAAAGTTATATTATGAACACATATAATACTAATATAAATTATATAATATTAATTTAATAATATCAGAATGTAATGAACTATTTAAATTATATTTTATTTTAGTCACACCTACTAAACTTAAATTAAAAAATGTCTGGGAAAATGTAGCTTGTGTGACGCTAATGAACTACTTCATAATAAAAGAGCTAAGCTACTAAAAGCTATTTGATTCAGAAGACACCGCGTTACTGAGATATTTAGTTAAACTAGTAACAAACTTGGCAAAATTGCTTCAATTTAGTTTTGGGATTATAGTTTTCATATATAAATAAATTGCTCCTAATCTCAACAGTGTCATCGTAATATATTCACCGAAATCATACATAGGAATCTGCAACACTTTCTCTCTTTCGACTGATGTCCATCAAGAATGAATGTTGTTATGTCACGGTGATTGTTGTGAGTACGCTCATGATTTAAGTGCAAGCAGAAGCAGCGGGCAGCTACTTCAGCATGGTCTTAATGGTGCAGGTTCAGGTAGCGCCATGGCAACATTACACTTCCTCTTTAGATCCAAAGAATGCAGAGAACACGCTCATATATATATATATATATATATATATATATATATATATATATATATATATATAAATTGTATCACTGCCTGTAAATACTGTGTATTTGTTATATACTGTTATATACTGTGTATTTGTTATATACTGTAAATACTGTTATATTATTGTAGCCAAGACGTTAACTTAAGTAAAGAGAGGGAACATGGCCTTGGGTTGAAATGACCGGACCATAAATGATTCAGGTGTCTCAGGCACCTCACAGTTGTCCAGGAAACCAGCTGTGGGCCTTTGTCACCACCTCCCCTTGCAGCTGTCCATTGTAAAACCACCCAATAAATTAGCCAAAACAAACAAAGCCATGATATCTAAAACAATTATGATGTTACACTTGACGATAACCTGATGGCACAGCTGTCCCAGAGACCGCCCTGCTGTTGCCTCCGGTATCTCGGCCTGCAGAGACTAAATCAGGTGTTTGACCTTGAGCGGCGGAGCTGAGCTGAGCCGAACTGTGCTGAGCTTTGGCTTGGCGCTCAGAGCTGTAATTACACACACTAACACAGCGAAGCGCGGACCACCATGACACACACACACACACACACACACCAACCCATTTCACCCCCTTATCAAAGCCTCTGTTCTAAGTGTCCTATGAAGTGTAATGTTGTGGAACAGATACAGGGATTGTAGCTGGGGTGGTTAACTCCTGGATGGGATGCAAAGAACACTGCTTTCATACTCGGTGAACTGATGATTATAATGAGGCCGGCATACCCCAACCCCCGCACCCATGTCCACCCTTTCACTCCCTCCTCTCACTTCTGACTCATTCTGGCTCTTCCTTTTGTCCTCTCTCTCTCTCTCTCTCTCTCTCTCTCTCTCTGCAGTGGACTGCGCGGACCCTCAGTGCGGCGGGCACGGCGTGTGTGTGCGCGGGGAGTGCGTGTGCTCGGCAGGCTGGGCAGGAGTGAGCTGCGATGACCCGCTGCCAGCATGTCAGGAGCAGTGTTCAGGACATGGCACCTATCTACCCGAGTCGGACGCCTGCGCCTGCCAGCCCAACTGGACCGGACCAGACTGTTACACCGGTAAAACCTGAGGATTGTTGTTCACCCACAGAAAAACACAAACAAAACTACCAACAACAACACAAAACGCACAGGAAATCACCACTGCACTTCTCTAGAATGCAAGTTTTAGTGTGCTAGAGTGGTTGCACGCACGGGCTTGCCAGATACTATTTCCTGGGGATTTGATAGACACGTGAAATATGGACCGGAGCCACTCTGTGAAATGTGTGTGCATGCATGTGTGTTTTTTCACTCTCTTCATGCTGGTCGTAAATGAGATTTCCCCTCATGACGCTCTGGAGCCACCCCCTTGCAATAGCACTCACTTTACTGCGCATTTATAGTGCTACACGCACACACACACACACACACACACACACACACACACACACACACACACACACACACACACACACACACACACATATTCCCTTCAGCTAAATGAGGGGAGGAAAAAAAGGAAAAGACATGGAAAAGAATAAGACCTCTATTCTCACTTTGCTGCGAGTCCTTTCAGAGACTGCTACTCTGAGGAACGTTCGGCTTGGCATTTAAAAGCTTGCTGATGTTTATTTCAGATCCTGCTACCTGCGCGCTACATATTAGTCAGTGTGTGGTTGTTAGATATATCCGTAAAAAGATATTTCCTACATCTACACCAACCTGAAGTTTCCTTTTTGAACTCCGTAAACTCTGCCTGCTTGGATAGGCAGCTATTCTACGCTGACAGTGTAGAAAAAGGCAGCGAGTTAGCCATTGTGAAAGGGGAAAAGTGAAGCATGTGTTCTCTCGTGTCAAATCTATAGAATGCAGTACTCTGTGGTACACAGTGAGAGTGTCCTTGTCCTTGAAGTGTAAACTGACAGAGAGGAAAATAGCCATTATAGCGCTGATTTTCCTCTTTTTCCGCCACACTAACTGAACGCTGGTGGTGGGGAAGGATCCGCCTTACCGTGCACTCCAATGATTTGCAGGCAATTGGCATTAGCCGCCGCTCTCAGGTGTATGCACGCCTTATTATAGTGATATTACCCATGATAATGATAGACCGTGGCTGAGTGTCTGAGATATGAGCGGCCTCTCTCCACCTGCCGGGCTTTTAATCAAAAGGACCCTGCGATGCTACGTCCTGGTCTTGTTGAAGCATAGCTAAGCTAATGTAATTCTAATAGAGAGCTGAAAAACTCTCCAACTTTAATCCACTTTTTTCTCCCTCTCCATGCTATGTATATTTAAATTGAAATAACTTTTTACTGTAGCTGGATAAGTAGTCTTTGTGTGCCTCCAGCACTTTGCTCTCTTTACTGATGGATGAGGCTTTGCCTCTGCAGCAAGAGAGGGAGCTCGATGGTGAGGAGCGTAGAGAGGACGAAATAAAAGAGGAGGGCCGAAATTTAAAGGGGTGTTGCAAGGGAGAGGGAGAGGGAAGGGTTACTGAAAAGAAAAAGCGAAGAGATGAAGATGGAGAGATGAAGGGAGAGAAAGGGTATTAACACACCCACCAAATCTGATCAAAATGTCAGAAAAGAATAATAGAGCTGAATTTGAGTCCCTGTAGTTTAAATATGCGCTGCAAATACGAATCATTTGGCTGTTATTATGAGTCTATTCACTCTTCCTCTCCTTCAGGGAGCTCAGCTATTAGAGGTGGGAAGATTATGTATTGTGAGAAAGTAGACTTTTTTAAGTCTCTGAGGTTATCCCCTTCTATTGCTAGTTTTTTTTTCTTCTTTTTTTTCTCTCACCTATCTCCGATGTCTCACCCCCGATTCAGAATTTTCTTTTTAACTTTTCCCCTTCTACATGTCCCCCCGTGCCTCTTTTACCATTTTTCTTTTCTTCCTACACTCAATTCCTCCATTTGCTCCCCTCCCCTCTCGTTCTCCTTCCCTCCCTCTTGAACTCGCACCCTTTTTTTTTCTCCTTCATTTTTATTCTCACGCGTATCCCCTCCTCTTCCTCCCCCCCCCCTACCTGTTTGGCAGAGCTGTGCCCGGTGCCATGTGGCAGCCATGGCGTTTGCTCCGAGGGCCAGTGCCAGTGCGAGGAGGGTTGGATTGGCGCTGCGTGCGACCAAAGAGCATGCCATCCTCGCTGTGAAGAACACGGCCAGTGCCACGACGGGACCTGCATCTGTCGGCCTGGCTGGGAGGGAGAGCATTGTAACATTGGTGAGCTGTGTGTGTGTGTGTGTGTAGGTGTGTGTGTGTGGGAGTGTGTTGGATTATTCTCTGTGATATTTTGATTGGTATGATTCAAAAAGGTGTCACTGTTACAATTGCTTTCTCACTTTTTTTCCCCCCGTCACAGTTACACATGACTTGGATGTCGTAGTGAAAGGTAATTCATCTTTTTTTTAAAGATAAATATAGTTATATTGTGTTCCTCTGACATGCTCACAAATGCCCAAACTGTGTGTGTGTGTGTGTGTGTGTGCGCGCGTGTGCATCTGGGTCACACCTTTTTTCAGACGGCTGCCCAGGGTTGTGCAGCGGGCACGGGCGCTGCACCCTGGAGCAGAGCGGCTGGCGCTGCGTCTGCCAGGCGGGATGGAGTGGGCCTGGATGCAGCGTTGTCATGGAAACTGACTGCAGTGATGGAACAGACAACGACGGAGGTGACATTCTAACGTCATCGATCATTTTCCATCCCTTTTTTCTCTCTCGTACCTCTTTTCATTTCTGTCTTTCGTGGCAGATTGTCCATTCCATTCCATTACTTCTCCTCCTGTTTCCCCTGCCCAAAAAATCTGCCTCGTCGCTCCTCCCCTGCATCCTTCCGTGCTGTCCCAATCCTGCCGAGACTCCTGTAGAGTCCCGCTGGTCATTATTGTATGGAATATGTATTTGTGTGTGTGCGTGCGCAGTGTGCGTGGTGGTTTTCCCCCCCTCATCACAGCTAAATGTCTAATATGCATACCACCTGCTAGGATAAAAGGCACTCTGAGAAATTTTCTCAAGTCTAAATACAGCAAACCATGCAGAATAGATTTCTGCTGCGAGGTGTTTGGTGACAGGTGAGAGGTGTGTGTCGCTCAGCCTCGTAGCTGTGTCGTTCTATCCTCAGGTGAAGAGACAAGAAAGGAACATTTCATTGCAATCATTTCCCTGCCACTGCGGTCCCAAGCGATGCTGTTTCTCCCTGTTTTTAGGGTGTCGCGCGCTACTGCGTTACTTTCAACTGCGCCCATGCATTTGAAAACATCAAATATCCATCATGGACGTCACCGTTAAGCCGCGTTGTAATCCGTCAGAGCAAACAAGGTAGTGTCTCTTTTGTTTAGAGCAGAAGCGTCCTCGTTGTTATTCCATGGATCCACGTTTTATGATGAGTGGCTTTTGAATTGGTGCACACAGCAGCGGGAAACCTCAAACGCATACATACTTTTTTTTTTTTCTACATTCCCTTTTTTCGGCTGCTGCAGAGTGCTGCTGATAGCTGCAATGTAACCGTTTCTTTTTTTTCTTCTCCTTCTGCACATTGTTTACCAAAGCTGCATGACTGACTGAGCCGACACTTCAGAAAGTCAGCGTCGACGGCTGCTCAAAACATGAAATACAGGCCCTTACCCTGGATTATAACCTCCGAGCCAGGCAATAAGAAATGCCTGGTGGACTATAAAGTAGGGTCCGAATAAGAGAAACAAGTCATAGCAGGACCGAGGCCTGCCAGCAGCTTAGACACTGATGGTTTTTACATGAAAACCTGTGAAAATAGTTGTATATTTCCTTCTGTGGCGTTGTCAAATCTGAAACGAGTGTCCCTAATGATGTCATCGGAGGTCATCTCAGCTTGGATTTGGAGACTGCAGATTTATATCTTAAAAATACCCAAAACAATGAGTGTAGCTCTGAAACGAATAATTCAACATTAAGGAAATATACTTTCCCGCAGAAAGCGAGATGAGAAGATCGATACGATCGATCCAGCTGTAAAGAACGGCAGGTTTCTGGATCCTTCCAGGAAGCTACTGCGCCCGGCGAAGAAGAAGTCATACAACCCTCCAATAAAACGACAAATTGCAGTTGTGGCTTTTTTGTATGGATTAAAAAAATGAGATTTTTAATCGGTGAGCTTCGGAGGTCCTCGTAGGTAGATTGTGTTTCCTTTTGAACAGAGCCGCCTCCCCTCCCCAGATCCCATTCTTCATGCTAAGCTAACTGATTGTATGAAAAGGGAATTGGAGGTTGAGGTGGTGAGTGGGTGGAGGAACGGACAGCTTTCTCTCTGCATTACAATAAAAAGCAATATACAGTACATTCTGCGGGACGTAATGCAGTATGAATATTGATGTGTGAAGTGCATGCACTGTAGGTATCAAACTGTTCAGTTTAAGGATGCATTTGCTGAGAGAGACTCACTAACAAAGCCTTATGGAGACCACTTACACTCCTCTTATCTTGCTATCCTCACACCTCTGTGCACAGCTTTTCAGATACCGTAATTTTCAATCGCACAATTCAGCCATCTCCCCTTAATTGGCACATATACCGTCGGCACTCATAGCCGTCTCTCGCAGCAATCTTTTTGTCGCTAAAGATAGACAGAGATGGAAAGATGCTATCACAAGTAATCAGAGAATAAAGAAGAACTCTGAAGAAAGAGTTTAAATTATTCCGCCTGGATGGGAGAGTGGAGCGCATGTATTGTTCTTTCTCTTGGAAAAAAAACAACACAATAAAAAAGCATTTTCCACACCAGGCAGTGCAATCATACATATTCATATGCAATACATATGTTCAAAATCTACATTATCGCCATCCCTCCTTGGTAAACAACCATGCCTGCATAATAAGCCCAAAAACGTGCATGTCCTTTTCAATGGTGGTGATATTAGAATTTCAATTAATGGCGTTCTTTCAAGTTAAAGTGGTGAATCTTATGGAAATCAGTCATTGTACTCTGCTACCTTTTGTAGGAGGAGGTTATAATAGAATATTGTTGGCCTTTCGCTCCCTGCTCCGTGGTCAGATGCATTTAAATGTCAACGCGGCTTCCTGCCTTTTCAGAAACAGGCTTGAAATAGGAAACACAAATGCCAGCCTGGCTCCCATTACCTGCCGCCTTGGTTCGTATCCGCGGCTCATTGTTTACGCCCGGAACTTTTGTGGACCGCATTCAAATAATACTGGAGATTCAGGTCTGATTTATAACAATGGAAGCCATAATTGTGATCTGATGGCCCCTAATGGCTCTCGTTTGATTGATACTCGTGGCCGTGATGGCGCATGTGCAGTTCCTCGTCGTTGATGAGATTACTCCGGGAGAGTTTCTCACCGGCCAAGCAGTGTGAAAATAACTCCTTGGCAGGTCTTTATGGCGTCTTCTTCACATCTTTCCACTGCGGATATATACAGTACCTTGGCCTTTAGAGTAGAAATGTGTTCTCAGCACCTTAGTCACTTAAATCTATTAAAGCCTTTATTGGCTGTGCACAATAAAGATGTTAATGTCTCGCCTATATTAACTGTGTCAAGTCAAGCAACCCTCTAAACAACCAACTCCTCATAAAACACTGTTTTTGTGTGTGCGTGCGTGTGTGCGTGCATGTGTGTGTGTATTTTATTCAAAGTATTTTATTAATATTTCACTTCCTGACTTTCAGATGGCCTCATGGACTGCGTGGACCCGGACTGCTGCGAGCAGCTGAGTTGCGGCTCCGACCCCCTGTGCCACGGCTCGGCCGACCCCTTGGCCCTCCTGCAGCAGAGCCCGCTGCCTCCCACCGCGTCCCCGCCGCCCACCAGCACGCACGCTCACAGCTTCTACCGCCGCATACGCTTCCTCTTAGGCAAGGCGGCCACACACTCGCTCCCCGGAGAAGTGCCCTTTGATACCAGGTGCGTGCCGGCGCGCTCTCTGTTTGCCCATGCATGCCAAATACCTTCCCGTGTTTGTTTAGCGCGTCCGCGTCCTTGAGCCGTCCTCCTATATGGTCGGTGTGGAAAGACAGGAGGTGCGGATAATGGAGTAAATGCATCTGTATTAATGCATCGGTTCGTCCGTCGTCTATTATTTGTTTAATGAAAGCGTGTGTGTTTGCATGTGAATGAGGCTTTTCATGTCTGCGCACACGTCTTAGTGATCTGTGTTCCCCTGGAGATCAGCGGACACACGGCAGCATCGTCGCCGGTTATCAGTGTCAGGCTACAACTGCATTAGACGTATTTGTTTGTTACATATTAATGTCATTCGGTTTCACCAGTCATACGGGTGTCCCCATTAATTTTTCAGCGGCCTCTCACTTCCATCTAACAGAGGAAATATACATCACCGGCGAGATGATGACCTAGAAAGTTCGGTTCGGCAAACGAGAAGTGATGCCTCTCTAAAAAATTGCAAAGTGCGTGTGTCCCGGTTCACTTGTAGAATAAACAAATAAATTAATTATGTGGCAGTTTTTCAGAGAAGAAATCGATGGCAGCTTTCAGGACAGGAGTAACAAACGGGGCAACGCAGTCACCCGGAGAAACCTCGCCGTCCTTCATTTATCCCTCTTCTGGAGTAACAGATAGGCTCCGTCAATGAATGTGTGTGTGTGTGTGTGTGTGTGTGTGTGTGTGTGTGTGTGTGTGTGTGTGTGTATTGTGTGTGTACATCACAGGTGCTCTGCCCAGTCTGTCTTCATTTGACCAGTGCAACGATTATTCCAGATTTAAGGAGTGTATTTCACACTTTACCTGCAAAATCAAGATGGATATTTCAAAATAGTGTAGATGTGACTGATAGTTGAAGGTCTATTTAAAGAACAACTCAGCCCATTCTGCTGCAGGTACCACTGTCACTGTAATATAAACATGTTGCGGAGGTTTTTTTTCTTTATGTGACAGAGTGTTGAAAGCTTTTACCGTGGGTGAAGCTATATTTACGGTCCTTGTATCCTGGCAATCTGGCGTACTTTTTTGCGCTAAAGAATAAATGCAGTCATTATGTTCTCTATCATTGTAAACCAGGCATCTCTCCCCTTTCTTGGTGTCTCTTTCTCTCGCTCTCTCTCGGATTCCTGTCTGTGTTTTTTCCAGCCGGGTAGCGGTGATTCGAGGTAGCGTCGCCTTGCACGACGGCTCGCCTCTGGTTGGAGTCAACATCACCTTCCCCCAGCATCCAGAGTACGGTTACACTATCAGCAGGCAGGATGGAAGGTACAGACATCCACACACAAAATATGAGAAAAGAAGAAAAATATCTGCTTCTTTTTAATTATTTCCCTTGCACTCCGATCCTATTCTGTCTCATTGTCATTCGACTCTAGTTTTGACCTGGTGACCTTGGGCGCGATGTCTATGACCCTGATGTTCCAGCGCCCACCCTTCTTGCCGCAGACGCGCACAATCTGGACGCCAAACAACAATTTCCTGGTTCTGGATCAGGTGACCATGTCCAGGGAGGAAGCCCCAACTCCCACGTGTGACATCCGGAGTGTTTTGAGTCCCTACCCGCTGGTCCTGCCCTACCCGCTCCCCAGATACACGGGAGCGTGTGCGGAGAAGGGGCCGGCGGTGCCGGAGCTGCAGGTACGAAACTATCTCACTACAATTTATTGTACAAAAAGCTAAAAAAAAAAGGGATTAAAAGAAGATACATTTCTATTGTAGGAGTTCAATTATGGAACAACGCAAAAATGGATGTAAGAATGGTCAACCCATTTTTGGTTTTCAAAAAGATTATTTATAAAACAATTTTTGAGGGTTAGAAGTGTGAATGAACTGTGTGTATATGGAAGATTATTAATTTTTTTTTCTTTATTTCAAATTAATTGATAATAATAATTTAGGATAGGAATATATAAGCATTCTTTGCTTCTACCTATACCTTTTCAGTCTGATTTGATTGTTTTGTATTGGAATGATCGCCTGAATAAAACACACAAACAAACAAACAAAACAAACAATCAGAAAGTCTAATGACAAAGCAAGTGATCTCTGTTGGTACGTCCTTTGCATACATCAAGAACCATCCGTCCGATCTACTTGACGCTTGCCGGATGTTCAGTATTATTAAACTTTGAATAAACAAAATGAACGTCGCTACAGGGGGTGGCTCAGCATCAGGGATGTGCAGGCAGAGGCCAGCACGTCGTCACTAGTCTGTACAAAATGTAACGACGCAATGCTTCATGTCTACAGACGACAGGCAGTAAGAAGGAAGTTCCGGCTCAATTTGTTACAGCTCACCAACAAACCAGCCTGGTCTCACTGGGTTTTTGCAAATGTAGCTCAATTCCTATTTGCATCATGCAAATAAGGAATGAGCAAAATGCAAAATAGCACTCGATCCCTATTCTTCCCCACCACAAAAACAAATTAGGTGGCTGAAAGTCAGGTGTGGAGGTCAGACTGGTGATTATATATTTACCCTCCGACGTGACATTTTTAACATTTTTTTTTGCTTTTATAGTAACCAAAGCCTCAACCCGACCTCATTTCAGATCCAACTAAAATTCCCGGGACACAGAGAGTTGTTTTTCTTGTTACCTGGACACGTGATAGACTGAATAGAATGTCATGCGCCTTGGTAACACGATCCTTTTGTGGCAAAGCAGAGTGCTTTTTTGCTTACACATCACATCATCTGCACAAATTCAAGCTCATTTTTCTAAATTCGATGAGATTGGGAATGAACACATAGTCAAAATGAAGGAACATCTTATCCTCATGACAAAAAACACCTCAGGACAAACAAGGCATCAAAAAAAAAAGAACTGGAAGAGCAGTACTTAGTGTTCCCTGTAAGCTTAGTAACGCCCACCGTGTTCACCTGTGTAAAAAAATGGAACCTAAGCCTTTAGACTTCAGAGGAAAAATGTGCCGGAGATAGTCGTCTTAGGGATAATTTGATTTAAGGTACTCAAACAGTATCGGATTCCAGCCAAGAGAAATACCGAAATACCGGGATGAATCCATGTTTGCTGCAGCAGCTAGTTTACTGTGTATTAGAGAAATGAGCATGGCTTTTTATTTGCTAGTTTATAAGGATTTAGGATATATAGATTTTCTTTAAAAAGAAAACCCCCATGGATGCGGACAGATATCATCATCATTCATTCAGTTTAAAAAAGAAATATTCAAGAAAACATTCTTCATCGTGATGTCTTCGGTGTGCTCCCTGCACTTTACTGTGCGAGCTGTGTGTTCCTGAACCCGCCTGTCAGCTCATTATTAAAGAAAACAAAGTAATGATGCAACACCTTTCTTTCTCATATAATTTCTCCACTTCTCGCTCTGCTCCCTCTCTCGTTCTCCCCAGGCGGTGCAGGAGGAGGTTTCAATCCCCGGAGCCTTTTTGAAGCTGAGCTATTTGAGCACCCGTTCCGCAGGCTACCTCTCTCTGCTCAGAATCCTCCTCACACCTCCCTCGCTGTTGTCCCCAATCTCCCCACTGGGCGGTCTCTCCAAGGTGCATGTCCGCGCGTCGGTCCAGGGAAGGTTGTACCAGCGCTGGTATCCCGCCGGGCCCGGCCTGGTCCACCGGCTGGTCTGGAACAAGACTGATATTTATGGCCAGGAGGTCTGGGGCCTCACTCACGCAACTGGTAGGTAGAATGTAAAATACAAGAGGAGTTTTCTTCTTTCTATTTTAAAGAGGAAAACATGCAGGTGGGGGTCCTGGCGGTCTTATGGTTTAAGGCCGTGTGTGTGGTAACCTCCTCGCTTCCCATGGAATCCATCCACTTGTTCTCTGTCTTCTTTCTTCTGTTTATGTGGAGATTGAACAAACAGGTCATACATTAGTAATCAGTGAGCTTTAGAGGTGTTAATGGAAAGAGTTGTACACTTTAAAAGAGAGACAGGCTAGCTGTTTGCTCTCGTTGCATATTTCATGCACCGACATGGGGAGGGGTATGGATCTTCACTCAGCTATGAACAAGTAAACGAATGAGCATCTCTCCCAAAAAAAAAGATATTTATCTATTCCTTAAAACGGGGCTCAGGATTTTAATGGGAAAACATACTTGCACAGCTCAGTATGTACATACATAGCACTGCTGAGAGAGCCAGTGAAACGTCTTCTCTTCAAATCGGATTCAAACCAAGTAAATAAGTAGGCGACAGTTGCTCAATCACAGGAACGGCAGTTCGATCCCCGGCTCCGCTAGTCCATGTCGATGTGTCCTTGGGCAAGACGCTTAACCCCAAATAGGCTGTGCCTGTGGAGTACGAATGATGAGATAGTCCTGATGGACTGCCATCAGTGTGTGAAGGAGTGAGTGAGACGTGGTGTTAACGCGCCACACAATACGATGTTTTAATCAACTGCGTCACCAGGGCCGTAAAACACCACAGCCGTAAAACTGTTTCATTCCCCCAAACAACTCTGACGTCTTTCGAGCGGCTGTGGTTTGCACAGAAGCCTGATTGGAAGTCGTCCTGCAAATGAGTGACCGTTCAGGAAGTGATCAGCCTGCTGTTAATGGACGCTTTAACGCTGGGAAGGGAGAGATTGGAGATTGTCCCCGATAGTAAATACTCAGTGCTACTTTCTTTAGTAGCGGGTTTGACAACTGCAGAGTTACCAGAATGAAAGGACGTGTGTCCACTTCAGTTCAATCGTCATTAGTCATGATAATCTATGAGAACGCTTGAGAACAGCGAGCGGTTTCGACTCTGTATCTCCAGGACCTTCAGGCAGACAGCAGAGTGGACTGGAGCTGTCCGGAGAAGAGAGACCGGAACGGCAGATGGCTGGAGTAAAGATATCACCTGATGACCCTCTTTTCCCCAATGTCCTCTCTCACCAGAAAAAAAAGACATACTGGATTTAATGTTGATGTGTTTAGCCACTTTGTTTTGGTGTGGACGGTTGGAGACAAACAGTGCAGCTGCGAGAAAGAGCTTTCCATAAGCGCTGAGATATGGCAGGCATACAAGAAGCTTTGTCCACTCGAGTGTATGGTCTAGTACAAAGATTGCATCTCTCCGCCCGAGGCTTTCTCTCCTCCTGATCCATCCCCTCCACTCCTTATCTGCCCGAGCTGCATTTCATCTGCTCCGGCTCGCTCCTGATCTTTCACCTTTTCTCAACTCCTATGATCCTGTTTTGTATTTTTTATTTTTTTGCCCTGCTTTGCTGAACCAAATCCCTCCCTCCCTCCCCTCTGGACCCTCTTACCCCCTTCCCTCGCCTCCTCCCCCACCCTCACTGTGTTTTCCTGCGTTTTCGTCCCATTTCTTCCCTTCCCCGCTTGTTATTCCCTCCATTCCCTCTGATCTCCCCCGTTGCTTCTGTCCAGTCGTCCCTCCTGCCCTCCCCTTGTTCTCCCCTCTCAACCCATGTTTGCCCCGGTCCTTCCCTCTCTTTACTTCCTGCCATGCGCAGGAACATATTTTCAGAGGGCCTGGATACGTGCATTTGTGCAGCAGCTTACATGGAAAAGTAAACATAGTAAAGTTGTGGGGGGAAAATATCACGGCAGGTTAAATATTAAATGTGTTTTTTTCGTCGGTGGGTTTGTTGTTGCTCTGCGTGCTCAAGGAGGACGCAGAGGGATTAGTTTTCATGAACCCAGCAGAGCCCCGATCACAGTCAGGTGACTGTGGTTAGGTGCCCATCAGGAGGTGCCAAACACATTTTGGGTAATTCCGTGGCCAGGCTCCGTTTGGTGTGATCAGAGCGAATTAGAGGTGGGTGCGTCGGAGGTCGAGACGATCCTGGACGATCACAGTCACTTCTTTCATCCCCTTTGGAACAGCGAGCCGTCCCCATTTGAGAGTCCCGGGGAGAGCCTTCCTCAGAGGAAACTCGTTGTCTGCAGAGTCTCAAACATGAACACGGCCGCTCGGATAAACCGGCAAAGGCATCGGATTCACTGAGCCGGACGTGTTGACGATCGGGGGGTCAACTTGTTTTTCGTGCGTAATAGTGCGCGTTTTTTATTTGTCCACAAACTGATCCATATAATACATCTGAGGATCAACACCATGGTAGTGCCGTAAACAAAGCGAAAGTACAATGTTACACCTGGTCAAGTTTTTTGGTTGTTATTTTTGAATGTTTGATAATGACGCACAAACATTGTCATCCTGCGACGTAAATGAAATCCTGCTTTTGGCCCACGAATAAAATCGGCATATAAAAAAAAAGACAGTCTTTTGTTTCCGGGAACAACACCAAAAAAAAAAAAATCCCTAACCTGTCTCTAATCTCCGCAGCTTGTATTAGAATTAATAACGTATTCAGGCGATGCTCGCTCAACAGCAGGCAGCCGTTTCCCCGGGTTACACAGGGCTTTGAATAGAGACTGGCCGGAACGGTCCGTCCTCCTGAGGGAGTTATTTGCGGAGAGAGAAGTTCTAAGTGATCCACAATTTTTCATGAAGCTGTCTAGCACCAACCCGCCTGTTTATTTGCAGGAGAATAATGAACAGAAAGGACAGATTTGCCGTGCACACGGGCGCAGTGTGGTCATTCTGCAGCAGGATGATGATGAGCTGAGCCACAGCTCCAGTTAGAGGCTGCAGATGCAACCGATAGATGTTGCCTTCAGATGTAAATAGTTACTAAAGAGAAGGAAAGTTCATTCCTTGTTGTGGCATTAACAGGAATAAAACTTTGTTTTCTGTGTCTGTTGAAGAAAACGTAAATAAAAGTGGAAAGACGAGCAAAGCAGAAATACAGGGATTTTGTGTGATTTCAAAAAAGATTGTATATATGCGTTTTCACTAATAAAGTAACCAAAGATCTTTTTACTCAAGCGTCTTTGACTACTTAGGAAAAAGCTATATAAAATGAAAGTATTATTATTATGACTATAAATATGTTATAGCATGTATAACACCAGTACACCATAATACTAAAGACACTGAATGTGCCTCAGACTCACTGGATACTTTGTCCTTGTTTCCCATGGAGCTGATGCTTTAAGTGCATTTTCTGGGCTGTTATTTGGGTGCAGCAACTTAATGTAGCGCCTCCTAAACTTCTAGCTGAGGGGAAGGCAGTAATGTCAGATTTAAAAAAAAGTTTATTCTTCTAGATTACCACATTTGTCACTAAATATTAGCGGCTTCAGCTTCAGCCCCTCCCCCATGCCCCCTTGCTGCGCTAATCCATCCCGGCGCTTTGTTGGCACAACAACACAAACAGGCATCCGTTGACACGTGTGCGCGTCAACACACACACACACACACACACGTAAACACACACACTCCATGTGTTCACACAGAGCCAGCGAGAACAAGAGGAAGCGAGATCATGCTCTGTTTGCTGGGGTGAACACATTGCCTGAGGCTTCAGCAGAGGGGAATGAAAGCTTTCACCTGTGAGATATTGAGTGTGCATTCATGTATTATCGTGTGCATGGGTATTGTTTGTGTGAGAGAGAGAGTGTGTGTGCGCGTGTGTGTCGAGTCTTGTATTATAGCCACGGTAATATTCGGTTGTGAGGCCGTTCTCAAAACACTGACACTGTCCCTTTGAGATTGCTTTGCCCGTTTTGTCCTGGAAAAGCCTTGTTCCTCAAATAAAATCAGCGTTATTGTAGGTTGTTTCTTTTTATTTCGTTTTACGCCACAGTGTCCCCGCTGACGGCGATGTATTTATGGCAACCTTTGATGCATTTTCATAAGGATGGATTGGTTTCCAGGCCATGAAAGGGGTTCTTTAAGGGGGGTGCAATGTGACTTGAAGGAACAGAAGTATCCCACAGTATGCTACATTTTAAAGACACGTGTATTTGACTACTTAGTGCCTCTCGGTACTGTTTTTGCCCTTCAAAAACTCAAGATCACAGGCCTATCAGAGCGTAAGACACACACACAATTGAAACAAATGAACCTTTTTTGGATGTAATTAAGCAATAGTTCCTGGACTAAGAAGTTTTGTCCAACACTTTACCTTTTCTTTTTGGGCCCCACTGTCCCAAATCACCCATTATTTTCCCTCCCAAATCACTTCATCGATTGTACCACAATTGAAAACTTAAGTCGGCCCCGTGCGCCTTGCCGAGAGTTTCTCTTTAAGGGAATCTCCTGAGCTGGTACATAATGTGAGCGTCCTACTTGGGTATTCCGCCGCCTCGACTGGTCTTTATTCTGGCTTTGCTCCCCGGTTCCCCTTGAGTGCCCATCGATTCGCAGGCACGTTGGTTCACAATGAAGCAAGTAAAGAGAGAGATCAGTGATTGACAGCGACAGCTATTCCGCTCGCACGCTGGTGTCAGACGTGTAAGCTGTTCGGTATATCATTATCCTAAATTAAGCAATGTTACATTTTTCTGAACTCTCATACTACTTTAATCATTCGTATAAACAGTGTTTTTGCATTCTTTGCGTGGGAGAAATGTTTTAGATTGAGGACTGTTGCTTTGTATTAGCACCAGTCTCCATCCCAACGCCTGACGGAGAGCAGAGAACAACAGAGAGAGAGAGAAGGACCAGGTTCCTTAAGATGGAAGGACTTTAAAACGAAAGCATTGCTCACCAGCAATCTAAAACTCTGCATGTGGTAGGAATAAAGGACTTACTTAAAGCAGCGCTGATCAATATTTTCATACAAACAAATGATTAAACCACTGAGTGTAGTTTGAAAAGGGTAACTCGTGGCGATGAGACCGCGGAAAAGGTTTCAGTGACCTTCAGCGCACCGTATGTATTTTTTTACAGTCCGCAAACTATTGTCGTTTTTTTTTTGTCTAGACGCAACAGGCAGCGGGTTTCACTTCAAAGGAAGGAAAACAAATAAATAATGAATCCACTTTTAGCTGCTAAAGAGCCAGATATTTGGGAACCAAAGGGAGAGTGGACTTATGTTTGACTGTCGGCCAGAAACTTGAGGCGAAATGGATGCTAATGTTGCACTGCATCTGTTGAAAGTGTAAGTAAGCAACTGGCTGCCAACAAGTACACCCCCTCCACCCCCTGCAAAAATTCAACACTTCTTAAAAAGGCTGAAGACTTAAGTGTGTATTTTTGTGTGCTTACATGTTTTCTCAAATCTCCCACAGCTTTATCACCTGCTGCCTTTTTTAAAAACGTATTCCAAGTCTGAAATGGCACAAAAAAAGCTGTTGATAGTCGTTAGTTGTAGTGGGAAGCTGCACAGCGTATCATTACAACTAAGAGGCCGAGCAGCTAATTCTAGGGCTCCTTCATGAAGACGAGCTCCTCCTGATTACACTTCCACTTCCCACTGATCCCTCTCAAACACACACACTGATGAGGTCTCGCCCGAGGCCTTTCATCCGTCTCACCACTCATTACGCTACAGTTTTGCGAGAGATGCTCGCGTTTAAAGTCTGGCTGTGATGTTCTGTGCTACACACACATATGCACACACACAGACATTTTGCTGAACATGCTAAGACACGGCGGGTCAAGAGAACGTGGTTTTTTGATGCAAGTAACATTGAGCCCTCTTTTGTGTGTGTGTGTGTGTGTGTGTGTGTGTGTGTGTGTGTGTGTGTGTGTGTGTGTGTGTGTGTGTGTGCATTCCAGTGTCTGTCGGCTACGAGTACGAGGCGTGTCCTGGCTTCATCCAATGGGAGAGGAGGACTGCTCTGATGCAGGGATTTGAACTGATCCCCTCAAACCTGGGAAGATGGTCTCTGGACAAGCACCACGCCCTCAACATACGCAGTGGTGAGAGGAAAAATGATTTACTTGTGTCTTGTTTTTGTCACACTTAACCTTATTTTTAAATGTATTTTATGTATTTTTAAGGAAACAACACTCCTTACACAATATCTACATCTACATAAATACATATATACTTAGTTTGCTTTATTTCATTCATGAAGGACAAAGATGTCAAAAATAACACGTTTGAGATGTATTTCTATTGCTGTCTTTTGAATTAACTTAAAGATATCAAAATGCAGAAGTTCTGGTTTCCTCATCCCTAGTGCCAACAAACCAACTAAATAAATGCAGATATTATTGAAGCCCTTACTCAAGTACCGATAGCATGATACAGTTCTTACTAAATGTGCTTCATCAAGGTAGCGCGTGTGTGGTTTGAGCAACCACATCACATCTAGATGAAAACATTGCAAAGTCCTGATTGGTGCAGAGGAGGGCTGTCAACAATAACGTTCTAATAGTTTCTTAAAAAAACATCAAATATCTTTTTTTTTCCCGCTTGATGTACATGGCACCGTGTCCCAACTGTCCCAGAGGCTTTTTCACTACAGACAGATTCCCTCACTGGGCGGGGAAACCCAATAAATGTATCAATAACATGAAAACTACTTCAGTTCAGTAAACGTCTGCTGTCAGGCGGCCAGGTGGAGGTTACAGAGCTGCTGTCCACTCGGCTCCACAGGAGCTGCTGCTGACAAACGTTTAGCGGAGACGGCGTCAGTGCGTGGAATCGGATCACAGAGCGAAGGGGGGATTCTGGGTAAAAACGTAACACTTTATCTTCAGTTAATGTCATGCAGTACATTCAGTGCAGACCGTCGCAGTAGTGCTGGGGGTTGTTTTTTCATAAATTCTTTTTTTACTATTCGAATATATATCCGATTTTAGAATATTTGCTCGGGCGCAGAGAAGCAAGTGACACCGTTTTCCAAATGACTCCAAACCCACCTAAAACCAGAAAAATACAGAAAATCTGTCATGTGAAATAGCCAAAACGGTTCAAACTTTGGCATTAAATATTGTGCTCATGCAGGATCCCATCACCCGCAGCGAGAAGCCGATAGAAATGTGTCGTCGGGGCCTTTTTAAGGTATTTATCGCATTCCTTCCTCCCCTCCACAGGAATCCTTCACAAGGGAAACGGAGAGAACGTCTTCTTTTCCCAACAGCCTCCTGTCATCAGCACTGTGATGGGGAACGGCTTTTACCGGAGCGTCCCCTGCGGTCCGAGCTGCAGCGGCGCCGCCCGGGACATGATGCTGTTTGCCCCCGTGGCGCTGGCCAGCGGCCCCGACGGCTCCCTCTACGTGGGGGACTTCAACTTCATCCGCAGGGTTCATCCCGACGGATACACCAGGACCATACTGGAGCTCAAGTGAGAGTCCTGGTCTCGTTGCGTACGCGCGTGATAATTGTAGACTTGATCTGGAAAGGGATCTCCCACAGTGGGTAGTAAGCGGTGGGATTTTGAGCATTGACTCGGGCACAATTAGAACCAAATTAGCTCAGCGGATGTGGGTTAGTATGGCATTAGCTTTGGTTTGACATCTGCGGTTGTGATCTGTTTGATCTCAACAGAATACGTTCTGAAGGTTGTCTTCATGCAAAAGCAGAGTGCGCGAGATTCAGACATCACAGCCCTAATCTACCTCTTAAGGATGTGAACGTCTCTGCTGTGAAACAAAGATATTTTTTGCCTTCTGCCGTGGATTATGACGGTGATATCTCCTACTGTGCTGCAGGCGCTACATTCTCTATTTCTGTATTTTCTCAAGCGTAGAATCTCGATGGGATTGCACAGTCATTTGTCCTGTAAAGTGTTCTCCTTATGTAACTTTACTCTCTCATTCTCTGTTATTATTGTATCTCTGACTAATATTTCTGGTTCAGACGAAGGTTTCATAGTGTCTGTATTTGATACTTCCCTGTCCTCTGGGAGGAAATGGTAAAAAGCTTCCTGTTTAGGTAAATATTTAATGTGAAACAATACAGCCTTCTAAATCAACCCTAATCCCATTTTATGAGGGGAAAATTGACTCATTGTAGCCTATGAAATTCTGAGTGACTCTCGTTAGCATCATAAATGATTGTTTTTTTTACCTTCTCTTTTCTCCTTTTTAAACACTCCGTTATGGCTTATTATCAGGAACCGGGACACCCGACACAGGTGAGAACTAGTGATTAACACCTCCTTTTATGTTCCTACACACACATGCACAGAAATTACACGTGTCAAGAGTAGGACATGTTGCGAAATCCCCCACAGCCCTTCGTCTTGGTTTGTTGTGCTGCACATTGCATAATTGCATTGACCTGACTCTCCCTCTCTTCCCACAAACAGACCACACAGAAAAGCTGCATAAACTCAGGTTGCAGTCAGATCTATCAAATCCCCCATTTAAATTTCACGAGGCGATATTACATTTGTACATTGGAAATCTGCCAAAATGTCATGGATTTCATGTTTTTAGGGGATTATTGGGAGTCTGTTTTGAGGTAGCAGCGGCTCACTCGCTCCCTGAGCCGCGGCTAAAAGCCCGAGGCCTCGACATCTACGGTGGTCCGATTTCCGTACGCCATGCTCGACATAAGATTAGACAGATGTTACGGGGTCTGTGTGTGTGTGTGTACGCCGTTATCAAGGTTTATATCAAGCCAATTGTCTGTGTGTGTGTGTGTGTGTGTGTGTGTGTGTGTGTGTGTGTGCTTGTAGGTGTTTTTGTATAAGAGACAGAGAGGGCTTATCCGAGAGAGGATTTTTCAAGACGCCATATCTCCAGCATGCCAAAGTTTCCAAGCATGCAAAAAGGATAACCCGTTGTGTGTTTATGGTTGGTACTGTATGTGTGGGTGTGTACATGTGTCTGCAAGTGGGAGAATGTAAAATGCGCCTGTGATGCATAAATTGTGATGAATTTCTTCCCAACTTGGTACTTCAACAGATGCTTGAGGGCAAAGATTGTGTAGCAGCTCATTTGATTAGATGAAATAGAATACACAAATATACACTCACATAAAGGATTATTAGGAACACCATACTAATACTGTGTTTGATCCCCTTTCACCTTCAAAACTGCCTTAATTCTACATGGCATTAATTCAACAAGGTGCTGAAAGCATTCTTTAGAAATGTTGGCCCATATTGATAGGATAGCATCTTGCAGTTGATGGAGATTTATGGGATGCACATCCAGGGCACGAAGCTCCCGTTCCACCACATCCCAAAGATGCTCTATTGGGTTGAGATCTGGTGACTGTGGGGGCCATTTTAGTACAGTGAACTCATTGTCATGTTCAAGAAACCAATTAGAAATGATTGGAGCTTTGTGACATGGTGCATTATCCTGCTGGAAGTAGCCATCAAAGGATGGGTTCATGGTGGCCATGAAGGGATGGACATGGTCAGAAACAATGCTCAGGTAGGCCGTGGCATTTCAACGATGCCCAATTGGCACTAAGGGGCCTAAAGTGTGCCAAGAAAACATCCCCCACACCATTACACCACCACCACCAGCCTGCACAGTGGTAACAAGGCATGATGGATCCATGTTCTCATTCTGTTTACGCCAAATTCTGACTACCATCTGAATGTCTCAACAGAAATCGAGACTCATCAGACCAGGCAACATTTTTCCAGTCTTCAATTGTCCAATTTTGGTGAGCTCTTGCAAATTGTAGCCTCTTGTTCCTATTAGTAGTGGAGATGAGTGGTACCCGGTGGGGTCTTCTGCTGTTGGAGCCCATCCGCCTCAAGGTTGTGCGTGTTGTGGCTTCACAAATGCTTTGCTGCATACCTCGGTTGTAACGAGTGGTTATTTCAGTCAAAGTTGCTCTTCTATCAGCTTGAATCAGTCGGCCCATTCTCCTCTGACCTCTAGCATCAACAAGGCATTTTCGCCCACAGGAGTGCCGCATACTGGATGTTTTTCCCTTTTCACACCATTCTTTGTAAACCCTAGAAATGGTTGTGCGTGAAAATCCCAGTAACTGAGCAGATTGTGAAATACTCAGACTGGCCCGTCAGGCACCAACAACTATGTCACGCTCAAAATTGCTTAAATCACCTTTCTTTCCCATTCTGACATTCAGTTTGGAGTTCAGGAGATTGTCTTGACCAGGACCACACCCCTAAATGCATTGAAGCAACTGCCATGTGATTGGTTGATTAGATAATTGCATTAATGAGAAATTGAACAGGTGTTCCTAATAATCCTTTAGGTGAGTGTATATAGACCCTGTCTACACGAGCCTGTATACACGTATACAGATATATCTTTTAAAATGACATTTTTGTTTCCTAGAAAGCTTTGTTTTACATGTCCACACAGATACGAAGTAACCGGCGTTATTGAGAATCTGCACCAAAGAAGGCCTTTCGTGACCTAAAACTATGATTACGCAATCATAGTTTTAGGTCACGAAAATGGATATACGAGACGAGAGGACAAAACATGGAGAAAGATATCCGCTTTACAAAATATCTATATCCGTGTAGACGGGGCCTGAGAGTGAATAAAACTAGTTAGCATGCTAGAATATGTGGAAACAGCTTGCAAACAATTCAAATAGATAGATAAACATTAGAAAGTGTTCGTTGAAAATATTGAACCCAACCAAAGTATCGACTGTATGATAAAAGATATTGTCACGTATGCTGTTATATCAACTTTTATAAAATCAACTCATAGGAACACACCTGGGACATGACAGCTGGCATCACTAAAGGGGCACGGTTAATCCCACAGCGCTGCGGGGGGAACATCGGATTGCGTTACTTTAGGAACCACAGGTGTAGCGTAGAGCAACGGCGTTCTTCTGAAGGCACTTTGGATACCCTTTCCTCACCCTGGAGGCTTCTGCTTCAGCTCCTGTATCCTCCTGTTTTCCTCCTCCGCACCAGCTTTTTGCCTTTAGAAGCATGTTAATGTTCCTCTTTTATTCCATACTATTGTTCTCCCAAGTCAAATGCATTAATTATTCATCCATATTCGACTTTCAAAGCTTTTCACTCTGCGTTCTTTCCCGGCAAAGTGCCTATCAGCCGACGAGGCTTCAAAACAAGGTGTTCTCCGAGGGGAGAGACAATATGGGATGTACTCACCGTAAAAACCATTGTCTATTCTCCCCCGTCAAGAGTTTGAGCGAGGAGTAAAGCAAATACGGGAGGAGGTCCTCGACAATATTATCTGAGAGCCCAGACGGTCGATCCACACAGACAGTCGGGAACAGCGAGATCACAACGTCTATCAACTCTGATCATTGTTTTCTTATTTTATGTGGAGGGAACAAGGGCAGATTTTTTTTTCTTCTTTTTGCTCCGGTAGTTATTGTTGTTCATTTCCCTTCCACTGGATAAATAAATGTACTCGGAGCCGTGAGCATCTAATTGAGCAAAAGACAGGTGAGGTGATTTGTAATCAGCCATATGCGCCGCGCAACGCCCACGGCAGCTCCAAGAGGCCCGACAAATATAAAAAATGCACAGAGCAGTGGCACACTTTGGAGCTCTGAGGAACTCTCTCAGGATCAAGTTTAAATTATATATGTGCAGTTCAGTGCAGAGCTCTGTAAACAGTTATGCACTTAACGGACTAGATGACTGACAGAAACCTTGCAGTGTTCCTTTGGTTTGTGTTTCTGTCTGGGCTGGGAGAAAGTTCAGGCTAGAATAGACGGAATAGCCTCACAGTGTACATCCACTGTCCAGAGCAAACTACTGTATCCCAAAAAAGGACATGTCTGTAGAAAATGTAAACATACTAATTGAGGAAGACTATGCAGAAGCATGATGTAAGAGTTCTATTTCATCCTGACTGACCGTTCTTCGTCATCCAGTGTTAAGCACTCCCTCTGGCCGTCATCCAGGATTTATAGAACCGTAGTTTCATCCGTAACTCTCGATATTTTTCATGACATTCGAATTTCCCTTTTTTAAATTGAGGAAATGAAATAAAAAGAACGCTGTAACAGTGTATCTTTGGTTTTAATTGGCAGGAAGCCTTTGACCAGAACAGCTGACATTAGATTTCACTTTATAAAGTATTTGCTTTGATCTCGATTAGTTATGATTTCTCCCTCACATTATTTCCCTATGTTCAAGTCTCAACAATACACAACAATACCCTGACAATATCAAAAGGTTTTCTGTAATGAATGACCTGCAGACTATAATGTACATAGCAGAAGAAAGCCGAGTGTTCTCTGCATCCTACACGGAGAACGGCTCACAGCCGACATGAGGGTAAATAAAGTCAGTGTTCATGGTGTACGTTCTAAAGCCCGAGGTTTAGTGTTACAATATGAAAAGTACATAAGACCGTCCCATGGTCTTTTCCTCCACACAACATGTTGTATTGTTGAGCCCGACGCTGAACGAACTTCCTGTTTTTTGTCCACTCTCACCTCTCGTAAACCAACAATTACCGCTGGAACAAAAGACCGTTACGTGTTCGCATGGCTCATTCGGCTCGGGACAAATTTGGCTGTATGAATGTTGTGGGTTTAATTTGGATCCGGACCTTTGTTGCATGTTATCCGTTTCTCCCTATTATTGTCTCTCCTGTTTTCCTCTCGCTCTCAGTTTAGTTGCGCTTATTACTATTCTGGACCGTGTGCAATAGTAGCGAAAGATAAAAAATGAACCAATAAAGACAACGTTTTTACAACGATCACTATTAATATAGAACTCATGAAAATCTAAAGCATAGCCTCTTCTCAATATGCACAACAGTGGTATCAAATCACAGAGGTATGGTACAAGGACGCAGCCTTTGGTTTTTATTGTTTTTTCTTTATGAATGCACGTATTATGCTGTTTTCCACCGTATCCGCTCTACACATACATTTACACATAAAGGTCCTTATCGCTTCCTGACATGCGGGCACATTTATGCTGCCGAACATGTGACAACCACTGTAAAATCTTGGATGTCTCGAAAAAAGAAATACAATCTTTCTGGCATTATTGTAAGTAACCGTATAGCTGTCTGCACACTGCGGCTTTTGTACTGACACTATAGGGTATATATACTACTAAACCCTGAACTGGCTCTGACATCTAGTCTCCTCTATGTCTTTATTTAAATAGAGAATAAAGGAGCCAGCCTGATATTAAAAGTATACTCCTTCACTGTAGTAAGTGTGAATGCCCTTTTTATACATTATTGGTATTATTAAAGTGTTAAAGCCTGCAATGCGTGTGGCATCAGCTTGTCATCACACAGCATTCACACCACAATTCCGTTAGACTTCACAGTTCTTGCCTTCTCTAGTTACTAGTTTTTAAAGCCTAAGAAATAAGGTTTATTATAGAGTTAAGAGTTTTTATGTATTTAAATAGAAGGAAAAAAAACATATTGTTATATTGTTACTGTGGATAGATCTACCATAAACAAATGAATTACTTCATGATGGCTTCGACATACAGAACATATTCTAGGCCTCAGGGTTATTCAGTATGTGGTATTCTATAGTTTATATTCTCTGTGGAAGAGGTTTTTACAGTTCTTGTGGGGTGAATTTTCCAACTGACACACAAACAGTGGTTTGATCGTAGCGTTTGGAAGATGTGTTGAGATTAGTTCGGTTTGGCTGCATGGGATTATCAATTAGTAGAGACAACACTGTTGGTTGAATACTTTTTAAAGTAGTATCCCAAATAACATTTTTTCTTGCTAAACATCCTGAGACACAATCCTAAGAATGAGACTAGTAACGTGGGCGTTTGTGCTATTTAAATTGGAAGACATTAGTCTTGTTCCAGCACAGGAACAAGTCCGCTCCCAGAGTCTCTCACACGAATGTGTTTCACTGGGATGACCTGATTGCCTCTAAATGCCTTTTCTTCAATTTATGGTGCTGTCTAGTCATGAATGCCGCTTATTATTATTATTATTTACTGAAGTAGGCTAGTCTCACTGTTTGTGTCGCTTTGGGTAAGTAAGGAGAAAAAAATAATTTACTAAAAAGCCAAACTAAATGCTCTTTGGAACACCGTATGTCATTGAAAGAAATGTCCCTTTGCCACCATTTAAACTATCTTTGCTTTCTCACTGAATTCCTCATTAACTGTGAACACTTTACCTCACTAGCGCCAGCCCCGCTCATAAGTACTACCTGGCCATGGATCCAATGGGGGAGGTGCTTTACGTGTCTGACACCAGCAGCCGCCGGGTGTACCGGGTGAGGAACCTCGGACAGCCAAAAGATCCGTCCCGCAACCTGGAGGTGGTGGCCGGCACCGGGGAGCAGTGTCTGCCTTTTGACCAGAACCACTGTGGAGAGGGCAGGAAGGCCGCTGAAGCTGCACTCAACAACCCCCGAGGTAGGAGAACTTCTAAAGGATGAAGTATTTCTGATTCTGGTTCTGATATGTGGCACACCTAGCCGGAGGCCTGGTCCAGGACTCGTTTTCTGAGGGTCAATACTTAGGTATTGAAGCAGCTCATCACACTGACTTTTGGAATAATGTATAATTTTCTCAATTTCATAAAAAAATATAAGAAAGTCTCACATTTCTCATTTTGCAATACATTTAGAATCAGTATTGAAAATGTCATAAAAATTATATTTTTGGGCCCTAGATCTATCTTTTTCCTGGAAGACAAACACATGGGAGTGTTTGGTTTTTCTTCATTCTTTTTATTTGACAGTATTGTTTTCACATTTATAATCAGTTTCACATCCATCAATCCAAGCCAGTCCCAAAGCTGTAAGACAACGTGTGTGATTTTATATATATACAGTATAATGTCCACCTCTATACGTGTCCTTCCTGTGGGCATTTGCTGTTTTATAAAATCAGAAACCTACTCGATTCTTGCCCTTCTTCAGAAATATTCTTTCCACTCCCCACATTTTGGAATTATGTACCAATTATTAATTATCATATAACAAGCACTGAGAACTAATGTTCCATTTTGTCAGAAAAGAAAGATAATTATAGTAAAACTCAAGTGTGATTAGATGTATTCTCTAAATTACAGCTCTGACTTTCTCTTCACTTTTTTAAAATGCAAATATGTCGATATAGAATATCAGTTTTCTGCACAAACTCTGCACAAATATTAATGTTATGATGGATTCCTGTGTTGTGTTTGGACTAAAGAGACAGCGTTCCTTCTCATGTAATTTGTAAAATGTCACTTTCACTGTGAGCTTTCGAATATGCACATGCACAATGATGTTTAATTGGTTGAAGGTCCCCACTGCGTTCTGCCACAAAAACACCCCACACATCCCCACCGGCAGCCCGTGCTGTTGACAACAGCTCGGACGGATTGATGGATTCATGCTGGTTGTGCTCTGTCATCAGCGTTTACTTCCTTTTTTTTATATGAATTGATTTAAACACTAATGTTTCCACTCTTCAGTTATCCAATTTAAGTGATTATCTTTTATTTTCAAAGGTCGTTGCAGTATTCATGTGATTCCCCTTTAAAAATAATAATAATAATAATAATTGTGAAAGCAAATTGTCTGCATTTGTGCCAAAGTACTGCAAGACCTTTTTTCCAAAGCAGACACTTTGCCATGTCACAGCAGGGAAAACACAGGTGTGACTATTCAAACTGGTAATAATGGCAGCAGTCCATTCAGGTGTTCCAGTTTCGGGACCCTGGTATTGTGCATGCTGGCTTACTGGGACACTGTGGAATGAGGCCATCATTAACGTTATTAGTCGCACCTGCTCTATTCTCGCTATAGCGAGTCAAAATGAGGTCTTTGCATACAAAGTCAATACACAGACTGCGGTCCAGATCTGTCCAGTAATGCAGTTTATTCTGAACAGTTTTCAGCGCTCACTGATCCCGACCGCTATGTTCCACAGTCGTCGCTATAACATCGGCTCGCCTGTCATTATTCAGCCGCCTGGTAGTCGCCACAGTTAGCAAGGCTGCTGTCAGATCAGATGTAGAAGCTCCAGGTGGGAAGAAAATACATACACAATACACCGATGCACAAAAAAAGAAAGCTGTGATATGCACGCGTTTGAGATGCACAAGACCAGTGTGCTCTATATGCAGTGAAACGGTGGCCATAGTGAAGCCAACCGAACCACAAAACTACACCGGTTGAAGTCGTCTTATCGAGTCAGAATAATTGTTAAAAGAACAATGACGCAGTAAGAGCGGACACCGGTGGCCTGACTGAGAGTAGAATGAGCCCTACGCAAACACCAAACACCCCCCTTTTCGGACACCAAACTAATGAAAGAGCGTATGAGTGACCTGGCGGAGGCCATGCTGCAGGGAAAGTAAGAGGATGAAATGAAGGAGAAAATAAATCAGACACCACTGTCTGGTTCAGCAGAGATCCTTCCTGAATATCTCCGCTCCAGCAACTTTGTGACGGCAGAAAAAAGGAACAATTCATCTCACTTGCCCCGGACGAATCAGTATGGATGGAGTGCGTTCTGTGACAGGGAAAGAGAGGGTTTTGGTGCAACGCTTCCAAACTCGCCGGTCTGATGTATCCCCACATAATGCGCCCTGTTTCTGTGTGCTAGTCTGGGTGGAATGTACTCAGCGGTCACAGCGACCGTGATGAGACACATTTTCTGACAGAGGTCGGTGCAACTTTTGATGATTTGCTCCCACACAACAATGGCAGGTGGCTCAGCAGAGGCAGGGCACTGCAGCGTTTTTGCACAATGCTTCTAACCCTTTCTGTCTGAGCAATAAACACACAAAACAGCAAAAGCCAGAATTTGTGTGTCGAATGAAAGGAAAATCTGCCGGATATGACTTCCCACCACTGTGACTTTAATGTCAAGCTTCAGGGTAGCAACAACACAGTGACCTCATGTCTGTGGTGGCATGCTTTTCAGAGGAAGCTTGAGGTGTTTAAACTTGACATGCAGGAGGTCGCGCTGCACTTTACCGAGCTTTTTGGAACAAACCCGAGGAAACTAAAAAAACACCTTTCAACCATGCTAGGTTCCTGGAGGAGCTGATTAAACATTTCCAAACCCAGCTTTGAGGACCTCGGCTTGTGAAAAACAACTTCTGCTGTACATTGAAAACCCACTTCTTGTCAGAAATGTCACTGAACTCTTAATTGAAGGACAGAGACTCGGCCCCTGGGTCAACACAGTACACTCTGCTGGCTCCTTGCCTGCATCCTCGCCATGTTTTGTTTCAACATAGTGCAGCCGATCAGCATTTTTCAACAATGCTGCAGCAGACTCACTCATGAACTCTTCTCCGCCTGGCCATGACACTTTTCCCTTCGTACTTTTTAATGAAAGCTCTGATATATCCGACTTGGCGTATTAATAATAATAATACCGAAGTGCCTGCAAACCGAACAAACATGGACTCCTCATATCGTGCCTGTCAATCAAAATAATCCAAATTCAATGAATACAATACTCAATTGTTGTCAGTTTGCTCTCACAGAGCCGAGTCGTAAACACGGGAACATTTCCCATTACAACCACCCAGACCATGTGATGCGAAAGAGGCATCGGGTCAAAGGTGGATGGAGTTGGGCCGCCGTGTACCATGAAGGGTGTAATTTGTCCCAGCATAGGGGATGCAACAAAGCCCACAGGGAGCTGTCAGTCGCACACGCCCACACAAGCCTGGCTTTAACAGCCATGAAGCTGTGCAGTGCAGAGGAACGACGTGTCTGTGATTTTAAGGAAATTGTTAGCAACAAATGGTTGCAAAGGAAATACAGGAATATATTCCCTTGTACATGACAAAAAGTGTATGATCTTTTCATTGAAATGACAATAATCGCTCGACTAATAGGGTAAGTTGTAAATGGCTTCCCTTGACTTGAAAAAGAAAATGGCACTAGTAGGTGCTAGAGTTAAATGGAAATACGCCTGTCCTATGAAGCTTTTCTAATGCAGAGAAGTCTTTAGCCCAGTTCAAGCTATTTGAATTAATGCACACATATTTGAGACATTCAGCCTGCAGTGTCGATTTTAAATTGGTTAATCATTACATCCTTAGTTATCAGCTGACAGGTGTGGATTCCAGCCGGGGTGTGTGTGTGTGTGTGTGTGTGTGTGTGTGTGTGTGTGTGTGTGTGTGTGTGTGTGTGTGAGTGTGTGTGTGTCTGTGTGTGTGTGTGGGTGTGTGTGTGTGTGTGTGTGTGTGTGTGTGTGTGTGTGTGAGAGCGCAGCAGTTTGGACGCTGGCACCAACATGGGTTTAGTGTAGTGAGATGAGCAATGTTTCATTTAGCTGTGCTTTATATATTTTCGGTAGTTATTAATTTATATGACATTGTTTCATTTCAGCTGTATTTGTTACGGTTGAAATCACAAATAAATGGGAAACTTGCACTAATGAGTATGGCTTGCAGCAGTAGTGATCTCACTGATTAAACTAAGATTACACAAGGCATAAATATAATATCTCTACAGTATCTATCTATAAATATATACATATGTATGTATATATATATATATATATATATTTATATATATATATATATATATATATATATATATGATGACGGTGAATATGAAGGGGAGAGAAAAGGACAAGAGAGTGAATTGAGAACAAGGTCGAAGAGGAGGGAACAGCAGTATCTATCATTCATCAATGTCGCGATGATGTCCGATTGGCTAATGAGTTATTATTAATTATTCATCCATTATAACATAACCACCTCTTCACCACTTAGACTGAATGAAAACATGCAAAAAGTGTTGCTGTATAGTTTGCTAAGTGTCATTGAACTGACCAGGAACCATTCGTTGACATGTCCTAGCATTGTGATGCGTCTCATCTGTTTTCTTCCTCGTGTGGTCTGGTGGGCCTTGTGTGCTTGTGTGGGCTGCCTCTGCACAAAAAGCATGTGCTTTTTTGGAAATATGTGCTGCCTGTATGAGGAAATAATCTGTTCCCCGCCCTCACCAATCACACCCACACACCTGGCCACCTCTCAGTCCCCAGGTCGCACAGGAGATCTGGCCGCGGGCCTGTCACTCAGGCTACACCCACAGTCCTGCACGGCCCGTCTCCTGTCAGTCACACTCAGCGTGTGAGTGCGATGCAATCTGACGTCAGAGGCAGACAGGACAGGCCGCCGGTCGATTATCTCCGCACGGCTAAACCAATGTGGCGCAGACGCGTCTGAATTCATCAAACGCCGCCAGTTTCACTGATACAAAGCAGCTCCAAATTCGATAGACGAACTTTTTATTACCCCTAACTTCCCGGGTTCGTACAGATAGAAGAGGGAAAGGATGATGAAAAGCGAAAGAGGAAGATGAGAGACAAACAAGATTGGAGCTGATTTCCTGCCGCAATCTGACAGATGATCTGAGGACTGTTATTCTCAGCGTACGTGGCCCTTCTACCTGAAAACGCGCTGCATCTCAGTCTTTGTACAGTAATAGAATATTCTGTCCCAAGACGGGCCCTGTTCACACACGGTCAGGTGTTCTATACTCTTTGACTCACTGTACTTCACAGGCTCCGTGGCCATTGTGCTCCAACTAACCAGCTCCTTTAAAGGCTCTGGAGATTTCTGCCTGGAGCCCCTGGTTCCCTGTCATCCATCTGCCACAGCCCACTCTCATCCTCCCTCCCGCACCCTCTTACCAATGGTAATGAGTGGTAGACTTCACAGAGAAATCTGTCCGTTACTTTTTCTTCTCTTTTTTTGAAGCTGCGGCTCTGTGATTCTCCGGCATTGATCTTGTCTCGCGTCCTCTGGTGAGCTCCTCAATCCAAATTAGAGCCTTCCTTCTTCTTTTTTCACTCCTCTCTTGTCCCTTTTCCTTTCCTTTCCTTTCCTTTCTACCTTCCTTCTCTCTGCTATGAATCATGCCCGCGCCCCGGTGTTGACACAGCGGCATTCGTCCTGCTGTGATACGTAATGTTATTACAACATGGCGAACGGTCGCTATATAGTAATCCATAATTTTTATTTCGCCAACAATGTTGAGCGTGCGTCGTCGTCCAAATTCATCGTCTCTCCGTGGCGTAAACTGCAGGGATTATCTTGTGTCCTTCAAACACTCACTTATGAATACAAGATCTGGGGCATTGTTTAGAGTTGGCTCCACATGCACTACTGCAGTCAATTAGCTCGGTAAATAAAAGGGCCTCGCTCCATTTAGGATGGATCCCATGTCTGACATGAAAGAGGCGTCGGCCCCGCAGGACCCTGCAGCCTTGGCTCGCATCTCTGGACTCCTTCTGTTCATAACATGAAGGGCTGCTTTTCTCTTCTTCTTTTTTTACACAAACATTTGGTAAATAATTGTTGTGTGTATGTAAATATGAGCTGTCTGCGTTTCATGTGTATATTTTGGACGGTAGAGTTCAGAGAGTGACTCCAGTGATTGGGAGTTTGGTTGTTGTTTGCCATGTGTAGGTCTTATCTGTTATTTGTTGACTGGTCCCAGACAGCAAAGCTGATATCCACAGAGAGGAGTGTGTGTTGTGTGTGTGCGTGTGTGTGTGTGTGCATAGCAGTGTGAGTGCTTGCAGTGGCAGTCTCTCACTCCGACCCACAGGGGGCAGACTAATGCCCTTATCAGAGGCTGACATGCTGCCACCACATTTCTCCCTCTTGCCCCATCGGCCTCTTTCTCTCCCTTTTTCTCTCTCTCACCCCTCGTCCTTTCTCTCTTTCTCGCCGTGTCCCTCTATTCCCCACGCAGACAAGACACAACACATTTGTCCGTCCCCGTCTCACTCGGCGCCACAGCTGCAAGGCACGCCATCAGAGTTGAGATAACGGGGGCCGGATGAAGCAGTGGGCTTTAAACTGGTCGCGGTTATTAGCATGTGGAGCGGTGAGGGAGTTTATAAAAAGAAAAATGAAGAAGGAAAAAAATAGCCACAGCCAGGGGTGAATACGCTTCACATGGCACATCCCATGCCTTGGCCACCAACCTCAGTCCACGGCACGCCAGGCTTCCTGCTGTACACTATCTGTTTTGGCCGATGGTTGACATATAAGCAGCTTAGGCGAATGAATATCTTCACACAGTGGGCTCCGGTCTCGTTTACAGAAATGGCTGCAAACGCCGCTGTGTGCACAGAAGCGTTTTCTCAGTCTGTTTCATCAGTGTGAATCAAGCATTCGCTGCTGTCAGCGAGCCCACACGCGGAACCATTACCTCGGCAAACACCAGTCCCAAAGCTTCTACTCGAGCAGCGGCGTCGTGTGAGTGGCGGTGTCCCGCCATCGCAGAGCCCTCATCACTGCTGCAGCCACCGCATTTCACTTCTCTGGAATCTGCCACCTCCCAAAACTGTATTGGCTGGCTGCGGCAGAGAAGTTAGAAGATCTCCTCGGGCTGTGTAGGCCTTCTTTTTTTTTTGCCAGCTGCTCTGTGTTATAACTTTGGAATGAATATGCCATTGTTATTTTACCTCTGGCTCCCATAGCATTTAGTGCAGAATGTTGCATCTCAGGAAATTGAGTGAGTGGGAGAGAGAGGGGCGGATTAAATTGATCGAGAAAAGAGGGGGAGCTTCGAGAGAGAGTGGAAAGAGAAAGTGAGCACAACAGAGAATAAAAAAAATAATGATGTGAAATGTATAAAGAAAAATCGAGAATGAAGGAAAAGAGAGAGAGAGAAAAACGAGTGAATGGGATGTATAAAGAGAGAGAGAAGCCAGTGTTTTGCATCTACTCCCACCTCATCTGCATATTCAACTGGCCCTGTGGCGGCCGTCCCTCTCAGAGGGTCAACTATCACTGTTCCTGTTGGTTTAAACAGATCACTGCTTCGCAAAACAAGGGCATCCGATAAGTCACACTGGGTTTTTTTAGCTTCAAGATTCGCTGTGTGTATTATGTGTGCGCAATTTTTAACAGCCCGCTCCTGTGTTTCATTTCACATTGACCGAGCTTTTGTCTTTGCCCCCGGACATTCCTGCATTAATGATACACACATGAATAAATCACACAGCAAGGCAAACAGCAGCATACTCTATGATAATGCAAATTAGAGAGCGGCGCCATTGGGTCATGCTATTTCTACCACAGCTTGTTTGTCTCACTGCAGCGTCCATGATAATTAGAAGATCGGCGACGGTTTGTGCAACACGCATGAGCAGCCACATTGAGAAGTTCTGCCACGGTTGTTTTTTTCTTCCCCAAAACGAATGCCGAAAATATAGCTGCCAGCGGCAGATCCGGAGGGCCAAGTAAAAGGCCATCAAGCAAAGCACACCGCACACCGCACACCACACACACACGTACATCGAGGACTCGTCCAGCCGGTGAGCAATTCTCCCATGATTGGGGAAAGAATTGCAGAGACATGGCCGATGTCCTGTTTGTATTTTTACTGCTGACTTTGTCACAGCCGAACAGTCTGCAGGATGTGATGTAAGTGTCCCCGACAGAACTGCAAGAATCTTAAAACCATTCACTCAGCACTGTTAAACCGATAAGCCTATTCAACTGCATTTCCTTGTTATCCATGAGTAAATCAGTTTCAGTAAATAATGCATACTGTACACAGGGGTACAGCAGAGGGTCTTGGGGATTCTTTTTTATAAACAAGCTCTATTTTTATGCTAGTTTATGCAGTCTGGCATCTTATTTACATTTAATGGACATGTCCTAAATTATTATGCCTTTGTTGTAGATTAAACTACTCAGAAGTACATACAGTAATTCAAATGAGCTCCACCTCTACCAGCTACAACATTAAAGTGATGAAATGAGTTGCATAAGATGAATGCATCATTCATTATAATCCAATAATATTATATATATTTCTGCAATGGGCCGTTTTACAAAAGGAGTACTGTTACTTTTGGTTGCTTTCTTTCAGCATATGTTGGTGCTAATACTTTTACTTGTAACAAAGTATGTTTTACTTCAGAAGAGATCTGATTACTTCTTCAGCCACTGTCTGATGACATTAGTCTATTTAAATATTAAAAGGGTTTTCTTTCACATGCTTCAGATGCAGTTAAGTCTGTGCACTGTTTACCTCTCCATCTGCTGTCCGTCTGTCTTTCTCCTATAGGAAGTCGTTTACCGTCTTAGTTCATTTTGGAGCTCCGTCACGTAAATGAATGTTATACAACGTGAGGTTTGTAAAATGGCATTTCATATTATTATTCACATCTTGTTTTCTGGAGAAAAAAATAGGCTACAAAATGATTGATTTGTTTTGTTTTTCACATCGACCTGTACGATCCACCATTTCTCCTTTAGTCTTCTCTCTGTGTGTCACTCAGAGCCGACCGTCTGACTCCCCAGCACACACACACACACACACACACACACACACACACACACACACACTTCGTCCCTGCAAGATGATATGGCAAGGCCCAGGACCACAGCGTCCCAAATTTAAACTGTGTTCTTTCATACGGCTAAATTGTTGCCGCCTTAGCTTCCGCACATTTGTGAATTTAGTTGAACTTTGGGTGCACAAGGAGGTAAAAAAAAAAACAAGGCTACTCTTTCTACAAGAAAATAAAAAGCTATTGTGGAACTAAGGCTCCTGGTATGAACATGTTTTTTTCTGCACTATACCAAGGTCAGTACTTCTTTCTAGTCATTATTTGCAGTCCCACAAGAGGTTGCTTGTCAGGAAACGTAGACATGGGCCGAATACGAGAAGACATCTAGTTCCAAACAGAATGAGGACTCAGCTGTCAACAAGTGGCTGATTTTACTGGCTCAAATTGATCAAATTACACCCATCGGGTTCTCTCTTGTCCGCCAGAAACATTGGACAAAAGTTTGCGATATACGAGAGCATTACTGTTCGAAGTATTATCTCAGCTTTGGCCTGAGGGTGGCAATTGGCAGATTGGTTGAGACCTATCATCGATAACTATGAAAGTACTCCGAAATGGTGACCACAATTGGACAAAGCGATTTGGAGAAACAGCTTACTTACTGCTGCCACATCTTCGCTGCTTACAGTAACTCAAAAATGTACCCAGATGGTTTGGAGCACCAACAATCTGTTCATTAAGTGATATTAAGGCATCTCAATATTTCCACATGTTGCATATGGTTAAGATGAGTTTAATTAAGCAGAAGCACAGTTATTTTCTTTTTCCTTAATATGACAGGTAAATGCATAGGTTGACATTGATCAGAAATGAGAAGAACTCAGGCAATGAAAAGTTTGGTGATGCATTTAAACATGAGTTGACAGCCTGGTGGCAGTGTTAAATGCATCATTGCTTTGAGCCCAATGTCATGCAATGTCATGTGGCTGGACTATCCACCAGATAAAAGGATAAGACGTATCTCGGGCTACTTTGAAAAACAAGGATCCATCTCAGAAAGTAGCCGGTCTGTGTCCTAATCACCTTGGGTGAGAGGAGGACTCATAGATATTCTGGGGGGAAATAGTCAGCCCACTGCCAAGATTTGCTCAGGACCAAAGAAAATATAGTCAATGGGCTTAGTGGAGGCAAATTTATGCTGACTTAAAACGAGGCTCTACCTGTAAAATGCCTGCTATTCAAGTAATGTATGAGGTAGAACACTATGCAGACTGACAGCCACCTTGTTTGTAGTCTGAGTGTGTAGGGTGGCTTCAGAGAGATTACTGAAGCTCACTGTGTGTGTAATGAAGCCCTGAGTCAATAAGAGATGCGGGCTCAAGGCCAAAGGCTGAGCCTGTGCATCAAAGGTGCAACGTTTGTGCGAGTCAGTCTTCTTTTGCATGCTTTTTTTTGATTGCCATCCTCTGGGTCCTTGGCCCTAATCTGCTTCTCCCAGTGAAGGGACAGAGAGTTCGTTATGAGGGACTTGTTGAAGGTACGTCAGGTTGGCGCGATCATGGCCAATGTGACACGCGTGTCACTTTAACTGGTGGAGATGGCCGCTGCTGACAGCCGACCTGTCAACCTCCACTGGGAGCCTGGCGAGCTTGTCAGGAGGAGCGGAGCTTTGCCACTGTGGAGGAATAAATTGCATTTACCCGAGGTGAATGCCCAACACACGAGTGCGCACGCTCCGCCGCTGTGATGGGGATGGAGAAAAAACAGCCAGTAAATGTTTGCACCTGGGTACCATTATCACCTGCAGCGCTCCGAGAGACCAGTGGCCAGACCTCCCTCCGAGGAAGCACTCACACAATTCTTTTGGAAGACATGCAAGAAAAATCTGAAATGGTTGCTGAAATGGTCTGTAATAAAGACTGTACTGGAGCTGCCTCTGGCTCAGTCGCTGTGATGTCTCTGTCCTGCGTGCGGGAAAACTTTGTTGGAGTGGAAGCTGCACATAGAAAACTACTGCAGATTTGCGATCTACAGTCGTTTCCATTCGGCTTCCCCCCCCCCTTTTTCTGTGGCGAAAACATGTGTCCCCCCCCCCCCTCCCACTCCCCCCATCTGATCCCATTTCCTCTCACTACCACCGCAGAGCCGTGCTGGCTTGGTGTCGCGATGGCGTGTTTGGTAAAAGAGCCTCTATTGATAGACCTCCTTGTGTTTGTTTGATGTTCTAAACAGTGCGACATAATCTGCAGACGCTCCGCACTGATCCAAACCCCTCAGCCTTTCACGCGGCTTTCTAGTCCAAAGCATTTCAATTGCTTTTATAATTGAGTTTGTGTGCTGCCTCTGTGATTGCTTTGGATCTCTCTTTTGCTATCAAACAAGGCAATTACTGCCAAGTTGCATATTTACTCCCCCCCCTCCGACCCCCACCCCAAAAAAAAAGCTGCACAAAGATTTGCATGCAACTATTGCAAAAATCACTTTACCAGTTCTGTGCATGCTCTCATTGTCGCACCACGCATGTGTAGATAAGAGCTACCAGCAAAAAAAACAAACACAAAAAGGCAGCTATCAATAATTAATTAATACGGGTTAAAATGTTAACAAACTTATGGTGGTTGATAATTAGATGAGCCACAGTGTCTGATTCAGACTTAATTACTAATCCACTGACTGTTCTGTGGGGCTTTAATGAATAATTAATTACAATAAGTATGAATTATTACTGCTTACCAAAGATCCAGCAAAAATACACGCCGGCCCCTGTTCATGGCGCTATCGTGTATTGATTGATGATAAGTGTTTGATTGGGGAAAGTAAGAGCCGCTGTAAACGGCACTCGTACGACATTGCTGCAGCGCGGAGACGAGCGTGTCACAGTTCACAGAGCGCCGTGTTTGATGCCGCATGTACAGAATCCCAGCTGTGCGACGCTTGTGTCGTCTTTTTTTAATGCAGGTGTCAGAACGCACAGTCCTGCACGTGCAGACACAACATCAGTATGGTGCACAGCGAACAGGTTTACATCCCCCGCCCTCCTTTAGTGCACATGTGCAAACTCATCTTCAAGAAAGGTGTGTGTGTGTGTGTGTGTGTGTGTGTGTGTGTGTGTGTGTGTGTGTGTGTGTGTGTGTGTGTGTGTGTGGGAGTGTGAATTTCTCATCTGCAGACGCTCTGATTTATCCGCTCTATATTTGCATATGCGCACAATGTGATTAACTGCCATGCCTTATCTTTTTGCCTAGCGACTTCACCGCACGCACACACACACACACACACACACAAGGGTCGCAACACGTGCTTGCACACGTTGACAACGCACGCACACTCACCGTATATTCACACCCTCGCATGCAAACGGCCATCGTGTGGTCTCAGGCGGTGGAGGGTCTGAAGACTCTTTGAAACAATGTGTTCTTCAGCGTCACCGACAGTTGGACTGCAGCAGTTAGTGAACCCTGCCGGCTTTTCTCCTAGCTAATTTCGGGGGACTTTATTTATGGTCAGAGTCCCTCACAGCACAAGTATCTTTGTGGAATGTACGCTTGTAATGTTTATGCTAGAGACATTATGCAAAATATGTTTGTAGCTTTAAGATCACTGTATGTATTTGTTTGTGTTTTTGGACGGTTGTGCAGGTGAAACTGTCTTTCTGTCTGCGTCGCACACAGTTGCTGTGAACAGAGGCGCCAGGGGATATAATCAGCTACAGCTAGCGTCATTTAGATGCTGTAATAATATGTCAGTCCATATCATTAACACCCACTGGGCCTGGGGATATGTGAGGGCAGACTGAAGGACTTAGTCCACAGGCTGCTAACAATGTGTGTGTGTGTGTGTGTGTGTGTGTGTGTGTGTGTGTGTGTGTGTGTGTGTGTGTGTGTGTGTGTGTGTGTGTGTGTGTGTGTGTGTGCACGGCTCACGCCTGGCTGTCTGAAGGTTTTCAGATATAAATGTAACTTCCATACATGCCCACATTAGGCTTTCTCCTCCATAAATAGATCCTATAAGAAGGTTTCCCTTTGCAGGATTTGTGCTTATTTTGCACTTCGGTGGTTGTTTCCCTTCTGACAGACACTGATGTGTTTGTTTTTTCATACAATTTTACAATTCCTCCCGCTTTGATCCACAGAGGCGGCTTTGCTGTCAACATTTGAAGGTTGAAAGTACTGTAGTAGGGAAACTTGAACAACAGCAGCAGTCTGACTTCCTGCACTCTTGACGGCTCAGGTGTTCAGTCAGAGGGTCGATTATCCCCGCACGGCTAAACCAACAGGTATTCCAACAGGGTGGTCTATAATTGCGAAATAAGGGACGTAATCTACAACTTTTGTCATAATTTGTTATTATCTCATTACTCACCTCACAAATTTCCTCACCTCTGCTTTGCTTTGCTTTCTGCTCGGGGGTAAAATCCCCAGTGGCTTCTCCTCGTCAAATAGCCGTAATCAACACTTATACTCTCTAAGACCCATCTCCAAGGCATTAATCAGATTGGATTGTATTGAAATGCCACGGGGAGGCTGCTCTAACTGATATTATTTTGACAAGGACAGAGAAGGAAGAGATTCTTTGATTGAGAGTGATTGGCCTGTAATGGTTAATTGGAGCAATTCCTCATCATGTCCCTTTTGTCTCTTCGCCACCTCTCGCCTCTTTCACAGCGCTTCCGCTGCCGTCTGTCTCTTCGTCTTCGGACGGCGTTTTTCTCCCTACATCTGAGACGAATGTGAATAGCGTCACTTCATCATCCTCCTCTCCACCCCTCCTCCAAGGTCAATCCAAACTCGCATCAATTCCCTCTTCTTTTGATGATAAAATCCAGTCCCAACTTTAGCCAAATGTGTGTCCCCCTCTCAAGTTGAGATTTATCTCAATTATTTCTCCACCGGTGCGTCTGCCAGCTTCTAAACATGAGTATCGGAGTGCCAGGTCCACCTAGGGAGACACGGTAAATCTTTTGATGTCTTGTGAGTATCCGTCGGCTATACGGAGGGGCCGTAAATTCCCTGAACACAGCGTACGGCTTTACCCAAAGCGGCAGGAAATCCAGCCACTGACAAGGAGAATGTGGACTAATCTGCAGCCTTTTCAATAAGCATGGCGAAATACTCTTAAGCAACACATCAACTGGCGTAAATCCTTTCCGCCAATGCCAAGCCATAATAGCAAGCGTTCTTCATTGTTGCGCTTGTGTGAGGATGAATAAGTCAGTCCTGTGTTTATTGTTGACGATAGATCGGCAGCTATTTAGACGCCGCGTGTGCGAACATAAGACATGCAGATCCTGAGCATGCATACTGAGGGTGTCGGCGAAGCAAAATAAAACTAAAAACAAAGGCAAGAAAGGGAGAATAGAGGGAATTTAGGATGGAATGCAATAGAACCAAAGGAGACGAGAAGAAAGCGTAATATCCAGAGAAGTACAGAGAGGGAGAGAACAGAAATCAGTATTTAGAGAGAGTCCTGGCTGCCGCGTCATGTCCTTGTGCAGGATTTATGAGCTCTAAGATCAGGGACAGGTTCAGGGCGCTAGGAGGAGGGATGGATGGGAAAGTGAAAGGAAAGTTGTGAGGATCCAAGGCCGGCGTTAGAGCAGGTAGAATGTGCCAACTTTTAGATCTAAGTGGGCTGAGACTGCGCTGTGGGTTGAGGTGTCACTCCTGCGTAATGCCAGGTGACAGGGGGAGAAATGGAAAAGCAGAGAGGAACGAGAGGAAGAAATAAAGAGGGGGCTGAACAGTGGAAAACCGAGCCCAGACATTATTTAAGGGTCAAGGGCCCCTGATTTGATTAACACTTATAACATTCAGGGCAAGATAGAGGGAGCGAAACAACACAAACAAAGCAAAGGACAACAGAGGGGGAAAAGGAAAAAAAAAACAGGGAGGGGAAGCAAAAAGAGAGCAGAAGAAGATCAAGTTAGGGAGGACAGAGAGCGAGGGGAAGCTAGAGGAGAGGAGGAAAGGTGGGAGGGTGAGGCGAGGCCATGTGGGTGGTGTAATCTGTCTGTGTCACAGGGATGATGAAGGGGCCAGGAGGGAGAGCTCTGCAGTTCACCTTCTGGCCTCTGGAGGAAACACTCTGACCCCGGCCCTCCCCCTGCCCACCTCCACTCCACCTGCACGATTTATGACTCACAGGGTCGGTCCAGGGTTGCTCCGTTTGAGGACATTCGCGAATCTAGTTGTGGTGTGCGTGTGTGTGTGTGTGTGTGTGTGTGTGTGTGTGCATACATTGAATGAAATCTCGTGTAAAGAAAGCTACTGTATGTCAAGGAGGATGAGACCTTAGTGGCGCCTGGGGAACAGAGAGCGGTGGCGATTTCTATCCGAGGCTCAGGAAGTGTGAGTAGAGGCGCATCCCCACATAATCCAGTAGGACGGAGTCTGAAAGGAGGAAGACTGAAAGAGACGGACTACAAATCAAGTGCGAGAAATGACTGATTGTTGGAGTTGGAGACGTGATGCATACTGATGTCCAGTTTGCATGGTCAGATCCCTCGTTTCTAGAAAATACCAAACATACTGGTCGAGCTTCTCCGATGCTTTCCTCTGTTGATTCAACAAAGTAGTAATTAAAGTAAAATGTAATTAAATGGTAAACGTCCTGTGCTTCAGGAAATTCTAAAGGGAAATTTCCCACTATTTTCTGATGTTCTAAAGCCGCACTAATTAATATTTTCACAAAAAAACAATGGCTTATGGGTCACAAGTAGGGGTGAACTCGCAGGGAATCATCAACGCAATTCTGCAGTTCAGCCCCTTCAGCTCTTTTGATGTGTTTGAGCATCTTTCATCCATCGTATTGTTTTGCTTTCATAAGTGCACGCTTTAATGTTTCGGTTCACCCTCACAGCTCTCATCAACCTTGGTTTCCACACACACAGTAGGCTGCAGTTTTCAGTGAAAACATTCTGATGAACCCGCCTTAATGCAGCAAGACTTCCTGGTGAGAACAGCGCAGCTTTTAGCAGCTAAAGGGAGAGATGTTTCCCTCAGGAGCTGGTTGGGACCAAAGCAGAGCCAAAAAGGAGACTGAAAGTTTCTCTCTCATTCATCACGTGGCCAGAAACACGACTCCAAATAAACGCTGCTCCACGTCTGCAACATTAACCAAAATATACAATTCTAAAACACATAATGGAATGATAGCAAGAATAATAAACGGATGAATTGGTTTTGAAAATAATAGTAAGTTGTAGCCCTATTTTTTTAATATCTTTTTACAATGGCACTTGGCATGAGATTGTTTTTATGGTTTCTTTTGATGCATATTGTAATGCACCATTTACTTTATGAGGTTAGTTTTGATTTATTGAGGTTATATATAAGAAGGCTTTGTCTCCCTTATCCTTTGAGGCACGCTCAAGATAAAGGGATGAATATATATATACATAAACTTGACGCGGCTTAATGACAGACCGTAAACACAATGCATTTTTAAACAGCCACATGCATGGGAGATGGCAGGTAGAAATACTGAATTATGGCTTATTGTCGGAGACGCTAAGTGAAAGCAATCAAAGGGAATTGGCGGCATACGGTGTGAGAGGTGAGGGTTGAGTCGTGGGAGATTATTGCTGTTGAGAAGTTGAGACAGAGGGATATTCCCTGTATGGAGATGAGACAGGGATGAAGGTCGCTCCTCATCCATAACAGATGATTCATAGTCTGCCCTGAACTTTAATACCTGGACTTACCTCTCTTCTCCCCCCTCCTCTCTCTACTGCAAGGAGAGTTCAAGTATATGTTCCACCTGCGACGCCCACGTTCACATGTGCCGTGCAAGCGTCCGCACAAATGCAGATATTCATGCATGTGCGTGCGTTCGATTTCGTCGACGCACATTTTGCATTTCACACGCGCAAGCGCCTAAAATGTCAAAAGTTCACTGCGGCACCCTGCGCACATCTAATGTGACAAATAACTTCTTCCTCCAGTTGCATTGTTCTAATCCCTTTAGTGGGCTCCGGAATGGAAATATAATTACATTTCTGTGGTGCAGTGCCTTTGATAAGACAGCCGCATGCTGAGCTGAATGTCTAACTGAGTTGGATGCCTCTCCAAAGCCCACTCCTCTCTCCACTCTACTTCTCTCCCTTACTTACTCCTCTCCATCTCTTCTCTTCGCTCATGCTGTCTTTCACGTTTTCAGCCTTTTTTTCCCCTCCTTTTGTTCTCTCAACCCCAACTCGCTCCCGTCTCTGTCGTCTCCAAAAGGCTCACTCTGCCTCTCTCTCTCTCTCTCTCTCACCCGAACAGGTATTGCGGTGGATAAAAGAGGCGTCGTCTACTTCGTCGATGGCACCACCATTCAGAAGATTAATGAAAGGGGTCTGCTCTCCACTGTGATTGGCTCAAACGGACTGATGTCGACGCAGCCGCTAAGCTGCGACGCGCGCATGGACATCAGCCAGGTAAGCTAATAACGCAGAGTGGGAGAGAGCCCTGAAAAAGGTTGTAGAAATATAGGACTCCTGCATTTGAGTCCGTTAATAAGCGTAAGGAACTGGAAAAATTATAAGTGAAGCAAAAACCAAAGACAGCTACCGCACAGACTTGATCAGCCAGCCCTCAGATCACGCTGCTGACTTATATCAGGCCTATTAGAGCAGAGGCTGAATTATAGATGAACTGCCGGCTCTATGGAGGGATCTCTGCCCACACGCGTGTATGTGTGTGTGAATATGCGTGTTCAGCCGGGGTGAATTCCCAGCGGTGCTCTTATGTGTCTTTAAAGAGGCCCGTGTCACCTCACTCCTGTTAGTTATCGGCCCGAGCGGCGCATTCATCCTCCATCTGTGTTTCTTCCTACAAACTGCTGCGACTCCCAACGTGGCATCAGTATTGATGCAAGCCTCTGCATGGCTAGACAAACATTACCGCTTTCATTTATGCAAAAATAACGAGCCTAGATTTGAAGTCTCACTTTCTGTAAAAGGAAATCTAATCTATAATGATACTGCAGCTTGTGCATAATTTCTTTAGAGAATGCCGATCCATCTCCACCTCCCCACACTGATACAATTGAAGCTATTTTGCTCCTCTTTCTAACAATAGCTCTAATTATTTCAGACGTTACTTTTCTCTTGTGTTCTTTCAACGCCCGCTGAGTCACCAGCTGCTCCTGCACACTCTTGTGCACAAGGCGGTTAGCTCACGTTAGCTGGCATCTCAGTATTTCATATACATTAATGTCCCGAAATAATGTAGATCCAAATCACAGAGAATAATAGTCATATCGACGTCAGCTGGTTAAATAGACGTGTGGCTGCTGAAATTTCATTTTCAGAAAATGTTCAATCAATAACAGAAATCAAAATATACTGTATATTCATATTCTTGAGTTTGAGGGTTTTTAGTTTTCATTTTAGTTTCAGTTTGACTATAATTGAGCAGGACCAGCTCGACCTAACTTGTAAAAAGTGATGGCCTGCCATCGCTGCAAAGTTCAATATCATGAGCGGGAGAGATATGATGCGTGTCTTCTTCGGCTAAGGACAGATTGAGTCCTGGTTGATGAATCTTTCTACCTCCTTAAAATGGGATTTCAGAGTGAACCCTCTTCTCTCTCATTTGACAGTGCCTATAATTGGACATGTCGGTGGCAATTTAACATGATCCATTTATTTACCAATCCATCCTCGGGAGTCATCAATCACCTCACTGATCCCTCAGACGCAGCGCCTCGTCTCCGCAGCTCACAGCTTGAGTGTTTGTGTGCGTTTGTGAGAATGGCCGGCTGTGCGCCGGTGTGGGTTGGTCCGTCGCTGACCCCCGCGGCGTTGGCAGACAGGGTGCGCTATTTGAGCCCGAGGCGATCACGGTTATTGGCTGACATTTGCGACAGTGCCGAGGCGAGTCTTGAATAAACACAGGGAAGGCTCCCTGCCCGCCGCTGACCTTTGCATGAGCAGGGAGGGTCAGGAGGCCTAATGCTGTGTTATTAAGGAGCCATTATTTGTATCACCTGTAACTGACTCTTGTGTGGGGATAGCCAATGCGGCTCTCTTCTTCTCCCGGTCTAATTTATTTTGATCGAAGTACAGTTACTGTAATGTACGCTCTGTGTACTCCGCAGGTGCGTCTGGAGTGGCCGACAGACCTGGCCATTAACCCGCTGGATGACTCGCTCTACATCCTGGACAACAACATTGTCCTACAGGTAGAGAAACCGTCCTGAACACACACACACACACACACACACACACACACACATACCAAACACATGCTTGCCACTGAATGAATTGTAAACCTGTCTCCTATTCAAGCGTATGTTTTGTTTAAAGAGATTGGCACTGTGCATAGCCGAGGAATAAAGAACTGTATTTCACACGTTTTTTGCAGTGCTATCACTTCAGGTGCATTTAGAGCAAGTGAGGCTGAGAAAAGAAAGGAAAAATCACCTTGATTTTTTTTTTTAAAGAAAAAGAAAAACATGCAGTCAACACTTGTTTTTAGAGAATATCACGCTGGTTTTGCTTTCACTACAACATTCCAGATTTGAAGTGTGTAACTCGGTGAGTTGTTAGATGGCGCCGGCGTCAGTCATGTGACGTTTAATGCATTGGATCAACAAAGACATAATGTAGCTCATTCTACTTCCCATTAAGAACTGCTGGACTCAGATGTAATTATGTACCTTCTGTTTCTCTTTTACATAGCTTCTACATGGTAATATATATATATATATATTTTTTTTTCACATTAGGTATCAGAAAATCTTCAGGTGCGCATCGTGGCGGGCCGGCCCATCCACTGCCAGGTTCCCGGCATCGACCACCACCTGGTGAGGTGGGCGGCGGTGCGCACCACCCTGGAGGCCGCCAAGGCCATCGCCCTGTCCCACCTGGGCACGCTGTTCATCGCCGAGACCGACGAGAGGCGCATCAACCGCATCCAGCAGGTCATTTCAGCTTCCCCTCTTTTTTTTTGCTAGAGGTGCTCAGATTGGGCTTTGAAGGGCAGCTGCCGATGATGGATGTAACGTCAGTGACTGATACCTTCCATCAGGTTCCCTTTTTCACAGACAAAGCTCTGGCATACGACACTCTTACAGCCACGACTGTCCTCATGTTGAAGTGCTATTGTACATCGTTTAAAATACTTCATACAATCAAATAATCCAGGGTATTAATATATTGCCTCTGAATGCAGCAGTAGGACCCCCAACCCCCTACAACAACAACAATGGGTTTTGCATTTGTAGCAAAACAGGAAAAGACATCTCAACTGCAACTGACACCAGCCATCTGGCCTCATGACACTATTTTATTTCACACGTGTTGCATCACTGCGTTCAGGTTGTTTGCTGTGGTCACAGATGCCGTGCAGTAAGAAACTGTTACACAAAGACATACGAAAATCTGATTCATTCCAAAAAAAGTGATAATAATATAAAAAGCCAATTTTTCACTTATTAGCTCCATTAAGAAGCAGCGTGCAATCACAGCCCCATTTGGGCTCCGGGAACATAAAGATATCGCCTGCTGGACTCAATCAATAGTCCCTTTGTGGTCAGCAGCACCACGCTGAGTCCATGTGGAGGCAGACAGGAACATAAAAAGCCTTTTTGATGGAGTCTGGCCAGCCATGTTAGATTGGGCAGTGAAGTCTTTTGATGTCTTTTTTACAGTACTTGTCACTCTTATTTTATGCATCGTATATCCGAGCCTATATTAAATCATGCATCTCAGGACCATTCACACAGAAAGTCACCACATTTTATTTTTTTTTATACTCAAAATAGGTTATTTATATATATTTAGATATGAAGGTTCCTACTCACGCTCTCAGCGGCAAGTAGACGTTCTCCAGAGTGAACGGAACCGTTTAATGACAATGAGCCATGAAACAAAACTAATGATGATGTGCAGATAGCGGTTCTGAAGGGCAATCAACACATTCAAGAACCTGACAGGCTGATGCAGATGCAGTTTTCATGCAGGGGAAACTAAATGAAGTACAGGAAACGGTGTCACTTGTCAGACAAACTAGCTGCGTTCAGGTACAGACTGACGATGTATTTTCGACTGATTAAAAAAGAAGAATGACACGCAAATTAACCGCTACATTTCATCTTAAATGACTGACAAAAGCTGCGTCTTTTACTGTTTAGCCAGAAGAATCTTACTTTTACATTCAGCGCAATGAGCCCTATTGAATGTGAACGGGCCTTAGTATGAAGGCAATGCTTTGGCACTGCTGCTGGTCTGCTCTCACGGTCCAGGCACACACACACACACACACACACACACACACAAAACATTTGGCTATCATATCAAGGGCCCGACATCCATAACCAATATGTGTTTAATTTAATTTTTAATCTTTTATAGAGGCAGGGCCGTTATTGAATATGCATGATATTTGTGCTTTGAGGTGCAGTCAAGTCACATTCATTGCATCCCAAATTAGCTCCATCAAGGCTGTGCCTGTTTGTTTTCAATTAACCGAAAATTGGAAGAACTTGTCTTCAGTGAAGCGGGTATATTTTTTCAAGTTGGAGCATTTCTATCCGATACGAGTCACAAGAATTTGAAATTAAAAGAAGATATGGTCATTATTTTTTATATCAAAAGATCTTCTTTCTATATTTCGCCTCCTCTGGAAGGTCCTCCTGCTGGGAACTGATTAGGACGATTGGAGGACAGTATTTTCAGAGAACAAGTGCATGAAATGCTTTTACTCCTTTGCTAAGTCTGAAGTTGGGACTAAATGTGCAGAATTTGTGGCTCAGTTGGGATTGATTTTTTTACGCTCTGGGATGCTTGATAACCCAGACTGAGATCATCACATTTTAAAGGAATAGTTGGGTAATGCACTTATTGGCTTTTCTGCTGAGCCTTGGATGAGCAGATCAAAACTACTCTCATGACCGTACGTTAAACATAAGGCTTCATTACCAGCAGTTAGCTTAGCACAAAGACTGGTAGCGGAGAATGGTAGCGGAGACTGACAGCTCGGAGTCGCCGTAACAAAACCTGCCAACCATCCGCTCTAAAGTTCCCCAATTAAACAAGTTACATCTTGTTGATGCACTTTGTTTTTTGTAGGGATTAACCTTCATCTCACCAGCTGTGGTCCTTGTAGACCCCAGAGGTATTTCTGTCATATCTTACTGTCATTCCACGTTTTTCATGACACAGAAGCAGCAGACTCCAATGTTCTGATGTGCTCTGTCTATTTTCGTCGTGCACAATATGCAAATGACCTGTCACTTCCCTCAAATAACGATATAGGTCTTTTTTCATTAATTACATAACTCATAATGTTTGATGAAGGTTGTTTCTGAAAGTAGTTTACTCTCAGTCAGTAGTCCTTGTATGTCCAAGGCGCAGTGTGTATGATATGTCAGCGTTGTTGCAGATTGCAATCAACTGAATACCGCCCCGCTTCCCACGATAACACTTCAGGAACAATGCAAGAGAACTACGGTGGCCTTCAGGGAACATAAAAACGTGAACGTCTCTCTCTGGAGCCCTTGTTTGGTTTGTCCGTTCTGGGCTGCTGTAGAAACACGGCGGTCCAATATGGCGGATGTATGATCTACGTAGATATGAAGGGCTCCTTCTAAGCTAACGAAAACACAACAGTTCTTAGTTTCAGGTGATTACACACCAATGAAAACATATTATATTACATTTGTCCTCATAGATCCCAAAAATGCTACACACTGGACCTTTAAATATGTTGCTAGGATGACGGTTAAATACACTAAATATGATGTGGTGATTACTGAGCTTTAGAGGTCTTGTCTCTCTGCTAGAAAGCGAATAAGCCAAATCATTTTGCGTGCTCTCCCTGGACTAGTTTAAAAAAACATTACCCCTCCAAGATGCATCAAAATCAAACTGTTGGTGTAGCAATTTTCACTCATTTATAGCAGTCTCCACCTGGACAACCAGTTTAATTTGTTTTTTAGAGCTGAAATTCAAGTTGCAAACATTCATCAATCTGTCAATGAAGCCTTATTTACCCACTGAAGGTTCATAATTATTTTGTTTTTTACGAGAAAAGACATATTATATTTCCCTACAAGTTGTTTGGTTGAAGCACCAGCAGACAAATGCATCCAAATTCACCATTTTCATATCGTAAATCTGTATTCCAAGCTCAGTTTTTTTGTGTTATAATTTTTCCTGTGTAATACCATCATTATCTTGTTTGTCAGAGAGATTAGACAAAACAAAAACCATTGAACATTGTGTTCTTTTGAACAATAATCTCCCGTAGCGTTTTGTGTGACGTTTTTTGAACACTTCACAGGTGTCGACCAACGGGGAGATATCGGTTATCTCCGGAGCCCCCACGGACTGCGACTGTAAGATAGACCCCAACTGTGACTGCTTCTCCGGTGGGTCTCAGGCACACACACACACACACACACACACACACACACACACACACACACACACACTATGCGACTGTAGGATTAAGTAATGTGAAAGTATTAGATTATGTCTAACGGGATTACAGTACTAAAAACAGCATGTAACTGCACTTAAAAAATCTTATCAGATTAGATCCTACTTGGCCTGCTTCAGATGTAAAAGGAGGAAAACAAAACCAGAACACTTTCAAAGCTTTGACATTACTTAAATTAATTGAAATAGTCAGTGTGTCTTGATATTGAGTGATTAAATCTCGCTGCCTGTGTGTCTCTGCCGGCCAGTGATTTTATCAGCAAAGCTTGAGAGAAACTTTTTTCCTCTCCACTGTTTTCTTCTCTGCTTGAATGTGTCTAAATTATTAATTCCACATGGAATTTTAATATCTAAGAAGGGCTGTTTTGGCTGTGCTAATAATGTTTTGTGTAACTGATGACAATATACGGGGAAAGAAATGACTATCTATAATGTCACAATGGAAAAGTAAGTGAAGGTAATTTGAATTTGTGAACACACACACAGAGAGTGTGTGTGTGTGTGCGTGCGTGCGTGCGTGCGTGTGTGTGCGTGTACGTGTGTGTGTGGGCTGGGGTGTATTTGTATTCATGAAGTGACGACTCCTTCGCAAAAACCTCCAGCTAAATTTCAGCAGGAACCAGCCTGAGAGAAACATTTCACATCCATTCAAATTACAGCCGCTGAAAGAAAAAGCTCCCGTCTAGCTGCTGAAGGTTTCAACTGCTTGGTGTATCATGGAGGAGCACCTGAAATGTAATAAATGGATGGAGGAAAGGACCAAACAAAAAAGCCCATGTTCTTTTGACAGTTAGGCCTTGCTTTCGCTGTAAGTGTCAGAGGATGTGATTTTATCATTTAATTCTGCTCATAAAAATCTGCCTCTTTCCTATTCAAAATGGAGCGAAGTGTCTCTCCCGTGCCACACGCCAATGGGTTGTAACCATCCCTATTCCTTGGGTTGTACTTTGCATATTTTCAATCATGTCTTGCTGTTAACAGATGATTACTCTCTTCAGAGGCTTTCCGTTTCCATCCCTTCACCGTAGACTGTGTCTTTGAACATGCGCACACGTGTGAGTGCACACTCGCAAATACAAGAAGACGTGAACGCTCACACACACACACACACACACACACACACATACACACACATATGCATGTGCTTGCTGTCAAGCGATAAAATGACACCCTGCTGCCTGCACAGACCCAGCAGAGGCTCCAGGCCCAGTGCTGACAGCATCTAAAGGGCCTCACCCGGGCTGTAATCCTGCTGCGCTATAACACATCTGAATGCATTCAGTCGCCCACTCCCACCGTCTGATAGGCTGAGGTCACTATCAAGGTGATCGTCTCAACTCCAATGGGAACCTGCAGCATCCCAACAAATCCAAGTCCTGAGTTGAACTGATAAACGCTTAAGCGGCACCATGGGATCTTCTTATTTTGCAAAAATGGTTTGTACCGGTTGTGTCGTCTCTCGGCCTCTGAGGAATAACTTGCATCGCTCTGTGCGTTCGTGTCTGAGGGGGGCTTCACGTGTGCTGTTTTGCCGATAAAGACTTTGTCCTCACCCAAACAGTGTCTTTTTGTTTCTCTTATCAGGAGACGGAGGCTACGCCCGTGACGCTCGGCTCAAAGCCCCCTCCTCTCTGGCCGTGGCCCCCAACGGCACCCTGTATATTGCTGATCTGGGCAACATCCGGATCAGAGCTGTCAGCCCCAACCAGCCTCAGCCCAGCCCAGTTGGACTGGTGGAGATCAGCTCCCCACTGGACCAGGAGCTGTATCTCTTCAGCCAGGTACACCAGTAGTATAGATCATGGGTATTTGCATATAAATGTCCAGATACTTGAGTAATATTTCTCAGTTATGGTCAGAATGAGGATAACTGAGGTGTACTTTACTGACACCATTACTGTCCCAGTTCACATGAGTGTTTGTTAAGATTCACACATAGTTAAGTTAAAACAAGACACACAAACTTGAGTATTGAATGGAGAACTTTTAATAATGATGTAACCTATACAACACAATATAACTTGACAAAATTACATCAGCTAGGTTGGCTATTACTAACTCTGGAACACATATTTTGCCATACATACATATATAAATGAGGAGGGCACTTGTAGAGCGCAGACCTCCAGCAAAGTCATGACCTCTCCTGCAATGTTAATGAAAGTGAAACATATTTTGTGTACCTGTGATTCCAATCTGAAATGTATGGGTTCTCCCTCGGCCCGTACCTCAAACCTCCACCAAGTTTCATGAACATCTTCCTGCAGTGTTTCCACGATCCTGCTAATAAACACACACATGCCACCAAACAAACCAAACCTACAAACACAACCTCCTACATTTACAAAGTTAGGCAGTTAAGTTTGATATGTTGTTTACACCCTACTTTATTTTAAATTTTGGACGTCTTGTGATGCTGTTTATACTCAAATCTGTGATGCCATCTGGAACCTGGTAGGCTGTTATTGGTTACTCCGGGAGCACCCAGGGGTACATTTTATTCTTCAGAACTGAGACTCCAATATAATAATGATCATTCGGGTTAAAAAAAAAAGAAACCTTCTGTCTTTCCCCAAAATCAGTCTCCCATCCACCGTCAATGCAGCAGCTCCGGACTTTATCAGAATCAGAATCAGCTTTATTAGCCATGCGTGTTGAATTCATGCTAATGTACATATACAATAAACAAGATAAATATAAAAAAGACATTAAAGGCAACAGTAGTCAAAAATAGTGCAAAGTAGTGCAGATGTAGGTGTCTGGTTAATTGTTCATCAGTGACGGCCAGATGACGACACAAGTTTGAGACTTACGTGTCTGGTTTGCGTGAGCTAGTGTTGCTAAGTTTATGGTACTTTCCACTTCGTGAAGGTCTAGTATTGAACTACAGTAGCTCGCCGTTTCTGAGTCTGCGAACACAAACCCTCAAACGTATCCATGGATTCACGAACGTCTCATCTCATCGTTTCCACGACAGAATGGCTCCCACATGCACACCAAACACCTGATCACCGGCCACTACCTGCACAACTTCTCCTACGTGTCGGACGGCCAGTTGTCCGGCCTGACGAGTCGCGACGGCCACGGCTTGCAGGTGAGGAGGGACGCTCGCGGAGTGCCTCTCTGGCTGGCGCTACCTGGCGGACAGGTGTACTGGCTGTCTCTTAGCAACAGTGGAACACTGAGGAAGGTGTCAGCCCAAGGCCATGACATCGCCCACATCACTTACCATGGCAACACAGGTCTCCTAGCAACCAAGAGTGATGAGAACAGTTGGACCACTGTTTATGAGTAAGTTTTTCTCTCTCTCTCTCTGTGTGCTTATTGTGCTCTCATATTTATTTTTTTCCTATCTCCGTCGTCTATTCTTCTCTTTTTTTCCTTCTCTCTTTCACTTTTTCTTTTATTCATGGTGGTTGCTGGACTCTCGGTGTGTGTGTGTGTGTGTGTGTGTGTGTGTGTGTGTGTGTGTGTGTGTGCGTGTGTGTGTGTGTGTGTGTGTGTGTGGACTGCATGCATGTGGAGGTGTTTCAATGTGAGTCAGAGCTTTTGTGTGCGGTGTGAAATGTGAGTGCCATCTAGTGGTCGGCCATCGCTGGAGGAATACAAGGGAGGCTTTTTTTTAATTTTTCCTGTTTAAACTTTGCTTAAGTGACTGATGATCTGAAGGACGTCTTTGCAACTCTTTGATCACACACATGTTTAGTATCACAAATATAGCACACACAGACACACATCCGTCTGAATTATTCACTGCGGACCGAGTCTCTGTCTCAAATTCCACAGCTGGATAATTACACATATAAATCATATTGACAGTTACTCTGTGCTGATGTTTGTGCATGACAGGTGTATGCACATGTGTGTTTATTGGCTTGTGTGTGCGCACGGCGATGTTCATTTGTCCGAGTGCGACAGTTATCCGTGTGTGTGTTTGTGTGTGTGTGTGTGCTTGTACTTGTAATTCACCTGCTTTTTCTTTATTCACCCAAGGTACAACAGCGAGGGACGCCTGACCAACATCACCCTCCCCACGGGTGAGGTGAGCGGTTTCCACGGCAACCTTGAACGTTGGTCTCGGGTGGAGGTCGAGGCGTCCACCCGCGAAAACTTTGTCACCAGCACCAACCTGTCTGCCAGTGACACCATCTACACGTTCAGACAAGGTAAAGCACTACTAAGTGCTTTCCCCCCTCTCCTCAGAGGTCATTAGTAAGCTGTAGGAAGACAAATAAATATGGAGGCACGGGAGTAATGTCGCCATTTATTCACGGCTTGACACGCTGGAAAGATTATAGCCTCACATGCACATGCATCTACCGCCATCGAGCTTACCGCAAACATGCCGAAAGGCCGTGTATGACTCATCCGGGGGGCACCAGGCCGCAGACAACATCCACAGATGTGTGAAGAAGGCGGACAGAAGGGCGCACTAACGTTTAAAAATGTATGACTGGCAATCTGCAGTAACGCGGCTGTTATTCTGGTCGGGTCAGATGTGTTTTTTATATTCTCCTTCTTCATCGACTGCACTGGATGTGTGAGAGTCGCAGCTTTTGGAAAAGGATTCATTCTTTTCTGTAAATAATTCACATTTGGTTCAGTTGTGACTTCGTCACATAACCACACTAATGGGAAGTCAAAATAATATATATTTATATAAATATATATATATATATATATATATATATATATATATATATATATATATTATCTATTTTATATATATACATTAGTTACAAAAAAGAAGCAGATCCGACTGACTCGTGAAGCGCCTTAATGACCGCGGGAGGAAAAAAACGGAAGAGAGGGCAGAGATGAAAAGAGGAGAAAATGAGAGTGGAGTGGAGAAGCCGCTCATGGGAGCAGTTTCCTCTCATGTCATCCCTTTAATTGCTTTCTAGCAGTTGTCACAATGACAGGACTTTAGGGAGAGAAAAGCTGCTCCAACACACACAGAATGTACTTGCACACACACACACACACACACACACACACACACACACAGTGTGCTACAGTATGACAGAGCTGCCAGGGAAGAGTTGAAATGACCCCCTATTTTAGACTCTCGTCTCCTCCTGCCTCTGAGGCAACAATAACCATATGTACAGAAAGAGGGTTTATAGTGGTGCAGGGGATATAAGTTACTATGCAGTTTATGAGCTGCATTACATTTTATGGTTAAAATATAGTTTTATCGTCATTTTTGTTTTTTATTATTTATTTCATTAATTGTGTTTTGGAACTGGCATAAGACATAGTCATATTGGCATATGTGCTTCTCTGTGGATTCTTACTCAGAGCACTGCAGAAATGAAAGAACAATTTCTGAGAAACCTTTGCAACGTGTGAAAAAGCTGTCATGGCCAAGCACCCCTGCTTACTTTGTCTCTCTTTCTCTTCCTCTTTTTATTGCTCTCTCACGCTCCGTCTTTCTTTCTCATGGTCTCCTTTTGAATAGATTACATTTTTCTAAAGATACAGTGCGGCGCTTAGGTTGTTGAGAACACTTTTTCCGTTAATGCAAAACAAAACACCCATATAATAAAGAAAGCCAGACTTGTATATATTGCATTCATGTAGTCTGCTGCTGTATCTCATTGATTTGTCTGCTTTTTTACCCCGTTTGTTTTTTCAAGACAATGACTGATGTTTTTTCACACTTTTTTCATCTGTTGCTGCATCCTTCTGTGCGTATGTGGTTTTGTGCGCCTTTGTGTTGTGTGTGTGTGTGTGTGTGTGTGTGTGTGTGTGTGTGTGTGTGTGCGTGTGCGCGCGCGCATCTCTTGTACGTGTGTGCCCCACCCATACGATCGCACCCCCAGACCATGCTCAGAGTTCATACAGAGTCAGCGCCGACGGGTCGTTCCTTGTGACGCTGGCGAGCGGGATGGAGCTGTCGCTCATCACGGAGCCCCTCCTCCCGGGAGGCGCCGGGGGCGGAGTCAGCCCCACGGCCAGCCGCTGTAACATCAGCCTGCCCGGAGACCACGCGCCCAGCCTGATAGAGTGGAGGCAGAGGAAGGAGCCGAGCAAGACTAACTACAGCACTTATGAGCGCAGGCTCAGGGTAAAGCACTAAATCACCTACTTATTCTTCAGCTAACTCGGCTAAAGTAGAGACTCCAGTCCTGTAAATGCATTACTACGCAAAGACAGCATGTGTTATTCCACTGTGGGAACCAGTAAACATCCAAACACCCGCACAATAATATGGAAACCTGTGTGAATAGGTCAGATTACGTCACACATGTTTAACGTACACTGAGTTAACCAAAAGTTGTGCAATATGGCCTTTGCAAGATCTGTCACTTCTCAGTCTCCAGTGAGACTTCCATTTCTTTGAGCCAATCTGTAGAGCAGTTTAAACCGTGCCACAGCTTGTTGTTGCGCAACATGTTTCATGTTTTGGGTGATTGATGACGTCACTGGGAGCCGTCTGATAGGTCAACTGACTCGGAACCCATTAGCTGTAATTTCCACAAATCACACACGCCGACTGCAACTCCTCTTCTCTTTTCTCCTTGGCACAGAAAGTACGGAAACAGAATATTTCATAAGGACGTTTTATCTGATGTGCACTAATTAATTTGCAATCCCCATGCCTCGGTTCTTCACTTGTTCACAAGGCAATTTATTGTTATTATGCAGGTCCAGTTTGTTCTAAATGTCACAATTAATTTATCCAAACTAATGAAATATCTGCCTGTCCCCGACACGCCACTCCATTTATATTTGCTTGTCGGTGGCCTTATTTATAAATTGGTGGTGATTATAAAGCAGAAAAAAGTTACCTTCCTCTAGCTGATTTTGAATTATTTTCTTTCAGGCACACAACAGGAACCTGCTGTCCATAGACTTTGATCAGAGCACCAGAGTAGGCAAGATCTACGACGACCACAGGAAGTTCACCCTTCACATCCAGTACGACTCGCTGGGCCGGCCCGTGGTCTGGTCCCCCAGCAGCAAATACACCGAAGTGAACATCAGCTACTCTGCCGGAGGACTGTTGTCGTCCATTCACCGCGGCGACTGGTCCGAGCGGCTGGAGTACGAGAACGACCGGGTGGTGTCCAGAGCCTGGGTCAACGGCAAGATCTGGAGCTACACATACGCAGACAAAGTGAGGGCTGCTCCGTAGGAAGCACTGTTTTTGTCTTTGCCGTTTGCAAAAGTCTCACGCATCTGCTCTTCCTTTGTTCTCTGCTTCAAGGTGATTGCAGTCGAAAGCAAAATTAACACTACAAGTGTGAGAAGCACTTCTGTTGTGTGACATGAAAACAGCACAATTAAAAAAAAAAGATTCAAATAATTTACAGTGCTATACTTGCAACAATCTTTCAATGTATTTTTTAGGTTCCATTCATTTTATTTTACTTTGAAAATCAATTTGCAGAGTGAAGATTAGGTCTGAGTTCACTTAAGCAGACTTTTTAAATCAGTCGGCACTTATAGCAACAGCAGCATGGCTTCGAGAGCCGTAGAAGCAGCCAATATATTCAGTGGGATTAATTACGTAACTCAAGCAAGTTCCAAGGCTCCGTAACTTGATTTTCACAGAGTGGTGAAAAGAAAAGAAACCAGTGGTTTCCAGAAAGTGGGTTTCATAGACAACACTGCTTTGAAAAACGGCTAGAAATTAGAATGTAAGACACATTTGTAATTTATTATGTTAAATGCAAAGAGGTATGTTCCTTCAAATGTGTGACAAAGCTGAGCGCTGCCCGAAGCTATAATTTCCGTCCTTGAGATTAATTGGACTATTTAATGAAATGATATTCAGCCTGAACTATATTTCATGTCAGATTTTGGTATAAGAAAATTACAGAGCAAATGAGTTTATATTACAGAACCATCTTGAAATTGTTAATACCTGCATATATTATTAATACATTAATATTATACCTCACAGTTAAATAGAAAAGTATTTTTACGCAAGATTATGTTACTGCAGTTCAGTCTGTTGAAATATCTGCAGCACTGCGGGCAAAGATTTTATAAGCTTGTCTGAAAAGTAAATACAAAATTCAACGGCAAACAAAATAGTTGTTTTTGTTTAGTGTAATAATTAAAGGGGAGACAATACGAGTTAATAGAGCAAACAAATGAAAACTTCCACCAGTTGATGACGTACATTGAGACAAAGATACTTTCTGAGCTTAGAGACAAAGTGTAGTAAAATAAACACCAATATGTTGCATGTTTTCTTTCCACTAGCCTGAAGCAAAATAGCCCAACATTTGTGATTTTTGTCTGAGTTGTCTCGCCTTAAATAGCCGTCAACGATTAGCTGAATAATGAACGGTCCTCCAGCTAAAACCAAGGTTGTCTCTGACGTTTTTCCCCGCATGACATTAAAATAAAAAATAAATGTACCAGACAGAGAAAGCAAGCTACAGTATTGTAACTCAGCCTGTGTTCCCGCAGTCCATTATGCTGCTCCTGCACAGCCAGCGGCGGTACGTCTTCGAGTACGACCAAACGGACCGCCTGGTCGCCGTGACGATGCCCAGCATGGTGAAGCACACCCTGCGGTCGCTTCTGTCCGTCGGCTACTACAGGAACATATACACGCCTCCGGACAGCCAGGCCTCCTTCATGCAGGACTACACCCTGGACGGGCGGCTGCTGAGGACGCAGTACCTGGGAACGGGACGCAGCGTCATCTACAGGTGAAGCGTTGTGCATCTTGGCCAGCCATACCGTACGATAACATAACACTGATTGGCTTGATGAAGGTAGTATAATTAATGTAGAAGCCCTGTTACACAGGCCTAAGTCTGGCTGACACAAAACGTGCCGCACACCCAGCTGTCCTTGCAAATGACTCTGATTGGACTAATGGGGAGGCTGATTAAAGGTCACATTCTTTATCATCGCCACTGATCTGATTTTGATGAAAGCTGTGGGACTGATTCGGGCAGTGTTTTGGCATTTAACATTTTTACTACTCGTTGGCTCGATGGGGACACTATAACAAACGGCCCTATTTTGGAGATTTGAAAGGCCGTAACTGCCACAGCAGCCAGTTTGATTTTGATGGAACGCTGAAGGATGATGCAACTTCTTCCTCAATGGCCCTCGGGGTCTTTGTATTATTCAAGAGCTGTATGGCATGTTTACTTATATTGAAGTTCAAATGTTGTGCCGTGCGTTTATTTTTTTCGACATGTCATTGATCATCTATTCTATGAATTCCTCTCTTCATTTTACATTTTATTTTTGTATTTTTTCAAGGTACACTCCAGCAGCGCGGCTCTTCGAGGTGGTTTATGATTCCACCCTGGTGACCTTCACTTACGACGAGGCCTCTGGCACCGTCAAGACCATTCATCTCACCCATAATGGCTTCATAAGCTCCATCCGCTACAGACAGACAGGTACGTATACACATGCACTCACATCACCTACCACCGATTTAAAATATTTACAATGTGCAACGAGTCATCTTTCAATGGATCATTTAAAACGTCGGCACTGTGACTAGACGGCACGATCACGCATCTTGAGTCAGATTTGTTGAGAGGTATCAAACTCCGTGTTCTGGCTTTGAGTCAGCCGTGCTGCTATTTCATTTCCACAGTTAGAAGTGTGAATAAGGCCGAGCATGAGCATGAGTGGAAGAGATTGTGGTCTACCACAGCTGTAAATACGAGACCACCCTCTGCGCTCTGAGCCGCGCCATCACTCCACACACATGCACACTCACACCTCCACCTCCGCAAATCAGACTGCCTGATCAAAGTGAACAAGTGAATCTATGAATACAAGCAAACATTTGGTGGGCTGAGGATGCTGCCAGCCTGCATGTGAACAGTCGTTCATGTTTTCTCATTCCACTCACACATTCCTGCGTGGGACATCACGAAATCCTACCCGAGGCCATCAATCATAACGTGGCAATTGTTTCACTTCAGATTGGGACAAATTAGTCAGAAAGACATTGCAAGAGAGACCCAGTATTGGCATTGCCATCAATGGGCCTCTTCAGCTGTAGCAGCAGCTATGTTCGGACACCTTCATTGTTAAGACAGTTCAACGATTCCCTCAAGTTACAGAGTCTTTCCAGGGTCGTTGAGAGCGCTCTCATCTCTGCTGCTGGTTCACTTCACACAGCTTTGTGATTGGCTCGCCGTAATCAGGTGTCACTAATCTGGGCGGCACAGCTGTGTGTGTGTGTGTGTGTGTGTGTGTGTGTGTGTGTGTGTGTGTGTGTGTTTATCGCTTTGCCCTCACTGTGAATAGACTCTCACCTTCCTTTAACTGATCTCATTTCAGCAGAACAAACGGAGCCTTGGAGAGAGGAGAGATAGTGGTAATTGTCCCTTGAGAGGAGACAAGGAAGAGTAGGGACCAATAGAAGTAGAGACAGAGATATAGAGAGGTGGGTATAGAGAGGTAGGCGAGGAAGAAAAGGAACAGAAAAGGAGAAGGAAAGATGACAGCTTGGGGAAGTGACAGCTAGAGAAGCGAGACGAACAGACTGCGAGTTCCCTAGGGCTGTAGAAAAACCTCCGTCTCACTCTCTTCTGCTTCTGCCATTCCCCCATTAGCGCAGGTTTAGAATCAACATTCCACAGAAAATAAAAATAGAGAATGTAATGCTGATCTAGCTCTCTGCAGTCTCCAACACTAGACACTTATTCATTTTAACTGCAATCAGAGTCATCTCAAATAGCACCATAATGGCGTTGCATTAGCGGGCCTTTATCCCAAATGGAGGCTGAGCTGCAGAAGCCAGCAGCCGAGGTGACGGATGGTGTTGTTAAAGTTGATGTTCTGACATTAAGGAGCACATTGGTCCATCATGGCTATTGTCTTTAGATTTCATTATCTCTCCATATTAAAGGTCACCGCTGGAAATGCCATAGAGGTGTGGGGATAGTTAAGTTGGAATGGATTGCACTGCGTGTGTCTGTGTTAATGATGTTGAATTAGTCCTTGATTTGAATTAATTAGGCAGCCGTTGTGCGGGGAGCAATGGTGGCCAACTGTGAGGGCCGTGTGTGCAAGTGCATGTGCGGTGTGCGTGTTGTTAGATCCGGGAGATAAGCCCCTCACACATGGCTATCTAACGTACCAGCTCTCCGTTCAATGGCTCCGGATCTCCGTAGATGGGTGGAGATCTGTTTAAAGCTGGTGTCGAGGAAACTCGCCTGTCCGTCTCACTGCCGTCCGTCCTGACGTCTACGGCGTCTACGTCCTGACAGATACACTCGACCGGGAGGCCCTCAATGTAGCTTCCAGTCGCGTCAGTTAATGGCAGCTTTCCTCTAGTGGGCTTTTGGTAAGGTGCCAGGATAGGTTTAAATAGCTAGGATTTAAGGGTCTGTTTAGTGGACTGGGAGATAGAATAAGCATTCAGAACTATATTGATGTTATGCACACAGCAGTACTTAGCTTTTTACGACCATGAACACACTTTTCTACTTTCATATGATAAAACTTTCAGGACTGCTTTTCTTTAAATGCAGGTTATATATTTATTGCAGGGTTATTAGCAGCGTAATGATCGACTTCATTTGATTACAGCACAGTTTGATCATATCACAAATTGTCTACTGAACCGTGGCTGGGTGGAAGAGTCCTTTGGTTGGCGGGACACCCAAATCCTCCTGCTAGAAATAGAAGTCTGTCTGAAATCCTCCAAACTCCGTGCAGAGTCACAGAAATCAGTGTCCTTTTAATTCTTGTGGTTTCAGCAGGGTAGGGGAAGGATGTGTGAACCACCAATTCATGCCCACGTTCGGTATCCTTTGAGCCGTGAGCAGAGACAGAGTTCTTCTAAATGCTTGTTCTGGACAATGTGTCATCGCCCCCACCTTCTCACCACCCTACCAGTTGTTCAATGGCGTAATTTCTTATCACAGTTTAACACACACACAATCTGACTTCGCTATAATAAGATGAACTTGATTCATTCTTATGAAGAAAAGCGTATTCTAGCAAAGTTAAGGATTTCCGCTGAAAAGCCGATTCTCCTCCACACACAGAGAAGTGCAGAGCATCCCAGCAGTGTATCAACAACAGATAGCGTAGCCAAAACCGCTCCACAAACTCTGTGCTCATACGTCTGCACAACAAGTTAACTCACACACACAGAATTAACGTCACACATTACCGCAAAATCAACTGTTAGGTTATACTCATTATTTATATATGCTCTGTGTTCCCCGGCCGGCTCTTATAGTCCAGTTTGTATGCCTTTCACTCAGGGCAGCTCTTCTGGGATCTACTTGACAGTGTATAGTAAGACGTATATGCTAATGTGTGTCATTGAATATTAAATATTGGTGGATTTCTCACATGGAATTGCTCTGGCTCCTCCCCGTAGGTCCCCTGACAAGTCGGCAAATCTTCCGCTTTAGCGAAGAAGGCCTGGTCAACGCCAGGTTTGACTACAGCTACAACAACTTCCGAGTGACCAGCATGCAGGCGGTCATCAATGAGACGCCTCTGCCCATTGATCTGTACCGATACGTGGACGTGTCCGGACGGGTCGAGCAGTTCGGCAAGTTCAGCGTCATCTTTTATGACCTCAACCAGGTAGGCGGAAATACTGTCGACTGAAATGCAACACACCTTAGTGAGGATGTCTGTAGTAGTCTCGCTTCAAATTGTGGCTTCGATGTTGCAACGTTAACAAAGATTGAGTGTGTTACGAAGCGATTAAGCATCTGTCAGCTCTTTGTTTTTGTTTTTATTGCCCATAACTTCACTGTTTGGGTTCATTATGGGCTCTCATCGATCGTGAACCAACCCCGTCTGTCTCGTCTGCGCTTGTCTAGGTGATCACCACCCATCTGATGAAGCACACCAAGGTGTTCAACTCCTACGGCCAGGTGGTCGAGGTCCAGTATGAGATCCTTAAATCCATCGCCTACTGGATGACCATCCAGTATGACTCGGCGGGGCGCACAACCACCTGTGACATCCGGGTGGGCGTGGACAACAACGTGACACGCTACACGTACGAGTACGACGCAGACAGCCAGCTGCAAAGTGCCTCTGTTAACGAGCGGCCTCAGTGGCGCTACAGCTACGACCTCAACGGGAACATCAACCTGCTCAGCCATGGGACCAGCGCTCGGTGAGTCGGCCGTACATCTTACAGCAATGAATGTGCTGTTACAAAGTCAGAACAAGTGTGTGGCACGCATCCTATTTCCAGCTTTGCTAGCAACATGGCTAGCTAAGGACTGAATTATCTCAACAACTGAAATATTACCATGACATATTTTACAGACATTTATGTAATGATCAGGAAAAAACACTGATATTCCCTTCAACCTCGGCTCGATTTGGTGTTTAGCGCTAATTAGCAAATATTAGCATGCTAACAGGCTAAACTAAGATGGTGAACTTGGCCAGTAGTAATTTGTTGATTTAATTCCAGACTGACGCCGCTGCGCTACGACCAGAGAGACCGCATCACGCACCTCGGCGAGTTACAGTACAGCGTGGACGACGACGGCTTCCTCCGCCAGCGGGCCAATGACCTGTTTGACTACAACTCCAACGGCCTGCTGACCCGCGTCTTCAACCGAGCGACCGAGCGCACCGTGTGGTATCGCTACGACGGGCTGGGCCGGCGCGTGGCCACCAAAAGCAGCCAGGGCGAACAGCTGCAGTTCTTTTACGCCGACCTGTCGCACCCCACCAGGGTCAGCCACTTGTACAACCACAGCAGCAATCTGATCACGTCGCTGTACTACGACCTGCAGGGCCACCTCATCGCGATGGAGCTGAGCAGCGGGGAGGAGTACTACGTCGCCTGCGACAGCGTGGGGACCCCGAGGGCCGTTTTCTCCAGCAAGGGCCGGCTGGTCAAAGAGATCCTCTACACCCCCTACGGCGAGGTCTACCAGGACACCAACCCTGACTTCCAGCTCGTCATCGGCTTCCACGGAGGCTTGTACGATCCTCTCACTCGGCTCGTCCATCTGGGCAGGCGGGATTACGACACGCTGGCCGGCCGATGGACTTCGCCCAATCACGAACTGTGGGGGGAGTTGAGCAAGGAGCCGAAGCCGTTCAACGTGTACTCCTTCAAGAACAACTGCCCCGTGGGCCGAGTGGAGGAGGTGACGGAGTTTACTACGGGTGAGCCTCACACACACACACATTACAGCTCTCACACAGATACAGACAGGTATTTCTCTCTGCAGAACCTACTGACACAAATACACACACACAAACACACACAGGAAACATCTGCCATGAAGTGGCATAGTGAGTGAACGGGGCACTCAGCTAACCACAGGTGAGCTGCATGGCGGAAAGAAATGATGTGACAGACAATGTACTGGCAACAGAAAGGACAGCCATGCCTCTGATCAACTTGTTTTTTAACTCAGGCTGTTATGTTTTGTTCCCTGTCTGTCAACAACATACTGTTTCCCCGGGAGACCAAACAGAAACGGAGGCGAGGGAAAGAGATGGAATGGGAGAGCAGGAGAATGAATATAGGATGTGGGTGGGGGCGTGTGTCCTTCTGGTTAATGGAACATTCATTTGGCCTGTCACGTTTCCCTGCAGCAGGATTGTTTATTACAGATTTTGTTTGTCAGGGAAACAGCAGCCGAAGCGTCTCTGCCCGTATTATGCTCGTCTATTGTGTGAGTTCCTGTACAAGGTGTTGTTTGCCTGGCCTTATGACTTTGTGTTTGCTTCACGGTATACACGTTATATTCTAACTTTGCAATTTTCTCTCTCTCTCTCTCTCTCTCTCTCTCTCTCTCTCTCTCTCTTTGTGCGTCCCTCTCCGCGTGTGTTTGTGTGTCCAGACATCGGCAGCTGGTTGCAGCTATTTGGTTTCCAGCTTCATAATGTCGTCCCGGGCTTCCCGAAGCCTGAAGTGGGCCGAATGGAGCAAACATACGAACTGATGAAGACCCAGACCAAGACACAGGACTGGGACTCCAGCAAGGTGAGCCTCCCACCACGGCAGACCCGGTCGCCTACTGCTCTTTCTGATTATCCTTATAATAGTTTGGTTAGCCCTTGGTAAATGCCAAATACATCTAAAATATTAGTTTTAGTCATTTTAGCCTTCTCTTTTCTCTTCATGTTTGATGACTCATTCTTCCTCCAGCATTATGGCTGGAATCCACACCACACTAAAATAAATAATGTGTTTCAATATCAGTATGAGTGCTGAAATTAATAATTAGTCGACCGACCAATTAGTAGATAAATCTACAAAAAATCTGCAATTATAATGAATCCATTGTCATTGAAGTCACTACAGTCAAACATGGCTTGGTTCCAGTTTCTTAAATGTGAAGATGTGAAGCTTTTATCTGTTTCATATCATTGTAAATGTAATTTATTTAAGGATTAGACTGTTGGTCAATTCAATGAAAAGACTCTTGTCAGATTAATCCATTATGAAAAAGGTCGTTAGTTGCAATCCGATGAACATCACAACATGAGTAATTTAGGTAAACATACAAAAATAAATGAATGTTCAATAAATTCATAACAATACACCCGTTATGCACGGGACAAAAAAAAAAACGATATAAAAAGCAATAAGCAAATTAATCAAATCCAGTTATTTTGTCATCTTTTAACAAATTTGCTTGCTTTTACTTTTAATTAATTACATTTAACAGTATTACAATTTCATCAGAGTCCGGCTGCAAAGAATACTGTGGAAGCCCATTTCCACCAGTAGAAGAAAATCAAAAAAGATCTTTCAATAATCCATTTTTATCTCGACTTACTGAGAAACCTTTCGAGATACGACGTCATCATTTTGAGAGAAGTAAGTCATTATATCATCATTGTGGGTATTGTTTGACGACAGAAGTTGTGTTACTACTAAACACCTAAAAGGTATCGACTCACTGGCTGCATCCTGTGCTTCGTGCAGCGATAGGTTCAAAGAAACACAAACAAGCCAAATTCTTCCCTTAAAAGCAGAATGACAACATTAGGAGCGCTGTGGGAGACTAGGAAAGTAATAATCTTAATTATGCTTCGTTCCTCTCGGGTTCGCTTCTTTCACAGCAGACATTTTGACTTTTTGTAATAAGAAAAGCACAGTTGTTACAAATAACATTAATTATGGCTCAGTTCAAATGTCTATACCGTGACAGTGTGACGCACAATACCAGGACCTTGAAACTGGAGCAGCTGAAAGGAATTCATCTCTCATTCATTCTATTATTCACAGCTGTGCGACAAGTCAAATGTCTTCCGCCAAAAAGCCCCATTGTGCAAGCGTCCAGGAGACTATTGAAACACACAAATGGAAGAGAGGCGTCATTAAAGTGCTTTTCCTGTTACAATTCAAAGCGTCTTTTGTGGAAGAATCTGCTCTCACGGATGACACATTACCACCTAAGTGCATTCAAACCTCCTAGATATCTTTTTGTTAACCAGTAGAATGTGTTTTCCAGGTGGTTTTGGGGATCCAGTGCGAGCTGCGCAGACAGCTGAGGAGTTTCATCTCCCTGGAGAGGCTGCCGCTGGTCTCGGAGCCCGTGGGCTCGGCTCGCCACAGCCCGACGCGCCCTCCTCCCTTCGGCTCCCGGCCGTCTCTCCTCGGCCCCAGCATCCGGTTCGCCGTCTCCCACGGCCGCGTCAGCGCCGAGGTCATCGGCGTCGCCAGCGAAGACAGCCGGCGCGTGGCGGCCATCCTGAACGGCGGCGTCCACCTGAGCGGCCTGAGCTTCACGGTGCACGGCTGCGACACCCACCACTTCCTCCAGTCCCGGCCCATCGAGGAGGACCTGGCGCTGGGGCTCGGGGTCGGGGGCCGCGTCCTGGAGAGCGGGGTGAACGTGAGCGTGTCTCAGATGAGCGCCACGGTGAACGGCAGGACTCGACGATTCGCCGACATCACCCTCCAGCAGGGGGCGCTGTGCCTGTGCGTGCGCTACGGCGGGAGCGAGGAGGAGGAGAGGGCGCGGGTGAGGGAGGAGGCGAGGAAGAGAGCGGTGGAGGGGGCGTGGCAGAAGGAGAGGAAGAGGGTGGATTTAGGGGACGTGGGGAGCCGGCCGTGGAGCGAGGCGGAGAAGCAGCAGCTGCTGTCCGGAGGACTGGTTCAGGGTTACGACGGCTACTACTCCCTGCCTATAGAGCAGCAGCCGGAGCTGTCCGACTGCCCCTCCAACATCCACTTTATGACTCTCAGCGAGGTGGGGGGCAGGTAACAGAGACAGGTGAGCAGCCCCCCGCCCCACCAAAGACTGCCTGTTTCTACTCTACTCTGATTTGTTCTACTGTTTCTATACTGTATCAAAAAAAAAAAAGAAGAAGAAGACGACAAAGAAGAAGAACAAGAAGAGAGATTAGGTGGAAAAATGATTTCCAAATGCCTTTAATTGTGACAAAATGATGGTATTTTATTATTATCGTCCAGTTCTCCAATTTCTAACAGTGGCACAAGCAGTGTGGTTTGGCTGTGGCTTCGCTTTTTGTATCCTGACCGACCGACCGACCGACCGACCGACTGCCGGACTGATGGACTTGACCGTCTGTCATTTGCTGTTTCAACACTGTTCTTCATTTTGGATTCACTGAACTGTAGAGACGAAGACTTTAGGATTGCCAGTGAATGATCCTCTTCACGACTCAAAGAGCTCTCCGGTTGCCATTTGAGTTCCTCCATTGGTTTACCTCGGATATACTATCGTTTACATATTGTGTAAGAGAGGCCTTGTCAACTCTGGCACTCCCCTTTAGAGAAGGAACGCTCTCCTGGCTTCCTGCCTCTGGTGTGCTCCAACAGTAGTTTGTATGAGTGTGTATACTAAGATCAAGAATGTACATAGCCAGTGCTTTCACACTGAAAAAAGTGCTCAACTGGAAATTCTGTTGTTCATAAGTAAGTGTCAGTATTGTTAATCAATAGAAAAACAGTTACATTTTTGCAAAGAATTATACATGGCTATAGTAAATATTCTCGCTGAAAAATCTGACTTTATTGGGTTACAATGCTGATTAAAGTTATTATGTGTGAATTACCAGATTGCTCACTGGGATTTCATCGGTATTTTGTTGCTTACTTCTCTCTCCGTCTGCTCTCTCTCTCTCTCTCTCTCTCTCTCTCTGTCTCTCTCTCTCTCTCTCTTTCTCTTCTCCGTCTCGGCGCTTTCCCTCCACACATTTTTTCCGTGCGCTCTTTGTTCTTGTTTCTGGGAGTTTGTAACTTTCAAATGCGCTGTCATTATCACCCATCATTATGGCTCAAACCGAGATATGCATGAGAAACCTGCGTCTGTCAGAAGAGGAGGAGAAGAAGGAGAGAGAGAGAGAGAGAGAGAGAAAAGGCACAGAGGAAGGGAAGAAGAAGTGTGACAGCTGAGGCTCAGCGAGTGGGTGGTGAGTGCAGAAGGGGCAGGACCTGGAGTTGGCTGTGCGCTTCTTGCAGCTTGTCTCCTCTCATTAGGAAACGCCAATCAGGCTCCAAGTGAACTTCTTCCAAGACCCCCGAAAAAGAAAGTTTAAAAAGAAAGTAGAAAAGTTTGTTTGTTTTCTCTCTTTTTTTTTTTCTTAAATGGAGCTACCACTAATCCACCTCCCCGTCCGTCTGCCTATCCCCCGCTCGCCACCCTCCCACAGTCACTCCACCATCTGCCCACCATTAATTGTGTGTGTGTGTCTGTGTGTGTGTGTGTGTGTCTCTCTCCTGGGCTACGGATGACAACGCCGCACAATGCGTGTTTTCTGACTGCGAGCAGGTGATGTACGTCCCCGACTTAGCGCTTTGCCGATGCACCGTCCCTTCTCAGCCATATGCTCCGTTAGATACCGTCCAACCTCGCCTGGAAAGATGGAGGGTCCGGTTGCTAGGAGACCGCTTCACTGAAGAATGGTCTGGGCTGAACTGGATGCTCTCTCGCTCTCTCTCTCTCTCTCTTGCTCGCTCTCATTTTTTTCATGAGGAGCCAGTAATGTCAATCAGATGAATGACAGCTTTCACCCCTCCCCCTCTCTCTCTCTAGCAGTCAGCATTCTCTCCTCGGAAATCAGTACTTCAATATGTCAAATTGAATTTTTGTTCCACATTATGTGTCAGACGGGATGGCTGTGTATGCGTGACCCCATTTAAAAGAGTTTATTTCAACCAATATCATTTATTTCCTTTGCCATTCACACAACTGAATTGTATTAAGAAAGCAGAGCACCGTATTTGTTGTCAGCTTACGTATGCAGAGATGGATATTAATGTTTCAGCAGTTGAATATTTTACATCACATCCCTGAAAGTTATGAGGCTCTGCGTGTGCCGCATACGCAGAGGAGGGGAAGAAAAGAAAAGAGATGCTCGAAGGAAGCTGAGATCTGAGTCACAGCTCGAGCTCAAATGACTAGATTTAACTAACGGAATGATTAATTGTTAGAGAAAAAAAAAGATTTACTTCACACATATCCTGCAAAATGCAACAGTCGGCGTCATGCAAAAAAAAAAAAGAAAGTGTTGTTTATAATTCGGTCAATAGTGAGCTTTGGGTCTCCTCCTAACTAAAGGCTTGCCGCACCGCCTTCCTGTTCCTGTGTGGGTCGCTTAGCAGCATGCGGGCCTCTGGGCCTCTGCGAGCGCCTCAGCCCGCGTCTCCGCTGTGACCGGGTAGCGAAGAGGCATGGCAATGCCTTGTCCCGGCTTCTGGAAAACTGCTATCAAGTTCCTGATTCGCCGGAAATATCGCTTCTGCACACCAGGAGTGGTCTGAAACACAAGAGGAGAGTTAAGCTTCTCCGTCTTCATCTCCACATCGACTCCCACGGGGAAGGGAAGAGGACGGGGACCGGCTTGAAATGAGCTCTCACGGATTCACCTTTTATAAAAGACATCAGATACGCTGAAAGCAGAGGCAGAAACCTCACTGCATTGTGGGAAGGGAATCACGGCAATTATATTTCCATCTCTCCGGTCCACTGATCCACACTGAGCTCGCATTTAAGGCAATAAAAGGTATCAATAAATGGGATGATGCAAAAGAATTTAATCAGTAATTGCTAAAAAAATATATATATATATTACGGAAGAAGGATGAAATCTATACTCGAGGGGTTTAGAAGCTAAATTAGGATTTGTTCTCTGAAAGTATTCACTCCCCTGAGCTTTTTTTTAATAAATATATCTTTTGTTAGACAACGAAATGCGTTTATGATCAGATTTACGTGTGACATTCAAGAGGCTTTAAGTGTCCCAACAGCTTTACTTGTGACTGAAGAAAACTGAAATAAGCACAGAGATCCTTTTTAGTCGTGGCATAAAAAACAAAGCAAAGTTATTTAGAGTGCATCTTCCAATGAACAGCAATGTTGTGACTTTCATTTGACTTCAGTGAAACTTCATCAAGGATCTCTCAGATCATTTTTCATTGCAGTAACCCTCCTAACATTACCAAACTATGAAGCATTATTAGTATTTGTATTATCATTTAGTTAAGTAAGGACACTTACTTAACTAAAAAAAAAACACATTGCTTGTTTTCATTCTGTGCCATCAATAAAGCTGTAATGCTGAAAAAAAGATTCTTTTAAATCCATTTGTAAATCCTTCAATCAAAGGCAGAAAGAAACCTCTCCACCAAGAAGCACTTTGGACGCTTCCGTCTCCGGCCACAAGTGTTACCTCTGTTCCCCGGAATATTTCATTAAAGTGATTGATATTGCACATGAATAATGTAAACTGTTACTGAGCTTGTAGTGATGTTCGTTTAATTCCCGGAGCGAGGGGCCAAACGCAGTTACAACAGCCTCTCGTTGTCAGCGAGAGACACAGACGTCAGATGTCTCCATACGTTCACATCGCTGTGTGTTTGCAGCCCTCAGTGCTCCATTACACATCCCATCAGAAATGCTGTCAAATGCAATTCTACGTTTCCCATCTCTGGAGTATATGCTGATGCTGTGGAGTCTTAAATCTGGTGTTTTAAAGGGTGTTATTGCGAAAGGAAAAGAATCCATTTCTCAGCGCTGTCGTTCTTGGAGAAAAAGAAAGAAGAAGAAAAAAACAAGAAAAACATGTTTCCCTGAAATTCATAGCTCGCTAAATTAGACTGTCACCAAAAAACAACCTCGAGAACTAATCAACGGCAGCCAAAGTGAGGTGGGTGTGCAGCGGTTGTTTTTGCTGCTCCTGTAAAGTTTTTAGGGCGTCTGCAAAGAACGAGAGCAAGAAATGCAACAATAAAATGTCTCACTTCTGCAGCCCACGAGCCGGTGCCGTCCTGGTGGAGTCGGTACGTGTACACGAATCCCTTGTACCTGCACACAGAAACAGCTTTGACCCTCTCACTTTAATGAAATAAATCACATTTGCCCCAGAAGTCATCATTATCATCATCATCATTATTGCTCCCGGGAGGCTCACACTATTATATTATATATACATACAGGCTTTTTTACTAGATAAAAAGCCACAATATTTTTGAGGGTTTTCAGTTAATACTTCAGTAAACGCCTTGTCGTGCTTCCATACGTGAGGAGATCAATAACCTCTGTAAAAGTAGGATTAATGTGTCGATGTGATGACTGAGGCCTCGCATCAGAAGAAGAGATACTTCCCAATCAGTCGTTGTACTCACAGCACACACAGGCAGTAGACGCCGGCCACAGAGTCACTGTCGCGGACGAGGTAGCACCCGTCCCGTCCGTCCCGGGCCAGCCGCCTCTCGCCCTCCTCCTTGCCGATGGGCCCGTGGTAGACGGACAGGTCCTCCATCACGGCTGCTCCCCAGTTCTACTTGTTGCTCCCCTGCTCTCTCTTCAGTGTGTCACTGCAGGCGAGCCTCTTGCTCTTCACGGTGAGTCCTCCTCCAGACCGGGGTTGCAGGTAAAGCAGCGGCCCAGCCTCTCATCGGGTGTTTGGATCCTGAGCTTTGGCAAACCAGCCAAATGTCCCGCTCCTCGTACCCTGACTGATAGCAGCTCTCTAACCTCTCTAACCCCTGTGTCTTGTTGCTCAGCCTTCCTCTTCTACCACGACACACACATGCACACACACAAACACATACACACACACACACACACACACACACACACACACACACACACTCCAGCACACATGTAAAATGTGGGTTTGTGTATATCAGGAAATGATTGCATTTCTTCGACAGGAAATAACTTCAAAAATTGTAACTGAACATGTCCACAATAATAGAAAGCACAAGAAAAGAATGCAAACAAAGAAGCAATATCAATCTTTTCACACAGGAAAAAGGTAAAGTGTGCTTATGCATTGAATGTTTCCAGCTAATTCATCTGGAGGCCTCGCTTTATTTTCTTTTAACAGAAGTTTGCTTACTCTTCTTTTTTTAGTTTCCAGCACAGTTCCATGAATAGTGATGTTCATTTTAGTAGAGGAGCATGACTTAAAGGTCAGTTCCTCGACATACAGTAAGTACATACATGCATGTACTCATTCATGTGAAAATACTCCAATACACGTCAAAGTAAAGTAAATGTACTTAGTTTAGGAGAAGTTTTCATCCTCCAGTAAAATGGCCCATATATATATGTATTTTATATATATTATATATATATAATTTGTATTTTATATATATAATTTGACCAGTTATTCAAGTGTTATTCAAATGTGGAATATGAGAACAAAGTACTTCAAAATTATACAGCACTTGATTAAATGTATTTAGTTTCACAACTGACTAAATTTATAGAAAATGATCAGTAATTATTCTTATTTCTTGACTTATTCTGTAATAAAACACATAAGAAGAGAGAGATTTACTCCGGGGCCTAATCATATTGTTAAATGTGATTGGGACCACGTTACCCCCCCTCAGTGACCTATACGCTGTATCTCCAAAGACCCCACCCACCCTGGACATGCACTGTTTGCTCCCCTTCCATCTGGAAGGAGGTACAGGACAATTAAAACACGCACAAACAGACTACAAAACAGCTTTTACCCACAGGCTGTCAAATGTATAGATTCCCCCCCCCCCCCCCCCCCCCCAAAAAAAAACACCTGAGGACACTAGCACTAACTGCTGAACAAATATTCAATGGCACATGCACTTTATGATGATCCACTTATTTATCTGTCTACTTGTGATGTGAATGTTTCTATGGTTGTTTTTAATGTCTGTCTTTACTGTAAGAGCTGCTAAACTGTTTTTCGTTGTTTTCGTGACAATGACAATAAAGTCTCTGTTCTATTCTATTCTAAATGTCGACATGTTAAATTGAAATCATGTGAGCTTGATGTATGACGGCAGCCAAGCAGAAAGTTAAACCTGCTGTTAGAAAAGCATCACACACCCACACCGTCACAACACATGTTCTCAGTCACATGACACTGATCCGTCGTCTTTAAGACGTGTGTTGAGGACACTCACACCTGCTCTGGAGCACAGCGAGGCATCAGCTAACGAAGCTGTGCAGCAACATACTGCTAGAACGACTAACTCATCCTGCAATCTGTCCTGTCACCGGGAAAGTTCTGTTGTGTCAAACTAAAGATGGCTGATTAAAATATTAAAATATGGAATGTTTGCAGCCGTTCCCAAGATGACAGCGTCTGGTGTGAGAAGCTCCTCAGCCATGTTGAGATGTATGTTCTCAGTGATGCTCTTCATGAGTCCTTCAGGCCTCCAGATGCTCCCTCAGAAAGGCCCACCGGTGAGATTGTCGCATGCAGAGCGTTCCCCGCGCTGGCGGCGCTCTTTAAATGCAGCGTTTGTTGAAGATGTCTGTTTTTATACATTCAGAGCAGAGCATACATGAGTCATCAGTCTGTGTCAGAGCCATCTTTCCCCTCGGCTCAGAGAGATCATGAGCGGTGGGACTCGGGGGCTCTGTCTGGTTAAGCAGCCAGTGGCATTTTAGGCATCGCTTTTACAGCACTTTAGCGCCATCCAGTGGCGGATTTTGCAAGATTATTGAGGAACGATGTGCTGCAGGTCAACTAAAAGTACAGACTGGATGCCTTTCCCCCACCCCCACCTTTTGGTGGCTTACTATTCTGGATAAGCATTCAGGCTATTTTAGTTATACGTCTAGAATAGAAATGCAAAAGCACCATTTCGACTCTTTCCAGCATTTCCCACTTGGTATAACAGTCCCACGGTCTTCACCAGTGCAAAACTAAATGAAACCGAACTCTCTCGGCTCACAGAGAGGCCGGCCAGGTCAATGCAGAATGCAGAGGATCTATACTGGACACAAATAGCAGACAGAGATACATCATTGATTAGCCGGCTGCTCCCTCCAACCAACTCCACCGGCCAGACTGGAATGTATCGTAAGGATATTAATATGAGATTATGATATCTGGCCTCGATATGTATGAAATCCATGTGAAGCATTCTGGGAGAAAGGAAGAGGAAGACTCGCTGTCCATCTGCCCGGCCGACTGTAATCCAGCACACTCATTGCCAGGTGTGTGTGTGTGTGTGTGTGTGTGTGTGTGTGTCTGGGTGGGTCGGGGGGGGGGGGGGGGGGGGGGGGGGGGGGGAAGTCACAGCTGTTGGAGGGTGAGATTGTGAGATTGTGAAAAGGAAAGTAAAAATCATTGATGGAATCACAAAAATCTCTGTACGCGTGACATTGGACTGGAACCAATCAGACGAGCTCCCATTTCAGTAAAAGAACAGAAATCCAACAAAGAAGTGGCATCTTTAGTGAAATATCGTTCACTTTATTTCTTTATATTCTTATTTATAGTCATTTTAATTTTCCTAAACTGTCTCCATACAGAATAAGACAATACAAATGTTACAAGTTATATGATTACACATACGATGTATTTACCCAAAAGCATTATGACTGGTTAGTAATTATTCAATTCAATTCAGTTTATTTTTATTTTATATAGCCCAAAATCACAAATACAAATTTGCCTCAGAGGGCTTTACAATCTGTACATAAAAGATCCCTCACATCGGATTATCTCCATACATCTGTATTTCATAATGGTCAAAAAGCCCAAAAGCAATACTATAGCATTCAGTGGCTATGGAGATAGCATATTAAACATTGTAATGCCACAGAAGTGTAAAATTTCTGAGAAAGCAAAACTGAGCTGTAGCCCTTTAAGCCCTCATCCTAAACCCTAACCCCTAAACCAATGTATTGTTTGAGATTTTTATGTTTAATTTGAAACCTGTTTTTTGGGTGATTTATACCATGTTTTCTCTTGATTTCTACCTTGTGACCTGATAAAAAAGGGCTCAAAGTTGAATTGAAGCTAGCTGTCGAGATAGCCACGGCTAGCCTTAGCAAAATAAATCTCTTCCAGCATGTCTGTGATCACGTGTATCATACCACATAACTGAGGCAGGAGCTAATCCAACCATTACAAAGAAAGAAAGAAAGCAACAGCTCCGACAGGTTTCTTTCCTGCGACCTCAATTCAACCACTTGTCTGTCTGGTGCTGAGCGGGTTGTGTACAGTGAATTACTAAAAGCTATTTGGCTGCAGGCTGCACCATTAGAGGCATGAAATATATAACTTATCTGTCTGTTACACCGTTTGGCTACAAGCCCCAAAAATATATATTTGAACCTCTCAGCTTCATCTTTTGTAGTAACTTAGTTTCTGTCTTCGTCGGGCGGCATTGGGCTCATAGTCCCAGCTCCGTCTCACACGTCCATGCTGAGTGTGAAGTTAAGACGTCGGCGTCACTCTGGAGTGTGAAGCCAGCAGAGGGGACGGGGCAGCGGGTCCTCCGGGGGCCGGCTTAGACGGGACCGGAGGGCTCCGCGATCGCCATGTCTTTCAGGTCGCTAAGTTTTCGAGAGAAGGAGCTCAGCCGGGTGCTGAAGGAGCCCCTCTTCTGGCTGTGCTCCTCGCCCTGCGCCTTCACACACGTCCACAGGCCCTTGCAGAGGCCCCCGAGACGGCCCCGAAAGTGGTTGCCGAGGAAGCAGTAGAGCACCGGGTTGATGGCCGAGCTGGAGAATCCCAAGCAGAGGGTCAGCGGCGTGAGGTTGTGGACCATCCAGGTCACGCCGCAGCCGTCCAGCCAGCCGCCCGTATGCAGCACGTCCAGGAAGGTCACGCAGTGGAAGGGGAACCAGCAGACGAAGAAGGCCACGACCACCGCGGCTACCGTCCACAACACCCGCTCCAGCCCCCGGCCCTCCAGGGGCCTCGGGGGTCTCTCTGTTTTACTGCTCTCCTTGGACTCGGGTGATTTAAAAGAGGGCATGCTGGAGAAGTGCATTCTCAGCCGCCCTGTGTCAGCCAACAGATGTCTGCCGATCGCCCCGTAACAACAAGAGATGACGAACAGCGGCAGCAGGAAGGCCAGAGCGATCTTCATCCAGGCCAGGGTCAGGCGCCAGTCGGAATTTGAATAGTCAACCCCACAGACCTCCACGCCGAGCTCCTCCACCGGGTAAGTGTCCCTCAGATACAAGGGCGGCGCCGAGCAAGCGCACGCCAGCGCCCACACCAGGAGGCACGTGATTCGGGCGCGCTTGGGGTACCGGGCCCTCTGGGAGCGGAGCGGCCGCACGATGGCCAGGTAGCGGTCGACGCTCATGCACGTGATGAAGAAGATGGACGCGTAGAGGTTGAAGTGGAGGAGAGCGCTGCAGACCTTGCAGGCGACCCGGCCAAAGGGCCAGTCGTAGCCCCGGGAGTAGTAGACGGCCCACAGGGGGAGGGACAGCAGGAACAGCAGGTCGGACACGCACAGGTTCAGCATGAACGTGTTGGCTACGGTTCTCCTGGAGGCACTGGCGTGGGCCAACACCCACACCGCCAGGGCGTTGGCGACGGTTCCCAGCACGCAGATGATGCTGTAGAGGGCGGGGATGACGGTGGTCATCGGCACAGGAGGCCAGCCGGGGCAGCGGGGAGCAGCCGGGGCGAGCGAGGCGTTCAGATAAGGGGAGGAGGTGGAGTTGAAAACAGAGAGGTCGCTTGGGATTGCCATCATGGGACTGGACGTACCCTTCCGTCACGCAATTTCACTTCCCCCCTTTCAGTTTCCCAAGGTTAGCTGGAAATAAACACAAAGCAGAGGACATTCAGACTTCAGCTGCCTTTTATGGACACGGTACAACACAGTAATCGTTAGTTGGCTGCGTTGTTTATTAGCTGTCCGACTTGATAACTAATCGCAGCACAAAATCCATTACACCATTCCTGAAGTTGGGCAGGAATGAGATACTTATGAAGGGGTTGCAATAATCTGGCTGCTGCAGCGGTTCCTCAGAAACATCTATTTTGTGTTAATGACTGAAACAAGCTTATGGCGCATTAATGAAAAAGTGTCAACTTAATTTCCGATTGAATAGATTTTTAGGATTCTTAAGTCCACTGGTCCGGTGCATTATTAATAACAGAAACAACAACTAATTGGATTCAAAGCAGGCAATCGGTCAGATAAGTGAAACGACTTCTTCAAATAACAATTTTTCAATAAAAAGAACAGTTGAATTAGTGAAAGAAACTTTAAGATGAGGATTATTTTGAATTTACTCGGTGTGTGATTTATATCTCTTCAAAGAATTCCTCTTACCTGTGAATGATTGAGCCTCCGGTCCGAGCAGTCAAGCAGTGTCAATGCTTCTTTTGGCTAAAGTCCATGTCTTGACAGTTGCTCCTCGACCCCTCAGACAAATCTGCACAACTGAGGACCCCGGACCATATCATGCCTCTGCGTTTGTGTGTCTGTGAGTCTGCATGTGTGTGTGTGAGTCTGCATGTGTGTGTGTGTGTGTGTGTGTGTGGAGAAAACCGACTGAAGGCTCTGAGAAACCAGATGAGGTTCTTATAGCCCCCAAGAGCCTCATGATGATTGCACAACGGGGAAGTTGCTGACACGTCCCACCTTCATCGTAACCAAGAGGCTGGACTGTACCTGGACACAAGCCAGCCTGCAGAGAAACATGCTCTCTCTCTCTCTCTCTCTTTCTCTCTCTCTCTCTCTCTCTGTATTATATCCGATCCCTCCTTCTTCCCTTCCCTCCCAGAGACTCCACCAGAAAAGGCCAAAACTGAGAAGATGAAGTCAAGATGTGTGTTTGCGCAACAGCTGCGTCTCCAGTGACTGCGAACACAAAAGCATGTGTCATACCTGAACATAACTATTAGGACACCGGTGAGTTAGGGCCGTCCGACTTAAAGCCAGAGCCGTCCCCGCTGCGACCTCTGACCCGAGGAACGGAGGCTGTGTGTTAATTAGCAGAGCCTTGCACTTTGTGTCATATTCGTCCTGTCAGCGGTCAGATAAGCCATGGGAAATATTTACTCTGTCTCAGCGGAAGTCAAGCCAGCCACTGGGGCCGAGAGAGGGAGAGAGAGGGAGAGGGGAGGCACAGTGTGGAAGATGAATGAGGAGGAGGACGCGCAGATACTGCAGGGAGTGAACAAGGAGATGAGAAGGAAAGAGGGGAGAGGAGGTGGAGGGAAAGAAGGAGAGAAAACGGAGATTCCCTCCAGTGGTTTTTCATTAGAGCCTCTGGTAAAAGTTAATGAGGGATGCTCGCAAAGCTCTGAGACTGATTACATCACAGCTCCTTTGATCAACGGTGAGAGCGTGCATCTCTCACCCGTCTGTGCACGTGCGCGTACACGTGCACGTGGGCACTTTTGCTTCAGTAGCTGTGCAACTGAATGTGCTTAATCTTAGCCGGGCACACACGCATCGGCGCACTGTGCTCGCCTCTGTTTACATACGTGTTGAGACGTGTGTGTGTGTGTGTGTGTGTGTGTGTGTGTGCACTCTGCTCCATTGAGTATCTATCAGGATCTGACATGTTCTAATAGCCGTGGGAAAGCTGACAGTGAGGATGACAGATGAAGGCGAGACCGAAGGCAGCAGATTTCGAAGGCCGCAAATGAAGACCTTCGTGCAGGATGTCAGAAATTTGGAATTCATGGGACGAGTTATTCAAATGGGATGGTTAGGCTTTCCAAAACGGAAATTTCATAATGCGGTGTGCTTCCACTGGCATGCTGGGTATTCACTGTTGTTATTCTCACACATACATGCACAGAGAAGCCAAACACAACTCAAAACTGAAATTGGTGGCGTCATGCTGGCCAACAGAAATAGATGAAGACAGAAGAAGAAATGTCTCTGCCTCCCCTCAGTTCCTCTGTTCCTCTTGTGGAAGTAACTAAGTACATTTAATAAAGCTCCATTTTCTGCTACAATATGGTTCCACTCAGCTAAATTTCCCAGGGTAATATTGCACGTTTTAGTCCACTAAACTTTCTAAGTTATATTCTATAATATAATGCATTTTCAAGAAGTTCATAGCAAAGCTTGAGAGGCCAAAACAATGTTTTGTACAATTTCAATATCCAACAACATTTAACTAAATACAGCTGGTGGTAAGAAACAATATCCTTCATCCGAGCTTCAGCACAGAGACGACGTTCTCTCAGGATAACGTTCCTCTTCTTCCCAGATGGCATCCTTTGAGGCTGCATATCTACAAGAGTGTGACAAATAAAGTAAAAAACAAACGGTAATACACCGAATCTATACTTATACAGTTTGGATTAACACTTGAAAGTGGAGAACAGCATAGTAGTTTTCATGAATAAAATTACAAGGATACGCAGGATTTGGACAAACCTGAAAACTCTTCCATAGTTCCCACGGGTCCAAAATGTGACTACGTTTATCTATCTCGTCGTGTTAATTCAAAACACACATCATACCAAAGTTTCTTTCAAAAATACTTACAAAATAATAAAACTTTAAAAAAAGGTTAACCACTACATTTTACATTATTTTAATGTGATGTTGTCAAATTAAATGAAATGACAATTTGGGGGATTTGAACAAAGTCCATTTGTTTTTCAGCTCAGGTCACAAGGTAAGTGACCACAGTTTGGAAATCACTGGTCAATTCAATGAAACACAAAATAAATAGAGTGATCAGAATATTGAGTTGTACTCATTTCCGGCTGAACCGTGTTGCTCACAATCAAACCGACCTTTTCTTTTATCCTGTTGAATTTCCATTTATTTTGTTGTTGATAATCAGTCACCATGTTGTCCCTTGAGCGGTAGAAGGTCTCATTGGAGAGAAGTGGACGTGACTTTGTTCTGATTGTTTTTTGCTTGGGTTTGTTTTCGTCTTCACACTCGCGCCTCACTTTAGCACAGCTTCACTCGTCACGTGTACCAACATGGCATGTTGTGTTAATACGCTCCAGAAATGTTTCAGCTGTCAAAATTATCAAAACAAATGAGTTCCAGACCAAACAGGGGGTTTAAAAATTAACTATAGAAACTGTCAATCTACAAATCCTGAAATCACTGAACACACTGATATGCCATTACTATCATATATTAAAGGAGATCCTTCTGCCAAATAATTGGCCCGTTACAGTATTCAAGCAGAAGGTCATGTGAGGCCATGACAGAAATGAGGGCATAATATGTTGTAAATTAAAAATGCCCCATAAATAATAAAACTGCTGCTCTATATGTTACATAATGCAGATTTATATATTTCCTCTTGTCTAAATATAGTTTGTAGAATCATCAGCAAGGGAAACAAGCAATGACCATCGTCTCTTAAACTCTACAACCGTATACTAATTGTTAGTATTGTTTATCATCTGCTGTTGTCTCTTCTGCCCATAAGCCATTACGTTATTAACTCCTCATGGTAGCGTTGATTTCCTCCAACAATAACGAAACCATAACAAAATCAATATAAAACATCATATTTCCTCCAACACTAACCGTAGGAAACCATAACAAAATCAATATAAAACTACATATTTCCTCCAACACTAACCGTAGGAAACCATAACAAAATCAATATAAAACAACATATTTCCTCCAACACTAACCATAGGAAACCATAACAAAATCAATATAAAACAACATATTTCCTCCAACACTAACCGTAGGAAACCATAACAAAATCAATATAAAACATCATATTTCCTCCAACAATCCTCACTAGTTATCTCCATCATTCGAGTGATTTCGACGGCTGGATTTAGAAATAAAACTAATCACAAAATGTGATTATGGAAAGCCTAATGAATAAAAATAATTATAAATTAAGAGCACGAGTACACAACAGGTGCATTGTTTACTTAATACACTACACGCTACACTCTTCATTCAATACGCACATTAAACAAAAGCTGAACATGCGATTCATTCTGAATTTTCTGAAATTATTTTATTGTTGTATATTATTATTTACTCTGACAACATTTTGGGCAAACAGAATCTGCATGTTTTGGGTTGTATAGAGGAGTCCTAAGATTAGTAAATGAGTGAGCAGAGCAGTGTTGCTCTTCTGCTTCCTACAACTGGAAGTCAAAGGCTTTTTTTAAAAGGTTTTTGGTTAGGTGTCTGATATAAAGTCTGCGGCTAACACCTTAAGACTTTCGTTTGTTTAGCCTAAAGTTAGCTCTTGACTTCTGCCTATTTCATTTAAGCTTCAAAAATTATAAAAGTGAAGATCTTTTTGCTGAACAAAGCGTGAAAGAAACAAAAGAATGTGTTTGCAATGGACTTTGGATTTTGTCGGGAAACCAGTGCGTTGCTGATTTCCAGGCTAGGCCTTTTCAAAAATGTGTCATCCTGCAGAAGCCTAGACTGCATACAAGAAGAGGACATCCTGACGTCACTCATTGGTTTGTGGACTTCGGTTTTGAAGCCCCGAGTTCAGTAAATACTGAACTCGGCCAATCATCAGACAACTTGGATTTTGGCCGTCACAGTCTTGCAGGCCTGGACTGGGACAAAAATTCGGCCCTGGACTTTTTGGTCCAGACTGACCCACCACAATCCGCGCGCAGATACTGTGCCAACTCGGTCCGTTGATGTACTGTACATATAATCACACAAGCCCTTAATAACACTACTATACTGAAATGGGTCATTGTCTCTTACTTGATGTAATTTAATCTGAAAATTTCCATAAATAAGTGTTAAAAAAAAAGAAAAGCAAGGACAATAAACCATAAACACTGACAGAAAAAAATAGGTAAAGCACATTTGAACAAATTGGAGCTTAGAGAAAGTATATTGATACTTAAAACACTTTAACTCTGGTGACCTGATTTGTAATTATAAAAATTGTCAAAAAGCAGATCTGCATGCTCAAACCACAGCACCATAAAATAGTGGTTAATTAATCAGGGTAGTATATCATTTTCCAACATTTTAGAACTAGATTTACACCACACGCTATCTATTATGTCAAGTAAAGTTCATAGACAACAATTCTGAACATTTAGTGAATGAGTGTTTATCCACAACATCAACATGTTAGCTAGCACACTCACCTGCTATCGCCACCACCAGTCTCCTGTATGTTGTAACTTGTTTTATTACATTATTTACTCTTATTGTGAAGAGCATAGAAACAGGAAGTGCTTTTACTTTGAAAGCAGAAAGTACAATGATACGTGCTTGTTGACGCTAACTAATGTTGATGTTAAGTGTGGAAAATATATACATGTCGGGTGCAAGAGCGCGTTCTCAATGCTTTAACAGATAACACTGTGCCACCATGGCAGCGGGAGCCTCACTTTCACTGTCCGACACCTCCTGAGAGGGACCCGCCGCTGCCGGCAGCCAAAGCCCCGCAGCCGGAGGCTACGCCACCGCCGCCGGCCCCCGCAGCAGCAAACATGTTTATTATATTTCTGCTCTCAGCAGCATCAGTTGCGAGAGCTTTTTTTTTCTTTTCCCTCAGTTTTTCTGCACCGCCTTTTCGTTTTTTCTCCATTTTTGCTTTCTCTTCTCTCTCACAGATTGCTAATGATGTGTCATTAGCTCATCATTAAAGGTGATTGGACGAGGGGGGTCTGGAAAATGCGTGGGCGGGACTACTGGGCCTATCATAGGGCCTCTTATGCATCTTTACATAAAAAAAAAAAAAAAAGGTCAGCCACTGCCGGCCCATTACTGACCGGCCCACTAGGAAAACTCCCGGTACTCCCTATGGCCAATCCACCACTGCAGTCTTGTTATTTAGCAACATGTGAAAGGAATTAAATTAACATCAAGCTGTATTGAAGAGACCATAAACTCATGTTTACAATGTTTACTGAGTTAATAAATAAGTGTACAGTAGAATAAAGTGAGAATTAGAGTCATTTTCTCAATCACAGACTTCTATTTGCAACCAGAGGAGTCGCCCCCTGATGGCCATCAGAAATATTGCAATTTGAAGGTGCTTCAGCATTGGCTTCACGTTTCAGAACCGGAGTGACTCTGAAGCGCTTCTCCTCCACTGGGCGGGGTTTTCTCGGTTGGATACTGTTTCAAATCTACCGTACTCTTGCTTGTTTCTACAATGGGGCCGGTACCCAGCTGTAAGTTTAGGGCCAATTACTTGAAAAACTAATGCAATTCCTGACCTCAGCTGCACTTGCTAACCAATTTTAGCATACTGACAAAGCATGTCAGCATTGTACCTGTGAGCGTGTTAGCACGCTGGTGCTAGCTGGTACTAGCACGCTGGTATTAGCACGCTGGTACTAGCACGCTGGTGCTAGCACGCTGGTGCTAGCACGCTGGTGCTAGCACGCTGGTGCTAGCTGGTGTTAGCACGCTGGTGTTAGCACGCTGGTGCTAGCACGCTGGTGTTAGCACGCTGGTTTGCTAGAGGTAGAGCCTGACGGAGCTGCTAGCATGGCTGGAGAGTATTTTACACGTGTTATTATAACTACTTATTAACAACTCCAACGGGCACAAACCTCCTTGATGCAGTGAAAACATGACATTCAAATGAAAAGATTGCTCTGTCTATTAGCTTCACATTCAGACAATCTCACTTTCACTTGTTTGTTTTAGTTTTTTTTATTATCTCAGAGCCGCTCCAGTTTGACATTCTTTGACCTTTGTCAACAATTGGAGGGACAATCTCACTTTATCCAACAGATAATCAATTCAGCAGGCATGTTTCACTTTTTATGGATCGCATTGCATGTTGAAAACACGTTTGGTAATTCTACAGCCACTTTCAAAAGCTCCTCTCTTCTCTGGGTGTCAGATCCAGGAATCGAGGGCCGAGTTTGAGCATGTGTGGGAGTGCGAGCTCGTCTGTGGGTGTTTGATGATCCAAAAGGCAGCGTCCGTACAGGCAGCAGATAAGGAGAGCAATGGAGCAGAGAGCATCAAACCTCAACTTACATCTCAACCCGTACCGGACATCAATCTCCCAGCCAATTATTTCTTCACTTTTTGTTTTTGTTTTTTTCTGCACTAAAAGCATGACATTTCTTTTTCCATTCTTTCTTTTTGCTACTTTACTTTGTCAAAAGTTTCTTTCTCTTTCTTCTGCGCTCATTAACTAGATAAATAATGATTTAATATCCGTGTATGTTTCTGCAATCGAGAGCTACACAGCACATCAGTTGTCTGCAAAACAACAAATGATCAGTTGATAGGTACGTGTGCATTATGAGCGCATACTGTTTCTGCTAAACAGAAGGAGTTGCCAGCATCAGAAGTTATCTACATGAATGAGAAAGAGAGAGAAACTGTTTGCACAAGACCAAGCACACATACTGCGTGCACTCACTGACCCATACCAATAACGGAGAGGACGACATGCCCGAGTAAACATACACTGTATTCACAAACACCCTTAAAATGCTTACATAATTGTCGAGTTTATATTCTTTACTGATAAATGTGCTATGTGTTTATTTGAGGGTTAGGGTCTCCTTCACAAGCCGGATCCTGGGAAGATAACAGGCCCTGACCGTCCCAAAGTCCTCCGTGGAATATACGGCTCATGGGGGTAAGAGGTAAAAGGTCAGGGTTGTGAGTCCTGCTTCCTCTCTGTTGGTCAAGAAAAAAATGTGAAAGCGCTCTGGACAACATGGCATGTGCAGTCTCAGAACATAATCATAGCTGCTGCTTGTGTGGGATGCTGGAAGGAAGGGGGCCCCATATGTATAGGGGACCCTTGAGAGAGGCGAGATGGAGGCTATACTTAGCTTCACATCTTGCCTCCAACACCGGCCCCTGAGCTTAGAGCAACAAGGCATCCATGAGAGTGGAGAGGGTTGCAGATCTTCAGCATTCTCACTCTCCCTCTGCTCCGTTCTATTCTGATCTGCGGCAATATGTTCCATGTGGTTTGGTTAATGCCGTTGGTGGTTAATGCATCCAGGGCACAACTTGTTTCTGTTTTTTTTAATTTGGCAGCGCTTGTCTTAAAAGAAGACAGCACAGAAACACCAGCCCACAAGTCCCTCGACCCCTCGACTCAAAGCAGCAGCGCAAAGCGTAGCTCCGATGCCACAGGACGCCTGGCTACCATGTGTGCTTTTCTCCCATGTATAACAGGAAGCATGGGAACGTATTGGCGTCTTATTGATCTCTCTCTCTTAGTTTTTTCCTCTTATGAACATATGTGAGCACGCTCGCACACAAGAGTCCCGAGGGCCGTGACTCTGGTCCACCTCGAGCAGAGTTTACGAGGTCCGAGGAGCTCCGGTTTCTCCGAGGATCAGTGAAGAAGCTATAAAGATGTAAACAGATAGCCTGGTCCTCCCGTACAAACATTGCACCCACACAAATAAGCAGAAACATGTGGCACCAGAAATGCTTTATTAGTGGCATACGCACCACATTCCTGTGTTAATGCAATATCTTGCTTTTCAAAGCAAAAGAAGTTCAACAGAATCGTTTAATTTGTTGTTCGCCATTGAAATGTCTTTGTCAGTGTCCCAGCTTTTGTTTCAGGAAACAATGACTGCATCCCTATGGAGTCAGATTTACTAGCAGTGACACAATTTGTTCTTCACTGACCAAGGACGCGATTCTCATTGAATTGTTTACAGGATGAGCCGATTTCTGACTTGGTTCAACTAATTGAGTAAATTGTAGCATAACATTTAACAAGACTGAGTCTCTGCTCAGGCCCAGTGGTGCTGAGCTCAGTAGTAAAACTAAAACATGCTCACAATGCAAACGTGCTGTTTTATTGGCAGGTTTGGCGTTTGCAGGGTTCACTATCTTAGTGCTTGTTGGCATGCTAACATACTGAATCAGAACCATTTATTTGGTAGGTATGTTACACATACGAAGAATTTGTCTTGGCGGGTGGTGCATACATTTGACAAACAACAACAATCAACCATCAACAACAGTCAACACAGTATGCCGATTAGCATCACGTTTTGCAAGTACTTGTTACTTAGTAACATATTCATAATTAATATTTATGTATATCAATTAACATACAAAAATACTACTTTTTGAAATATAATATAGAAAACTTGATACAGAGAAAAGCTTCAAATCTCTCTGTTTGGACAGTTGATTTCAGATCACAGCTACAGACACATTAATGGTTTCCCTGAAGATAAAAGGCTTTCTTCATGCGACTCAGCTGTGATTGAAGATGAAGTCAATCTCCTGTTGAGCGGCTAATTGTGTGATGATTTTAGAAGTACACTTTTACGTCTAATGAGGTTTTTGGAGCGGTTTGATGATCATGAAAATAACTTGTTTTAGGAAGGCACCTTGTTTTGTTACGTGCTTGCCCGACAAATGTTTTCCCACTGAATCTGCATGTATTATAAGTCTGCGTGTGCTCAGCACTTACTGCGCAGGACGATAAATAACACAACTAACATGTAATGTAAAAGTATTAAGTACTTGACACAACATGAAATCATGAAAAATATAGATTTATTTTTGGTTCTAAACAACTGGACACTTCTTTATGTCAAAAAATGGAACAGCAATAGTCCATCTTGCAATCATTACCAATACCAGCCCAGGTGCAGTATTCTCAGCATACCTACGCAGCGGGATAAATTACAGTAAATACAAGCACCATGCACTCATGATAGTGAAAGTTTTTGCACAAAAGCCAATAATTGTTAAATGACACATACCGAGAGAGATTCACAATCTGCACTCTGTGCATGAACAGGCGTGTAAACAGTAGTGGGTGTGATCTGTTTCCATGTTTCTGTCCTACTCAAACTGACGCAGTGCTGTGGAAGTAAATTGCCGCTTCAAGCGAACGTACTTGGATCTTTTCTGTGGAAATCAAAATGATGTGGGCCGGAAAAATGAAAGTGGAAATGTTGATGAAAGACTTCCCAACTCTGGCAAAACGACCTATTTACACGGCGTGATGATAACGGGCCTGTTGTTCTGAAGGAGATGTGAGATGGCATTGTGGGAAAGAGCTTCCTCCTGCGGCCGGCTGCGGTCCCTCAGCTGCGTGTGCTGTACAGGTCTTCATCCTCAGGGCTGGACTGGCCAAAGTCCATCAGAGCAGAGTCCTGCTTGAAACCAGAGCCCCCTGGTGGACGGCAAGAGAAATGCAATCAAATCTCTGTCACAAGCACAGCAATTACAACAATAAACCCATAAGAATCAAATACAATAACTACTAAACCCATGTTAGAACCAACTAAAGAAGTAATAATGAGAATTAATTAAAGAGTTCTAGGGTCAAAGCCACAGTGTCCTATCAATCTTCTGTGATCATACAATACTAGTGAACTAGAGTTGGAGAAATAGGTCGACAGTCTGGTTTGTGGAATAAAACACCAGGTGCAATGCGAGCCCCAAACAGATATACATTCACCATGGTGTTTAGATATGAAAAATACTTATTTTACCATTGCATCCTAAAATAACTTACCCCCGAACATATGCAACTCAACTGTACACTACACACTGTACTGTGTTCTTCTACTTTTAGTTCATTAAGTCATTGTAGTACTGCATTTACCTGAGAGAGAAATGTTGCTGGTTATGTTGTTCTCAAATATAATGCATCGTTATGCATTTAAACCAGCATCATATTAGAATTTAAAAGCGACACTTTGAACAGATGTTACATTTCAGTTTACTGTGCTGATAATTTCTTTCCCTTTCAATGTGCTGTATTAATATTTTTACTTCAGAGAAAAAGCCTTCTCCGTCTACCAATGCCAAAACCAGCATTCCCAGTTAGAGAAAGGGTGAAAAGTAAAGTAAGTTGGCATTTAGGGGCCTCCGAATCACAAAATCTGGCCATTAAAAACACACCCAAGTCACAGTTACTTGCGGTTAGAGGAAGTAATTTCCAAATAGCCGCTTCATTTGCTTAATTTGACACAACAGCCTGGTTCTAAAGGTAGAGCATGAACTTTAATTAGCGGAGGCATTTTGCTGGCGGTAATGTTATTAGTGTTATCATTTAGTATGAAGTCAGACACCGGGAAAATACATCTGCTTGTATTGACTCCAGGGAAGTGAGGAAGAGTTCAGTTGTAAAGTGAACTGAAGTCAATAAACAGCAGTAGTCATGCTGGACTCCGTCTGCAGGGCCTGAAGCTCCGCCCCCAGCCCTGAAGCTCCGCCCCCACTGACAAGAGCCGTGTTGGTTTTTTCAAAGTTTATTGTGATTGAACGTGTCGCCAGCACAAATTACACCAAACTCCCGTGCGTCCCTGGAGTCTCTAGCAATACGCTCACCAAGTGTCGAGCAGATGAACGATTCTGCCGATAAGCGGCGTGCAGACAGACCAGCAGGCAGAGATGCCTGGCTTTAGACTAAGATGTAAGATACAGTGTTTATGAAATATGGGATCACTGCATCGTAGCATTGTCTTTCTGGTCAGGTTCATGTCAGGCTGTCCAGAGAAGGGTCCAGAACATGACGTAGGTTTTAAAACGGCATATAATTAAATGTTGACTCTGGTAGCATTACATCAGATTCCTCTCATGGTAAATTTGGTGAATATCATTCTTTGCGATCTAATAGATTATTTTTCCATGGACTTCAGAGCCGGCTTGTGACGCAAGACACATTTTACTGGAAACTGTCTGGCTGTCTGGAAAATGAACACTACGGCTACTAACAAGCACAAGACCCAACACATTCGGGTACCTTGGAGTACAGGGACATTCCCAGAAGAGAAGCAGTGTGCGTGTGTGTTTGTGTGTGTGTGTGTGTGTGTGTGAACTCTCCACCCAAAGCAGTGGTGTAGCGGTGTTCCCAGTACCTTTGCTGGTGTCTGGTGCCTGTTGAGGTGGTGGGAGCGTCTCCTCCACAGCAGCATCTTGTGGCGGGTCAGTTACCTCCGGCTGCACAGGAGGTTCAGGCTCAGCTGATTCAACAACTGGCTCTGGAGTGATATCAAAAGACAACACAGGATCAGCGGCACGGACATGAACTTATGCGTTTCCACCTTTATAAAAGCTATTGTAACTTCGCTATCACATTATTAACAGTAATAACGTTCTCAGCAACCTCAGTTAACAAATAATCGGTGTATTGTACTGGACGGTCCGGTACAATATTTTTTTTTTTCTCCACAAGTAGCTACATTTGCATTGACTCCACTTCTGTAGCAACAGTGGGTTTCCAAGAGCACTTTCTGTTCTTTGACACTACGGGCATCACATCTTTCATACCTGTTGGCTCATTTGAGGCTTTTGGAGCTGGTGGTTCCTCTACTGGGACAGACTCAACTGGAGCTGACTCCACTGGAGCGACCTCCTCCACTGGGACGACCTCCTCCACTGGGACGGCCCCCTCCACTGGGACGGCCCCCTCCACTGGGACGGCCTCCACTGGAGCGGCCTCCTCCACTGGAGCGGCCCCCTCCACTGGAGCGACCTCCTCCACTGGAGAGACCTCCTCCACTGGAGCGGCCCCCTCCACTGAAGAGACCTCCTCCACTGGGACGGCCTCCACTGGAGCGACCTCCTCCACTGGAGAGACCTCCTCCACTGGAGCGACCTCCTCCACTGGAGCGACCTCCTCCACTGGAGAGACCTCCTCCACTGGAGAGACCTCCTCCACTGGGACGGCCTCCACTGGAGAGACCTCCTCCACTGGAGAGACCTCCTCCACTGGAGAGACCTCCTCCACTGGAGAAGCCTTCAACGTCTCTGGTTCTAAGCTTGGCTCGGCTGGGCTGGCGTCAGTGGAGATATCCTCTGCTGCTTGTTTTGTGTCTGAGGGCTCCTCACTTTCAACAGATGCATTTATTTCTTCAGAGGTTGCGATGGCCTCTGTCTCTACTGGCACTGAATGTGCCACTGGATCTGGGCAGGAGAGGAAATAACGTAAACCAAAAGAGACGTAGACAGAGCAACAAGCAGACAGAGATCAATATCTACGATACCTGTGTGGGTCTCCGTTGGGGTCTGGTCGAGGTAAACCTCTGTGAGTGTTACTGACGCCTCCTCTGTTACAGCGACAACAGACTCATCAGAGACAGGAACAGACTCGGCTGATTCAACCTCTGTCTCTGGGATTGTAGAGCTCTGGGCTGAGCTGGACTCTGAGGCCTCCTCCGCTACTGCAGCTGTCTAACGTGGATAAAGAATGAAACTAATTTAAATCTTATTTAACGAAGGCTTGCATACATTATTGTATATAAAACTATGATGATGAATTTCACCGTTTGATTAATTACAACTAAACTGTACTCGTCAGTGACAGAAGAAACACATTACATTTACAAACCAAATTAAGCACTACTCAGTTTGCAGAACATTTCAGTTCTAATAGATTAGATTTATCACACTGAATGGAGAAGGGGGGAAGAAACGTAATTGCTTACATTAGCATTTTACATTTCTAGCCTTTGGCTGGCACTGCAGAGCCATTACAGTGAATTTAAGTTTTATATCAAGATAACAAAGATCTCCAAGCCACAATGAATGAAGCACAAAGAGCTAAGTAACAGAAACAATGCTACCATCATATAAGGGCAAATTACTGGGAAAGGAAATTAATTACAACCCTTTTGAGAGGGATTTTTTTTGAGAAAGTAAAAAAATGTAGGGCGGAAATCATTCAGTGGAACGGGAGTTACTATTAACTGGGTTAAACCGCTGTTTTGGTTTTAGTCACACACACGCATGCAGTACTTTCTACTTAATACTTGCTGGTTACATCTACATCTAATATTCATAATGCATCTTTCTAGTGACTCAGTGTGATTGGTAACCTGTGGTTGTGAAGCAACAATCCCTTTGATGTCCGGCTCCTGGGACTTGGAGCTGAGCAGTGAAGACACTGCAGCGCCGCTCCACTGCCCGACCGCATACACCTTCTTACCCGTCACCTGGGTAACAAGAGACAGTGGTAGGGTTACACCCTGAAAATAAGGACGTTCGTTACTGGCAAGAGGTCAACGTTAAAAAATAAAAAAGTAGGTTACCTTTAGCACGGCCACCGTTTGAGCCGGGTAGCAGACTGAAGCTCCTGCACTCATCAGGCCCAGTGGAACGGCTAACCTCCTGATCTGAGAGCCTGAAATGAACGTTCACAATGAAGAACGGCAATCAATCCAACTTGGCACAGATTAAAACCTGGAGCCAAACTTCATCTGGGCCTGCTAATGAGAAATGTCCTTTAATTGACTCCTCACAGAGAGATTAAGGCTGCTAAGAAAAACAGAAACAGAAACTTCACCTCTCTCGTTTCTTATGTGTTGTGCTTCTTCGTGGAGGTTTTTGGGGACTAAAGTGGCAAACTGTGGTCTGCAAACGCTGATGATCTGTGACAGCTGTATTCGAATGAGTAAACCTCAAGTTAAATGTGCCTCAAGCTAAACTGTCTCATACGTGCACCTGTAGGACAAAGATGTTATGGTTCACAAAGCGATTGTGTCTAAGTCCGAGACTTGTATGCTAAATTAACGCGGTATGTATTATTCATATGATTTTACATTCAGACGTCCACATTCTGGGTGGCATGGTGGATGAATGTGAGGATGTATTATGTACACCGGTTACCACCACACAGCTGCATGGCAAATGTCTGCCTTGCATGCTACTATGACATTGCAAAAAAAAAAAAATATCATAGCAGATCCTTTTTCTTTCTGCAAAATAGCCAGTTTCTAATACAACACTGATGCATCTAAATACTGGTGTAGATTTCCTGTGAAGAAAATTCCGACAGAACAATGTATTATGAACCACATTCAATGGCACAAAGGGAAATATCACAAGGTGGCCTTGGAAAGGAAACAATGCAATTTGAAAAAAATGTAATGAAGGTTATACGAGCATATGTTTAAATATTGTTACGTGTGATGTGACTCTATAGGTCCATTTAGGTACCTACACCTCAAAATGTTTGTATATTATACTTTGATATTGTTGTTAAACAGACAGATTAATAGATGACAAAACCATCGTTCCCAGCAGGCTTGAAGTGTTTGTGATTTAGTGACATAAGTTACCTTTCCGTGTCAAGAACATGCCAAGCACGCCAGCCATGGTGATGGTTCCAAATCTGGGTAGAAAACCCGGGGGAGGGTCTTTTAAGTAATAGTACGCATCTGGGGAAAACACAGGAAAACAGATGACAAACCTTCCTTCCATTTCGTGTCATAGTACACTTCACAAGCAGTAGTAACAGTGAAAGTGGACACATAAAAAGTAATACAAATAACAATAATAGCAATATTATGTGTAGCAGTGTTTTTACTGGATGGTAAGACACACTAGTGCTTTTTCTGGGGAAATAACAGTACAAATGTGACATAAAAGCATGCACAATCCCAGCACAGTGAGCTGTGCGAGGTAGTATAATGTGACCGTACATACTGTAGCGTCAGTACATGAAGTCATAAATAGATGACTGGCACCCTGTGTGAGATGTTTCATGGGTGTCAGTACAAACATGTGAGTTCGGGGCACCACGAGTTAAGTTTTGAGTTTCAAGGAGGGAGAGTTTTATATGTATTTGACTCACCTTCTCCTGCATAATATAGATTCACACTTCTTGATTTCACAGAGACGCAGGCACCCTGCAGGGAACAAAGGAAAACGCTGACGTGAACCACGACAACAGGCCATGAAGAACACATCTACATCTGAGTCAGTGTGAAGTGGGGTTTTTTCCCCCATCTTCCACAGTATCAAACGGCCTAATCTCCTGTCAGCAAACATTGCCGCTGCCGAGTTAACTGCATGAACGCCATTTCCTGTCTGACACCTGAACTTTGCTGTTTGCAAAGTCGTACCTGCGCAGAGCACCCTGCAGTACGTGGGATTGTGCTCATTTGTGACCACAAACTACAGGAACACAAATCAGGGTTGGAAAACTAACAGTGCAGGTGCAAGATAAGATTTCTTCGATGTGTTTTAGCTTCTGTGCCATTTACACAACACTTACATCCGTCAAAGGGCTGTTCTTTTTTGGGGGTTTTAAATGCGAGACAGAATGTGAAAGTATGAGTTACTTCTGCAGCAAGTCTGTGAACTGTGAACTGTTCTGCATGCACCGCTATAAACACATGCAGCAACATCTAAATACCGTAACAGCCTGGACCACTGGTCGTATGCCCTCTCTCGCTGTAGTTAACCCACTCTGAATAACACCCGGTCTCTCTGGAACAAACCGGGTCTGGGCAGACGGCGGCAGCGGGCTGTAGATGTTCAGCTGCGGACAGAGGAAGAGTCAGCACGTAATTGTGACGTTCAATGATTCAGTTTGTCTCATATCAGACCGGCCCAAGCTAAGCGGACAACCACACCTTTTCCCGAGTAACCAGTCCATCAGTGGGCACGTCGCTCACAGTGTACACGCGGATGGAGGCTATGCCCATTACCGTCGGGACGGCCACCATCACCACCTAGGACACAGTGATACAAACGTTTAAAAAGGTTGCAGCGCTAACTTCATCGCAACAACACACAAATACATGCTGGACAGATGACTCATGAGGACCAGTAGTAAAGATAGAAGAGCATGCATGTATGAAAACGTGGGGAAAGCACAATGCACAAATACTCCTTTAAAAGTAAAAGTCCTGCAGTCATAATCTCACTGAAGTAAAAGTGCAACATGTATATGTAAGAGTGAGACAATAGTGCATTTATTAAAGCATTAAAAGGCACTCATTATGCAAGTGCTGCTTTCCCAGTGTTATTCTTATATGATTACATATTAATATTATCAAAGCATTGACAGTATCCTGCACTTTAATGTTAAGCTGGAGCTCATTTAAATGGCTTTCTGTACAGTTGGGTACTTTCTTCAGCCACTCATTACTGCTGTAGTCAGCGTATTACACAGCCACCATGCGTAACGCTACAAGTGAACCTACAATACGGCCATATGTACACCCAGTCCTTCACGGTGTTGTGGGTAACATGTAACCGCCTCTCTAAGCTAACCTACGTGGACTGTAACGTTTCCTCCGCCGTGTCAACAGCCTCACGAAGGCAAACGAAGCCAACGGCTCGCGCATGTCAGTTGTGACACGCGCTGGGAGATAACGAACGTTAACGGTCGAGTACGTGACAGTTCAAACCGCCGTCAGCTCGCTAGTGTCCAGTTAGCACCGACTCCTTCTGGAGGCTAATGCAGCGGACATTAGTCAGCGACGCTGTGTTCGTGCAGCGGACGCGGTTAATGTCCGCAGAGGGAGTCAGTACACGTTTACAGCAACGACTCCGGGACAGGTGGCGTGCGCTGTACCCCCCTCTCATTCATTAAAAATACACTTTGACGAAGAAGTAAAGTCACGCATTCACCTTGGCCGCCATGACAGCGCTCCTCCTTCTTCTTTCGGCTCTGAGGAGCAGCTTCGAGGGGCCCAAACCCACGTTCAGCTACTGCCACCTAAAGGCCCGAAGAGGCTCCTGCAGCGGCTAAATTGAGCTAAATTTAGGGGACATTATGCATGATATTGTGGTTTATTCGGGACAGGGCAAGGTAGTCAACTGTCCAAGGCCCCAGAGCCCAAATGTAAATTTGACATTACTTAAGTTCAAGTACAATATTAGCTGAGGTGAATCTGGTATTATGTTGGGGCCATATCTTGTTTCTAGTGTCACAAATCCAATGTGTATTATTTTTAATTGATGTGCTCATATGTTGCATGTTCCTAAAGTAAGTACCACACATTGGGTATTGTTTTCAGCATAGCTGAATGCACTGGCTGCAATGGACGACGGGGACTCAGTACATGCACATTGCACAGAGGGCGGTAGGCGGAGGTTCAGAAAGTAAGAGCCCAGCAGTCAAGTGCTGCCCTAACAGGTTAATCTAGAATGAGATAATGACGTATGCATACGTCATTATCGCTGCCTGTCTACAGCTCTTTAGGTGGATGCAGGTGGGGGTCCAGCCCAAATACAGTTTAGGTATTCATTATTAGCGTATGCAGGGAAAGGCTATATTCATGTCTTCCTGGTTTATGGGATGACCAAGTACAGAACACGCTGCAATGCCGTTTCAATAAATCCAAGAAAGGGTACGCATATACAGATCGTAGCTCATAGTGCAGAGGATTCAGTTTATTGAAGTCAAAGTTTAACAACTTAAGTTTACAATCTGTATTTTTTGTAATATATATTCATATATATGAAACCAAAAAAGGCTACTTTAGGAAGAATAAATGTAATTTTCTTTCTTTTTTAATATCATCTTTAGTCAGTTTAATGTACAGAATAACAGTAAGCTAATAGTATCCTTGAAAAAGAGCAATATGTTCCTTTTTTAATGTCGCAGTGCAACTTACATCTTACACACCTGTGCAATGTACCATGAGGTGTACACCCCTGAAAGAACACACAGTGGAATCTCCCTTTTCGGCCTGTTTCTGCAGGTCTACACACACACAAAGATCTGGGAGGGATAATACAGTCTGTGCCTGCAAATCATAACTCGCACTTCTTTATCTACAGTATGTCGCCTGGTCAGTGGAGCGGCGGTTGGAAAAAGGAGACAACACTACAGATGAGAAACAGAGAGAGAGGCCTGCAGACTAAAACTGTATTGTAGCTCTTCTGCAGCTGTGTGTGTGTAGGAATCGCCAGTGTAGTTAGTTCATTGTTGCCAAAGAGAGGGTTGGGAGGCACAGGGAAAGTGCTTGCATCATTTAGTTTCTTTGTGGTACTCTCAAATTAACCATTCAAAAAACATGACCTATATCTCTGGGGTGTGTTTGATATTTCACGACAGTGTGACATGATGAAAAAACCTGAACCTATACACTCAAAGAACTACGGTAAAATATGAAGAATAAGTACAGATAGTGCTGGACGCAGCAGGTGCTACGCATGTCTCTCAGAGTCTTCGACACTGGGGGGCACCGTTGAGTCCTTGGCCGATATTGCGGATGAAATGATTCATCCGGGTTGCACAGACATTACAGACCATTTAGAGTGGAGGTCTTTAACTGCCCAGTATCGACCATATGCTTAGGGGGAATGTCAAAATAGCTTTTGTTTTGAAGTATCTGTACTGCTTGTCTCTCAGGTAAGATTCCTAAAGCCTTTTGGACACGTCTCCGTCTTTCTGTGTAAACCGAAACATTGAATTGAAACCTCCTGGAGGGATGCTAAAGGAGGATCTGCATCAGATCAAGTAACTGAGCAGCAAAAATGCTCGCCGCAGTTATCGTACAGTGTGTGTGTCTTCAAACACCATCGAATGAAAACAGAAGAATACTTCCAATCTATGAACATACAAATAAATGGTCATTCTTCAACAGTACCTTTGCATGTATCATGCGCTACAAGTCGAATTGCAATCATGAGCTGAAGATTTTAAAAAAAAGGAGGGGAGGCGGGGGAAATAAATAACGCAAATGATCCACGATAATTTACCCTGTCCAATCAAATCAGTCCCAGGACTTTTCTCATGCAACACATTACCAGGAGAAGGGTCAGCCGGGATGTAAAAACTGGCAATCAACAGTCAATTATGGTGGTGGTTGTTGTTTTTGTTGTTGTTTGCCTCCTAGTTGTTCAACTGCTAAACACCCTGCATCTACAGAGTGAAGAGGGGGACACTGCAAAACCTTGGCATAGAATACATCATACTTTACATTATATCTATGACACAAAACGTAAATAGATTTATATATTCTTCTATGTTTAAATATATTTGTAGACTGTACACAAATCTTTAGAAAATGAGACGGCAAATGCTTTTACCTGATATTTTGAACAGCAATGCTAAAGAGGCTGATGAGACATAGACCCTGTGATGCAGCCAATGAGATATAGAGATATAGAAAGTGCATTCTTTGTAGTGAGTGACTCCTTTGATAAGAACTCTCTAGCTCTTGCATTCGCTGTTTAAGAATAAAAAAGAAAAGAAAATGGAGAAAAAAAAAAGTTTTGCACCCACGCAAATACATACTCTCTGTCTTCCCTCCGCTACCTCTAGAAACATATCACAGTGGTAGTGGAACGCAAACATTTACATCAGTATACACAGCAGTATACACATATACACAAGTCTTTGATGACTAGAGAGCGAGAGAGCAAACAAAGAAGAAAAGAGAAGGAGGAGATGGACAGAAACACGGAGAGGAAAAGAAAGCGAAGGAGAGAGAATACAAACTATCAGAGGAGCCTCGTTCTGCGGATGAAATTGTGTGTGTGTGTCTGTGTGTTTTTAACAGTTCACAGTTTGAAATAGTGTGCAACTAGCCGACACAATGGTTCCTCAATGCTTGTGACGCTTGCTTTCATTGGCTCCCAGAGGGAACCAGATAAACAGATAAAGCAGCATTGATGGCTGCCTTTCACAGTCTTATCCTAAAAGTCAGCGCTCCTACTTTCCCCACACTGTGTTGTCTGTAACATCAGCCCCGGAATAACAAGTGAGGTCCCTGTAAATCAGCGAGATATGCAGTGAGAGAGAAATAAAAAGATAAAGAGAGAGAACGGGGGAGAACTGGTGGCTCTGGGTGCAAAGTTCATCAGTACAAAAGTACAGTGCTGTGGTGAAAAGGATTCTCCTCTGTATTGCTGCTACATAGCTCCCCCTGCCTCCCTAAAATCAACAGGAAAAGATAATAGCAAAAACAAAGGGAATAGAAAGGAACAAACGTGTTAAAAAGTCATCTTTTTTTCCCATTTTGCTCAACAAGCTTTGTGGAGTTTATGCTTGAGTTCCATAGACAAAGGAAGATTAATGCGTTCTGTTCAGGCATGCAATAGGCACCCTGTGGGGTCCTCAGGATTATCAAAAGTTCATACACGCAGGTCTCAGACTGTTCCCTCTATGATATTTACACATCTTACAATATGTGTGTGTGTGTGTGTGTGTGTGTGTGAGTGTGTGCGTGATGTAAAGCTCTCGGTGTTTGTATGAGCGAGTGTGTGTGTGTGTGTGCGCGTCAGTTCAGTCTTTGTCCTCCTTCTCACACGTGCGTCTCGATGAAGGAGTGTGTGTGGGTCATGAGCGGCGCGGCCAGCGGGGAGAGGTCGTCCTGGCCGTTGGTGCCAGGACTGAGCTGGCAGATGTCTGAGTAGACCTCGCCGTGCCACTGCTTCCACTCTCTGAAGGTCTCGGAGCACAGGCCAGGGTCCTCCAGGAGGGCGCAGATTACCGCCAGCTCGGACTCTTTGGCCTGGGGGAGCAAAGAGACACCGGGGAGTCAGCGCATTGAATCCTCACACACCAATCTCTCTGTAAACCCCTGAATCCCTGTTGTGTTTGTGACAGAATCCTCTGTTTTTGGGGGGCTGTACCTTCAAGGTGCTGCGCAGGGCCCGGACCCGGTGCAGCCTGTCGTTGAGCAGAGGGTCCCTGACTCTCTGCGTGAAACAGCGTCGAAACTCCTGCCTGCTACAGGGTTTTGGGTCTCCGAGGGCCGTGACGTTGGCTTGCTCCAGGGCCCGGTACAGCTGCTCCAGCCCGTCCAACGGCTCCGGCTCACGGCCCTCCGACACCCGCCGCTCCCTCCCCTCCGACACCCTCCTCTCTCTGCTCTCGACTCTCAACTCCCGCAGGTCCGAGACACCCAGGAGCGGGCCGGTCAGAGTCAGGTTCACTGCTGGAGTGACACAATGAGCTTCACTTGGATGTGTGTGTGTGTGTGTGTGTGTTTAATGCAGAGCTGGTTGGTGATGCTTAACCGACTATTTTGAGATTTTTTTGGAAAGTTGGTAAAAAGAAAACAAGCAAAGGTGTTAACTTGGGCTCGGGCTCACTATTCTCTGACATTTGATGTATGCTTGAGGCCTAACGGTTTCCCACCGTTTGTGTTTGTGCACCTGAATAACAAATACTGTTGAACAAGTGTTACCGCAGGTTGGTTTTCAGTGGAATATTTTTTGGAGGCTTTAAAGCTACAGTTTTCCTAGTACAGATACTAGGGAAAAATCAGAGAAGTAAAAGGCCAAAACAATTTAATATTGTGCAGCAGAATTTGATCTTTTAATATTTCTTATACATGATGACCATCTTGTGACCCCAAAGATTTTGTATCATGACTATATATCATGAGAATATATCATATATATATCATATATATATGATACTATGTATAATATACAATAATAATATAATAACTTACATTTTATGCCACATTATAAATGCACTTCGCTACAATTCAGTGAAACATTTTGTAATTCTGACCTCCGAGACCAAAATCAGAGGTGGACTTCTGAAAAATATAATCAGTTCAAAATCATGTTTAGAAGCAATTTTCATGAAATTAATTAAAGTCATGAAGCATCAAGGTGATAAAACAATATTCAGTATGTTTTATAATAATACATATTAATGCATCAGTGATAATAATGCAACATGTAAACTGTTTGCTGCATTATGAGTACTTTTACTTTTATGCAAATAACACTTAAACTTCAGGAACATTTTCAATGCAGGACTTTTAATGGAGTATTTAACAGTGTGGCATTCTTACTTTACTTCGGTAAAGGATCTGAATACTTCCTCCACCACTGCCTGAATGATACCATTTTAGCTATAATACATGTATTACTACTTTATGCTTTCTGTCTCCTCTTCCCCAACATCCTGCAGGGTCCACTTCCCCCGTAGCCTGTTTACACGACTTTCTATACAGGTCCTTATTTAGTTGCAGTAGTGTTCGGAGACAACACCGTCTTAAATTAAATAATCATAAGGTATAGCACACTATTTTTGACTCGTGAGCTCATTAAAAAACACTTTTTCACACTATACTGTGTGTCATTTCCTTACCCTCCTCACCCTCTAGTATATCTGCAGCCTGCCCCTCCGCCTCCTCGTCCTCGCTCCTCTCCTCCATGTGAGGCGAGGTGTGTATCAGCTTTCCCGGCATGGGGTCTCTGTTCCTGGGCAGACTCTGGCTGCGCTGCTTGTGAGAGCGCCGGTGTGTGTGGCTGTGCGTGTGCGGCCCTCGCTCCAGAGGGAAGGGCCCGTCGCGCTCCCTGTCCCTCTCCGCGGCGTGGTGTCTCCGTACGGGCAGCGTGGCCTGCCTGCGCCTCTCGGGGGACATGCCCTGCCTGCCCAGACCCCCGTACATCCCCATCTCTCCAGCCATGCTCCCCATTAGGCCCCCGTAGTCGCTCTCCCCCGGCGCCGTCTGGAGGAAGTGCAGCCCTGCGCTGGTCAGAGGGGTCTCGATGAGGTCCTGCCAGGAGCGCCGCTCGCGATGGGTGGAGCGGCAGCCGGACGAGTGGGTGCTGGTGCTGCCCGTGCCCGTGCCCATGCCCATGCCGTCTCCACGCTGGTCCTCGGCCGAGGAGTGGGAGTGCGTGGACTCGCTGGAGAAGTGTCGGCCGTGCTTGGGCTCCGGGAAGGGGCTCGAGGAATTGACCTGGAAAGGTAGAGGGGAGGTGGAAGAGACCATCTGTGGAGGGATGGGGGAGGTGGAGGCACTCATCGATGGAGGGAGGGGGGACGGAGTGGAGCGCATAAGGCTCATGGAGCTGACTGAGCGGGGCAACTGGTCGTAACTGTGAAGGAAGTTAGACTGAGGGCCCAAAGGGTTTGTGAGGTGGACAGGCCGGTCAGTATGGAGAGGAGTGAGGAGGGACGCACAGAAGTTGACAGATAGGTGAGCACAGGTACAAGGAAAATGTGATCCGCAAAACAAGGAGAGGGAGGAGGTGTGTAAGGAAGGAGAGAAGAAAGAAGCACAGGCAAAGAGGGCAGAAATAGAACAAAAGATGAGCGCAAAAAAAGCAATGGGATGGCAGAATGACTGACATGATTGCCGTGTAGCTCAGCCGGGCAAACATGGTGCCAATGCCACTGGACCTTTGTGCACATGTCTGAACATGGAGTCTATTCCAGCGTGACATTATCCGTCAGAGATGTAATGAGCAGTGGCATTTGTCGCCACCTAGAGGTCGGATTGTGAAGCAGTTCTGGCAGCCGATTAAAGACAAGTGATGTCTTGGCTGCGAACAGAACCAGAAACTCTCACAGTCTGATGTTTTATTAATACTGAGAGCTCTGGTCTATGCAGCTCAGAAAACTGTGGGGCTTTTAGGAATAAAATATTCCATCAGATGCAAAACACTGCAAAGATTATGTTGAGTGTGTGTGTGTGTGTGTGTGTGTGTGTGTGTGTGTGTGTGTGTGTGCTTACTGATGGCGTGCGGTGATAAGTATCACAGAGGGATGAGGGTCCCTCCTGTTTGAGCGTCATAGAGCCGTCGACCTCGTCTTGATCGCTCTCACTCCAGTAGTCTGGCCATGAGATAAAAAAACACACGTACATGTTAGCAGTTCATGGGCGACAGGGTAAGGTTGGTAATAGCTAGAAAAGTCAATCCGTCTCACCTTCGTCGTGGCGAGGCACCTTGTCATCTGGTGTGTAGCCAATAGCAGCTAGCCCCAGTCGGTTCATCCACCTATAGGACACAAGGAAAGGAAGAAAAAGAACGCAGTTGAGATGCATGAGGAGGAGGAGGAGGGCGTCAGAGGATAGATGGAAAGAGGAGGCGAGAAAAGAATGGGTTACACGGGGTAAACCGTCGGTGATGCATGAAAAGCTTTCCCTTTAAATAATTGAAGTGTCTCTTATGAGCTGATATCAGTCTAAATGGGTCCTCTCCCCCTGATGAGGAGGGAAGAAAAGCATGGAGATAATTAGAGAGATGGATGCAGAAAGAGAGAAGGCACAATCCTCTGTCCGATGAGTCTGAGATGGCGTTCCCTCTCCGCAGGCTTCCTGTCCTCCTCCACACCCCTTCACATCCCCGAGCTCGTCCTGTGACTCTCTGCAGACGCCGAACATTAAAGTCGCTACTGAGAACGGAGGCCCAGTCTGCGCACGAGGGACAGGAAACTCATCATACTTAAGATTTAAAAGATTCTCTCATTTTCTACAAATCGAGACCAGAACCAACTATGACTTGATCCTATTAACGGGTGTCGCTTATTCTTCTGTGCCATCGAGCCCCTTTGTTGTCCAAAAACTATTAAAATCACATAAGTGAGCCACTGTTGCCCTGGGTGACATGTTCCTTCGTGAAGATGGACATGGGCACTGTAGTCTATTTGGAGTTGATCCCACATACACCGCTCTGTTGCCAGAGATACTTACAATCACGCCACATGCATATTAATCCCCGGCTGAAAATAGTCCCAAACAAATGCACTGTTTCCTCCTGTTTGTGTAGTGTTTGCTCAAAACACTACACAAACACTTTGTGAGCCATTTTCGAAGATTGCCAATTTAGGTCTTTCCGTGGGATTTGCTGTGAATGAGGAAAAGATTCAGAGCAAGTTATTTTTTCGTTCAGTCAATTTTGAGCATCAGTCTTTTCCAATCTTCAGCGTAGCTTTTTATTATAAACGAGCTATTTGTGTTTGTCGCCCCGTTTTCACTGCAACAACTTTTCAACATTTTCAATTTTTTTATGATACCGATACCAACACCCACTTTTTCACACGTACATGCAAATGTGTGCAACAGCGCTGTCGCACGTGAACATCCCAGCACAGTATGGAAGACAAATATAGCTGGTTAATTACTATCGCCCAATTATCTCCCCATGTCATCGAGGAGAGGTGTGGATAATTAGAGCTCATCAGATAGCACTCCTGCAAACATCACTACGATCTCACTCTCACATGAGCACACACGTGACACACACACACACACACACACACACACACACACACACACACACACACACACACACAGTTCTACATTTAACAACAGGGCCAGGTTCATGCCTTATTCATGGGCTGTGTTGTGTGGGCTGGTGCCTTGTGTAAACTTGGTTTACTCGGCTAAAATATTCATGAAAGGACATGTGATGTCCCCAGCATCTGACTATTGTCCACATTAAGACATAAGCACGCGCTCAACACACACACACACACACACACACACACACTCACACACACACTCACCTGTTCATTTCCTCAAGACAATCTGTGGCAAAGAAGAAGCTCTTGATTTTGGGATGACAGGCTTTGAATGCACTGCAGTCGGTCGGGGAGAAGAAGACTGATTAGTGTTGTTTTTTTCACGTAGGTGTGTGTGCGTTCATGTTGTGTGGGCGAGAGCAAATGTGCTTGATTAGTAATTTTGGCGACATGTGAGGGACACTCACAATTTCCGTCTGCACTCTATGGCTCGGTCTATTCTGAACTCAGGGAGGCTGATGAAGCCTTCAGCCTTCTCATCCTGCAGGCAGAGACAGATGGAGAGTGGTGGTACATCATCAGCACACGGAACAAAATGTCATCCACACTGACACACCAATTTTATTCTGGATAGTAGTCGTCTAGTCAAGCATATGAAAACAGCATATGCTGTTTATTTTGGCTCTTTTCACCCCTTGACAGGAAAAAGATAGATGAGATATGACTGTATTTGCTTTAAAACCGGGCTGTGTAAACAAACTATCACATGCACAATTGATTCGCAGGCTTTTTTCTTCGTAGTCTTGCAAACATTTTAATAATCCATTAATCCAAACATCTAAACTACATCTAAAGTCTTACTGTGAGTGTTTGTCTGAGGTCAAAATGCCCTGAATTTAAAGACCCGATCAACTTGGATTAGATCTGCAATGATTTGTCAATTCATTAATTGGGAGTTAATCTTCAACTATATTGATAATAGATTCATGGTTCATTTGATGGTTCCAGCTTCACGAATTTGAGAATTAGCTGCTTTCCTTGTCTTACATTGAAGTAAATGGAATATATTTGGCTTTTAGCTTTTTGGCCTGAAAAAAGAAGACCTTTGATGAAATCACCTTGGGCTGGGGAAAATTGAACAGGACATTTTTCCACTTTTCTGATGTTTTAAACCAAAGATTATAATTTTTTTTTTAAATAACTGGCAGATTAATCAACAATGAAACTAATCGTTACTCGCAGAACATACGAAAGCACAGAAAGCGCTAATGCAGAAATGGCAACGTTACATAAAAACAGCACTTATGTTTAAGTTTAGTTTATTTATATCAGGGACCATGTACATAAATACATTAATCTCAAAAAGAAGAAGAGATATTGTGTACCAAATGTATCTACTAGCTAATTTCCATCTGCAGTCCCTGCAGTTGCATGGTCATGTTTATGTTCTCATGTTTACATGTGAGGACAACTTCACAGCTGTATACGTAAACCCACAATGCAACTCAAGTGCATCTTTTATAAGAAATGTCAAATGCCCTCATCTCTCAAAGTCTATGTCTCCCAGTTCAGAAAGCAGATGTGCTGTCAAATATTTAAAGTCTTGCACCTAACTCGAGATAACTCACAGACGACATTATGTAGCTGATTTTAACCTTTAATTCCCTTGTTTGCTTGTTTTAAATCTGTGATTGCTATTTATTAGTGTGTCAATAAATAAAGAAAGCTCTGATAATTAGATTCAGGACATAATGACAGTTGCGTGTGATTCCTTACGTTTTGGTTGGTGTACCAGTAGAGGCAGGACTCTTTGAGAATGAACCAGTACTTCCTCCATTTCTGGGTGAAGTAGCCTTTAGCATCCTTCTTCTTCCACAGCCAGCCCTCACAGTCACCGTGACCCAGGTCCTTACAGGAAATTCTCCTTCGACTGGCACTAGAGAGGGATCCTGCAGAGAGAGGACAGGATGTTAATACGAAAAGGGATTTCCCTAGCATCTGGTATTTAAGCACTAAGTGGCTGGACTCGTTTTAAGTCAGAAGTGGCTTAGAGCAGGTATTTCGTTATTTAAAATAAAAAACAATGTGAACTTAAGTCTGTCAGGTTTCGTTTGAGAGTTTAGTCATTTAGATTGAGCCTCGTTTTTGGGATAAAAGGTTCCCGCTTTCTGAAGCTGCCTATGCTAACATACATGTACAGTGGCAGAACCTTCACGATCATAACAGAAAGAGAAAATGCACCAGTGTGTGTACCTTTACTTCTCCTTTTGGTTTTCGTTCTTAGAGAGGTGTAATGGAAAGACTAGAGGGGAGAGAGAAAAAACATGTGAGATGAGAAAAAGATTGGTGTTGATGCACGTAGAGAGGTTACAGCAAGTTCACTCTCCATGTTTAGCTTATTTTGTCTTTGATCCAGCACACAGCAGAGAGGATTACACGCTCAGAGGGTTCACAGTGCTACAAAACAGCCAGGAAGTGACCCACAACCTGTGATGGGGCAAAATGAGCTGTATATTCCACGGAGATGAAACAACCCACAGTGAGGTCAGGCTGTCCTGAATGATATCACCTTAACTGCTCGCTAATTGTAGTCTTTTGAAAACATGCATCAAAATAGTTCAAGACCTAGTTTAGAGATTGTTCCTGATAGGCTACCGTATTAAGAGGCATTGGTGATGAAATGGACCCAATGATTTTAGCCACGCTATCAGCATGACGGGCAGCACTTTCACTGAATAACCCCTACTGTGGCCATACATTACAATTCTGCATGTGTTGTAATGTTTAGTGTTAAAAAGTAGTGTAACAAAAGAGTCGTAAACTCAGTAATGTCCGTTGTACAGCAATAACCATATGAAGTTAGCTCACGTTAGCTAGCTTTAGCCACAGTAAGCTAGTGTCTGTGGCTAATGCTAGTGGGTGCCGTTTATTGCTGATGAATTCAACTTTCCATTTGCGAGAGGAAGAGCATTGTTATTGTGCATTCAAAGTTACAGGCACTCACTTTTCAATCATATTTTGTGTTGATCAAACGCACCGGAATAGCACACTATCTCGACCATCAGAAAGAAGCTAATGTGAGTAAGATAAGTAGCCATGGGTATGACATTAACATAGCTGAATACACTGTCTGAGCATTTATCTAGGTGGCAAAGCCGAGTAAATATGTTTATAGTGGAGCTGACTCATTGTATGCTGCAACTCACAGTGCTTTGGAGGAGAGGCGAGGGATAATGACTAAGACAGTTTCCTGTGTTTCAGTAACCTAAATGTGGAAACCAATTCACCTCATCTGACCGCTAGCTTTTATTTAATTATTACAGTCCCGATTGGATTTCATCTCAGGTATCGCTCCCATTCTTGTCTGGCCGTATATGTGATGTCTAGCTTTTACTTGGACACACTGAAGCTCCACGCATAACAGTGAATGTCTACTTATTGTTGAAGTGACTTATTGTTGAAATGACTGCATCATTAAAACGCAGTCTGAGTCAGAATATAAATGTACTGGAAAGACAGCATTATTTAAAAACCAGGTAACTAAACCATCAGAGCGTTAGATGTATAGAACATCTAGGAGATGCTCAGTCAGCCCCACAGCACCGTCTGCTCTCCTACCTTCCTCATGGAGGCGGCTCCTGAGCTCCCCGAGCCGGAGTACCTGCAGGAGGACAGACAGGATTGGATGTAACCACAAACAACTCCTTTCATCACTTGTAAGCATGTGGTCAAACCACAAACACACACTCACCTGTCTGTTGTGTCTGCTCGCAGTGTGTCCGCACCTCGCTGAGACAGAGGAAAGAAAAGGCTTCATCAAAAAACTCAATGCATATACGCTTCTTCTGTGCACATTTTTGGGTAATAATCAGTACAGTCTGTATTGAAAAGTTAGAGAACCAACAGGCACTTTTTAAGAGGTGGGCAAAATTCAAAAGATGTTGATATATTTGTCATTTAAAGCGTTTCCCATCCATGTAATTGTTGACCCAATGTGTGCTGGTTATCCTCTTTACAGTGAAATACTGTATAAATTAATCCATGAACTGCAGCTGTAACAACGCACATTCTCAAAGTCTCTTATCGTGAAAAATGAAGTTAAAAAAAACTAGAACTACACGATTTAATACAATACTAAGTAAAATCAGCACAGTTTGTTTTTATATGTCCCAAGACTGTATAGAACAAAGATCTTGAACTATTTAAAAGGATTGTAACATATTTGATTGAAAGTGAAATCTATTCAAATAAACAGGATACAGTACGGGAACAGGTAATCAACAAATACTGTCTTTTTATATGTTTAAATTATAAATATATATTATTCATAAATTATTTTAATATTAAAAGTTGCCAGCCTCTCCTTAGGACTCCGGCTGCTTCACATTGGATCAATTCCATCACCAATAGATCATTTTCCGGCTGATTACATGTTTAATTCCTCCAGTGACTAGAATGTAATCAAGTATTGTTCACAGGTGTGGAGCTGACCCCGATATATAATCCTGTAATCCTCACAATGGAATGGAATATATATATATATGTATATATAGAGTACATGTTTTGTATTATAACAATTCTTCACCTGCTATTCTTTGTCCCAAGTGTGGATACACTTTTACACGAATGGTCCTACGGGCCACAAGCTCAGGCACCCAGTCGGGGCCCAGGGGCCCCTGAGTCATAGCCATTAGGCAGGGGCCTATCACCTCACAATCCATTAATTTACCATTATGCAACAATTTTATCATAAAATACATGAAATGTCACTATGACTTGTCCGTCGGTAAAATGTGCTAAAATGTTAGTATTTTGTGTGTTGTATATAAAAAAAGAATCATACAGAGCGAATAAGAGAAAGGAAACAGCCAGGTCATTAAGGTTAGCGTATGCTTGTTAGCTCCGGATAGTGTACTTCATGTGCCACAGAATAGAAATGAGTCACCACCATGAGAAGCATGCAGCTGAGAGGGTTACAGAGGGCTGGTGTTAGCTAAACTGTTAGCGCGCTGCCTGTGTGTGTGTGTGTGTGTGTGTGTGTTATTGCGTGCAGTGTGTTTTAAGCACAGTCTGTCAGTCGCACTTGTAATTGGTCTGGCTGATGCTGAGTCATGCACCTACTCATAGGGGTACGTGTTTGTGTGCATGTGCGCATGCAAGTGTGTGTGTTTGTGTGTGTGTGTGTTTGTCCAGAATAAACTCCTATTTAGACTCAGACGTGTCTGCGGAGATGGGGATATTAGGATGAGTTAGGATGAGTCCTGAGATGGCTACCCTGCATACAAATGCACTCCTGTGTGCTAGTGTGTGTTTGTTTTTGTATGCCTGTTGTTTGTGTGTGTGTGTGTGTGTGTGTGTGTGTGTGTGTGTGTGTGTGTGTGTGTGTACTGGCGAGAGCATGAGAGAAAAGTTAAAGAGGGGCGTGTCAGAGAGTGTCACACTGTTGTTCTCATAATCCGTGAAGCTGGCAGCCATGCAATGACACTGATCATCCTCACTCTCCTTTGTCTCCTCTACCTGACACACACACACACACACACACACACACACACACACACACACACACACACACACAAAAACAAAGTGTGTGGATCTGAGAACACCGTGACCGATCCTGCAACACCAAGCAGTCTCCCTCTGAGAGGACACGGGCATACACTGCAAGATGAGGGAAGCTGTGCGAGTGAGTCAGGATTAAAGCCTTGAAGGTGATTATAGTGCCACTAATGGGCCTTTCATTTTTTTTACAGCAGATATTTTAACATTTCACGGTAGCAAAAGACGAGGAGTTAACATTAAAATGAATGGTGGCTTCAGCTTTACGGTCCCAGTATTGTGCATGCTGGTTCTCTGCTCATCATTTGTTGCCAACCGTGTGAGGTCTGGTGAAACACGCATGCACATTGAATAATATAGTCGACACAAGTCAGACTTTTCAGCCGCCTTTAAAGGATAAAGTGGTGCTTTTTTTCTTACTGTTAACAAATCCCATGAAAAGACAAACACACAATACATTAGTCCATATTACATTCTGACTGAAAACCTAAATCGTGTGTGAAATATGTAACATAGATATACAATTATCACAATAATACGAACATGTGGGCTCCCTCGTGTGGCTCAAAGGTGTACTACAGATATAAACGTTAAATAAAAGACTTAACTATAGATAGATAAGCTTGTTACGGCTCAATCTGGCCGATCTGCTCCTAAATGAGTTTTGGTTTGTGTTGTGATAGTGTGTGTCCGAAATATAGACCTCAGGATAGACAGACGCGGCCAAAAGAATTGAAAACAGATGCTGGCGCTGAGAAAAGGGCGCGATGGAAGACATTCATCTATTTGCCAACCCTAATAAAATCCCCTGCGAGCCATCGTTGAGTGCCGACCCAGTCTTTGGGAATGACTGTCTTCTAATGTTTGGGCAATAATGGAAAAAGATAGAGCACTATGACACAAAGGAATAAGATACATGTTGGTTTTAGTCTTTTTATGGGATTTGTTAACATTAATAAAAATACAGCATATAGCCCTTATCCTCTAACATGGCATGTAACGTCCGTTCTCCGTCCACGTTTACATAAAATAGACACACGGCACACGTCTAACAGACCTAAACAGACAATACCAGACACAAATGGAAAGAAAAATGTGTCTAGTTTCAGCACCGCGACACGTTTCACTCATACATACACGGGAAAGGTCAGAAACCCCAGTTCAAAAACTGTGTACATACAGGCAAAGCGTCGGGTGGCTGGTCTAGGCGCAGGGTGGAGGACAGCATGGAGGGGCTGATGGGAAAGCTAGGGCTGCTGGGATTGCGGCTCTTACGCCGGGAGCGTCTGGTGGAATCCCGCCGGCTCTCCCTTCCCGGGCCCTCGGGCTCCTCCTCGATCACCAGGATCTTGTCGTCGCTGAGGTAACGCAACAGGGAGTTGTCTGAATCTGTGGGGATGAGAAGGGTAGAGGCGTGGAGCAGTTAGACGATGGACAGGCTCAGCTGGGCGGATGACAGAGGGAGGAAAACCACGGAGGCGGGGAAGGGGGTTAGCGTCGTAGAGAGAAGAAACAGATGAGGGTGAATAGACCTTTACAGATAGATACAAGAGCCTCAGAGCTGGAGCACCTGAGATGGATCCACAGCCGAAGGACATACAGCTAATCTGTCTGCAATGCTTATGCTTGATTTGGAGGCACTACTGCGAAAGCTTGTCAGTCACAGACACTTTTAGTCTGCTCTAGCTCCAGAGAGGAAAAAGCTTCTCACCTAATTTGTTTATTATCCATATACTTAAATGTGTGAAAAAAAAATAAAGTGCCTGAGAGGAAGAGAAGCAGAAAGGCGGACCCCAAACAGTGCTATTGTGCTTTAATGTTATTCATGGACTTTCTGATGGTAGAGTGAGGATCCTCGGTCGAATACAGATCAAGTCTCGCCGCAAAATGGTGACACTGGTGAAAATTGGTCACGTAGAAAAACCCAGAGCAGCTGTATAAATGCAATTTCCTTGCATTTATGTTTACTTGTCGCTCTGTCAGATACATACCGGGCAGATATGTATCCTCACAACCACACCACCATGGATAACCAGAGGATGAGCTGAAATGTGTTGAGCCGAGTATGGAGCATAGCGCGGCACCAGTCCGACCCTTGTGTGTGTGTGTGTGTGTGTGTGTGTGTGTGTGTGTGTGTGTGTGTGTGTGTGTGTGTGTGTGTGTGTGTGTGTACCTCGGCTCCCTCTCTTGCCCATGCTGGGTTCCTTGGCCTCGGCCATCCAGTTATATTCGGGAGGCATGGAAACAGGCCTGAGGTCACCTGGAACAACCAATCAGCAATCAGAGAGTCGTCTCGGGGGAGGGAGTGGGGAGGGGGGAGAGGAAGGCGGTGACCGAGACACAGCGTGGGAGACAGCTGGAGGGGTGGACAGGTGAGACAAAGTGTGTGCAGGTGAGGGGGAAGAAAGGGGAGACTCTCGAGGGACCGCTATGACCTGCTATCTCGTAAGCTTTCTATTCCCGGTAAATTCCCGCACAGCAGGGACAGCTGAACTAGCAGCAGTGAGCTAATCTGTTAGCACGCTCACTGTTGGGTGATGACCACAGGTGAGCTATTATCTTACAGCTTGTCTATATATAGGAGGTGTTTCAACCTCGCTCCTCAGTCATCAATGATGACAGCAAATGTACGTCTATTATTCACTCTATTTTTAACTATCTTTTGGTCTCTCTTTAACTCTCCTTGTTGCCGTGTTTCTACCGGAGCACAGAACGGAAAAAACAACTGCTGGCTCTTGATCGGGCCAGCGGGTTTTTATTTTCAAACTAACTTTTATTACAAAATATACTTGTCAAGTTGAGAGTAATCAACTTGGAAAGTTTCGTGGCGATATCTAGTAGTTATATTGTTTTTAAAATCTTCACCTTTAGAGTCTTTAAAATGTATGTAATTCTACAAAAAATATCTTTAAAGGCTGTTCGTAAATAAGCTGTTGTTTCCCAGACTCTATATTCAGTATCTATATCTATATTCTGCAGGTTTTTACCAAAGGGTTTCTTCATGTATCATTCATAGCCTGATTTATAGAGCATTTGGTTTGATTTAGATTTTCTTTTTTTTATCATTGTTGGTAGTACTTTAAAATGTATGGAGTAATACAAAAAGATATCCAAAATGTGCTCTCTAATATGTCAACAAAATGAAACAAGGATTTTTTAAATCTACTAAAATGAGCACATACATACTGCTCCATTTGCATATTTAAACATACAATTTCAGAAAACAATAAAATAATGTTCTAAATATCAGTAATCAACTGGGAAGTGTCTTGGGGATATCTATTAGTCAAAATGTTCACCCAATTCACCTGTCGTGTCTCAACTTAAACAATACAATTCCACAAACTCTCTCAATGTGCAGTATAGATTCTAGAGATAAATCTTATGAATCATTACACCTGATACGAAGTTAGCTAAAATCACCTTAATAATCGGTGTAGGACTAATCAATCATCGGCATACGATGTGATCGGCACAAGCCTGTCACATGACCCTCGCTCTGCTTATCACAAGCCTGTCACATGACCCTCACTCTGCATATCACAGGCCTGTCACATGACCCTCGCTCTGCTTATCACAGGCCTGTCACATGATCCTCGCTCTGCATATCACAGGCCTGTCACATGACCCTCGCTCTGCTTATTCCAGGCCCCTTGAGAGTCTCCCAAGAAGGTGTAGGATGTCTGGGTGTCTTGGACAAGTGTGACACTGGTGGTGGGGCAGACAGGGAGCTGGACACAGTGTTTTTAGGACTGACCCTTCAGCATGTGATCAGTGTTTCTTTTTTTTTGGGACGTTCGTGCGCGTGGTGAAGACACAAAGAAGCAGAGGCATGAGGTGAATGATGGAGGAGGAGGAGCTCCGAGAAAAGGGTGAGAAAACTGGGTGTGAGAGAGCATGCCGTCCTGCGAACCAAACCAGCAGGACCGGAACCACTACCGCCCCGTCCACACTGTCGAATGGCGCTCTCCGTCTTACCATGGGTCGGGGTCTTGTCCCGCCGGCGAACCCCCGTGTTGCGGCCCCTGTCGTAGTCAGACCCCGGGGGTCCGTCTCCCTCCAGCAGGGAGAAATACTGACCGCTGTCCTGGTCCAGGTAGTAGCTGACGGCCTCGGAGCCTTTGGAGCCGGACTGGGAGCTCACGCTGTAGCGGCTGATGTCGTCGCAGGACATCAGACCCAGCTCCTCCCTGAGGAGAGCAAAGTCAACATCATCATCATCATCATCATCATCATCATCATCATCATCATCAGCAGCAGCAGCATCATTGGTGTCATCATATCATCAAAATAATACAAATAATTATCCTAAGCGACATCTGCATCGACGGCTGACCTGGTGCTGTAGAGTCCAGAGACGGGGGAGAGGATATAGACGTCCTGCATGCTGGGAGCGTCCATTTTGGACATTCCCAAAGTTCCGCCGGGCGTCGGGGAGGTGCTGGTGGGGCTGGTGGGCACCGGCTGAAGGAGGGAGGAGAGAGAGAGAGAGAGTAGAGGAAGGAGGAGAGAATGACTCGCACCTTGGAGCTATAATTGGCGGATGGCGAGGGGGTCTGGGAGCAACACCCTGCAGCGTTGGATCTCCTCCTGCCTCACAGAGAGACAAGCACACAGCTCTACGTCAGGAGGGGAACCTTTTATTCGTGTGATCCTCCTCGCACCGCCGCACTCGTTGTTTTTTTAACAGGAGAGTTATCTCCACACAGCTGCCATGTTGTGTGTGTGTGTTGTCTTTTTTGTTCTTCTTCTTTTTTTTATACATCTGTCTGAGTGTGCAGCCTCTCCCACGTTCAATCGCTTCACTATTCTGTCATTTTGTCTCAAGCCTCTTCACTCACAAGGAGCTCTCCGTGTCTGTTCCCATGACAACCCCTCCTCTCCTCGCGCTCCTCATCTTCCCCTCTCCCGCGCTACGAGAGAGGGAAGCTCGGCGAAGGAAAGCTGGCGTGGCCTCCTGCCTCAGCTTGATTCAAGGACACTTCATCGTCATCAGGTACTCCGTGAGGACAGGGTGCCATGGAAACTCTGTCCGAATTTCAAGTGAATTATATTTTGTCCTCAGCCGGAACAGCTGGGGTGACGAATACGAGCTCGAGCAGACAATTGTTCCCAGGGGACGGTTTGTCCAGGTTTTTTGAAAGATGTGGTGTTTCACTGTACGTCGGAGGGGGACTCTCCATTTTGGAGAGGAGACGCGAGTATGGACAGAATACATAAACAGACAAGAGTGGAGGCGAGGACGGCAGCGCTCTCATTAAGGAAGCCCGGTGTTCCATCAATTCATCAGCAGTGCATTAGACGAGTTCATTTCATATTCCAAACTTTCCATCGCCCCTCCCTCCCCAGGCCCTGTCCTTCCTTCATCTCTTTCTCTCTCGCAGTCTTGCGCCTATGAAGGCAGCTTACAGTAAGACGGCTTCACAATAAATAATGAAGACAGGGTGGGAAGAGGGGGGACGTGAGAGAGAAAAGGAAATAGGACAAAGTGAGAGAGATGGGGAGAAAGAGTGCAGGAGAGAGAGAGACAGAGAGAGAGATGGGGAGAAAGAGTGCAGGAGAGAGAGAGACAGGGAGAAAGAGTGCAGGAGAGAGAGAGACAGAGAGAGAGATGGGGAGAAAGAGTGCAGGAGAGAGAGAGAGAGACAGAGAGAGAGAGTGCAGGAGAGAGAGAGAGAGAGACGGGGAGAAAGAGTGCAAGAGAGAGAGAGACAGGGAGAAAGAGTGCAGGAGAGATAGAGACAGAGAGAGAGATGGGGAGAAAGAGTGCAGGAGAGAGAGAGAGAGACAGAGAGAGAGAGTGCAGGAGAGAGAGAGAGAGAGAGAGACGGGGAGAAAGAGTGCAAGAGAGAGAGAGATGGGGAGAAAGAGTGCAGGAGAGAGAGAGAGATAGAGAGAGAGAGAGAGAGAGAGAGAGAGAGAGAGAGAGAGAGAGAGACAGGGAGAAAGAGTGCAAGAGAGAGAGAGACAGGGAGAAAGAGTGCAAGAGAGAGAGAGACAGGGAGAAAGAGTGCAAGAGAGAGAGACAGGGAGAAAGAGTGCAAGAGAGAGAGAGACAGAGAGAAAGAGTGCAGGAGAGAGAGAGAGAGAGAGAGAGAGAGACGGGGAGAAAGAGTGCAGGAGAGAGAGAGACAGGGAGAAAGAGTGCAGGAGAGAGAGAGACAGGGAGAAAGAGTGCAGGAGAGAGAGAGAGAGAGACAGGGAGAAAGAGTGCAGGAGAGAGAGAGACAGGGAGAAAGAGTGCAGGAGAGAGAGAGACAGAGAGAAAGAGTGCAAGAGAGAGAGAGAGAGAGAGAGAGAGAGACCGGGAGAAAGAGTGCAAGAGAGAGAGAGACAGGGAGAAAGAGTGCAAGAGAGAGAGAGAGAGAGAGACCGGGAGAAAGAGTGCAAGAGAGAGAGAGACAGGGAGAAAGAGTGCAGGAGAGAGAGAGAGAGATAGAGAGAGAGAGAGAGAGAGAGAGAGAGAGACAGGGAGAAAGAGTGCAAGAGAGAGAGAGACAGGGAGAAAGAGTGCAGGAGAGAGAGAGAGAGAGAGAGAGAGAGAGAGAGAGAGAGAGAGAGAGAGAGAGAGAGGCGGGGGAGCCGTGCAGTGTGGTGACTTGAGCTGTGAGTGAAAACAGTAATTTAGTGATTACAGCCCACTGCTGCCTGCATGGGAAACGGTGGGTGGGGGAAGAAGTAGAGAGAGATTGGACCTCCACAGCGGGCTCAATTCCGGTCTGTTAAAACAGCTCTCAAACCACCGGACCCCTGCTGCGTCCAGTAGGAACTACCTAAAAGTGTGCTACTCAAATCCTTTTCAGACTAATATACCTTCACATGCACACACAAACAGACTAATACGCTTCATATAATATTTTGAGCGAGAACACTTTCTATAAAAGGGGCTGGATAATAAACTGAATCTTACGAAGCCTGACAACAGTATCAGCGTGTGTTAGTTAAACAAATCCTACAATTGTATATCTGCTCCTTCTTTTTCCCTAAAACTTAAATTCATATTTTGGATACCTTAGATTTGCTCATTAAAGAATTGTAACAGATTTTTCACAGACGAAGAATAAACCACAATAGCCATTTGTTGTATTGATCGAGTATCGTGTGGTCTGATAGTGATAAGCTCAAGGCGAGCTAATACAATAACTAGAAGGGTTATTGATCGTAAAAAAAAAAAAAAAAGCCGATTTAGGGTCTCATAGCAATGACATACAATTCAACAGCTATCAACTGATGACATCTAACCAGATGTTCAACCAACTAATTAACCTCAGAGTCGAGAAATGTCATGTGACACCTATAGGCGTCAGGTGAGAAGGCTGACATCACTCATGGTTGTCACCCTCCAGCTCACCAGTTCACCCATAGTATCTCTCCTCTGTTCAACCATCCAACAACTGGAGTGTAGTTGCCAGGCAACCAGACTCCACGCTACAGTTGCTTCAGTTTCCAGTCGTTATGCTGAGGCAAGTAGCTTTTACGTTTATCATATGTATTTACTTTTCATGGCAACTGTGGATGCTAAAGAAAATCTGTTTCTGCGCCGTTTAAGATCTTGATACGTTGGCTTAACATCCTGGGCCTCAAACACCATCTGATGGAGATTTTAAATCAAGCGCTCCTCTCTGAAAAGACGACGGAGGTTTTGAAGTTACTCACACAAGTAAGCCAAAAGAACGTACTATAAGCCATCAATAATACATCACGATACATGTTGCCCAAAATAGCGAGCATTTTCAAGCAGCAATTACTTATGTATCCAAACGTATAACAGATTCATGAACGCGGGGTCATGGACAATGTGTGGCACACATGCGACCGCTGATGTGGCCTTCAGTCATGCGTGAAATGAATCCCTACGTGCGCGGCAGGCAGCAGTAATCCTCAACGTATTTGCGAAAATCCTTGCCAGCCTCATAACGAGGAATCATTAAATTGCTTTTACTCCCATCCTAACGCGCAGAAAGAGAGAGACTTGCCATTATTGAGTTGAATAAAGGAGGTTGCCATGGAGAGATTTGGTGGTTGGAATCACATGATAATTTGCAGAGATAAATTGTTTCCTTTGTGGGTTTAGTTATAATCCGGTTGATCGTTTGCCACAATCGGGCTAAACTTCGCAGACGCACGATGTATCCTCCAAAAAAACAGAAGAAGAAATTAAAAAAAAACAGGCTTGGAGTTCCTGGGTGCGCATGTGTGTTTGTTTTGGAGAGGTTTTGTAGGTACAGTATGCGTCCAAAAGCTTGCAGAGTGCAGTGACCCAGATCCTCTGCCTCTCAAAGGAGCAACTCGACTGATAACGGGAAACCTCTCTCTGCCTGCAAACGTGCACAGAAGCACACCTCGCTTTGACACACACAGATGGACAAGCGCGCATATGCGGCCACACACACACACACACACACACACACACACACACACACACACACACACACACACACACACACACACACACACACACACACACACACACACACACTCACAGGCTGTTAAGCAGGATATTTTGGATTCGGTGCATTATCGCCAGTATTTGCTGAGTAGCGGCTCTTGTTTCAGAGCCAGTGGAGCTGCCTGTAGTTGCTTATGAATAATTAAGAGCTCCAGTCTTTCTGGGAGAGAACAAATCTGAAACACTCCTTTCTTCTCATCTCCCGCATATATCTGCTCGCTCAGATCTGGGCGCACACGGCGCGTTTGTGTCTCGGGCAGCCCATCAGGGTAGAATTCCCCCCAAATCCTCTGCTGGTGTATATACGCAGCAAACAATAAGCTCGCGGAAACGACTTCGAGCGATGATCTAACACGACAGCATCCTTGTTCAAGACAGACACGGCGATGAAGTTGCAGCAGGCTTCACGGTTATTACGGGCTTTTAATGGTTCAGAGGCCGTTACAGAAAGCACAAAACACTCCCTGAATGTGCAAGTCTCATGTGTGAACATGCACTCGCATGTAGATCGTGTATTTTCCACTGCTTTCTCATGCCCACAGACGGGATGCTCCACAAGCACTCAGACAGCATCAGACCAGCCCACGTCTCAACCCTTTGTGGGCACCACAATCTGAGTGACTTTTCTGGGCTCTGGAATTAAGTTTTTGCCCTGAAGTGAAACGCGTAAACACACACACACACACACACACACACACACACACACACACACACACACACACACACACACACACACACACACACACACACACACACTCTGTAAACTCACAAGCATTACACTTTTCAGATGCACTGTACAGCCCTCTTTCGAAAAAGGTGACCTTCTATGGCCCCGCGCAGAGTTCAGGTCATATTATACACACACACACACACACACACACACACACACACACACACACACACACACACACACACACACACACTACAAAAGTGCCGATGTAAGAATTTCCCCCCTTCACTATCTACATTTATTTGTCTATCTATATGCATACATTCTCTTTAGATGGAGGTTTAGCTACCAACATGTTTGTGAATGGCTTTGAACTGTGCCAGCAGTACGGAAGGCTGTACAAAAATAAATAAATAAGAGATTTGTTGAAACGCTTAACAGGAGTGTTGTTGCAAGGTCACACAGTGAACAAGTTCCCTTTGAAAATATTTGTTTCAAACGCCAGGAGGAGAATGCAGAGTGTGGGCAGTAAAAGAAAATAAGAGCGGAGAGTGAGGCAAAGCGAACGCCAGAGGTACACACGCTGCTCACTGTACACATAGTGCAAAATCATCCTGCCTCAAATCCGTCACGGTGAGATCAAGAAGTGTGCGGATAAACATGGACAAGACTACCGCAGGTGAGGCGTCATAAGTGTTTGCTGGTGTTCACCTGCAGGCCCAGAGGTTTCCAGCGCACGTTCCTGAGCAGAGCCGGCGTGGAGCTCAGGGTGTTCTGGGGCCTTTTCTTCAGCGTGAGGATGACTCCGCATGGGTCCTCCCTCAGGGCGTTGACCAGGTTCTTCAGCTGCCAGCCCACCTGAGGAGCACACACACCGGGCTACTGAAAACAACTGCCGCAAACAGCTACACACACATTTGCGGTGCACAGAATGCACTGGGAAAGTCGGCTGAGGAAAACCACCACGCACAGATTGACATTTCCAAACTGTTGCCACTAAAAAGCCACATGCTAGTAGTTCATTATTTCATCATTTTTATTAGACTGAGACAGTGGAGGGATGATGGGAAACGAGGGAGATCCAACAGAGGTCCACCGCTCAAACCGAAAAGCAATCAGTGTCTTGACACCCAAACCTGTGGTGCAAACCCACGCTGCGATTTACAACAACCGATATACCGTGAACCTTAGAGGCCATCTTCACCAAATGCAGCCCATAAAATGCCAAAATAAGATACTGTTTCTCTTTAACTGGTTGGGCGATTCTTCCTGGTGGGCGGCATATCTGACACACATTTAGTTGCCAGTTTATTGGGCAACTCGAGCTAACATTAATTAATGCAGCCTAAAGCAATAGCTCTGCAATAGATTTGACCTGAATGAAGGTTGTGATGTTTAGATTTGTTACAACTTTTTTGGATTCCCTTTTGGAGGTTTCAGCTTGTGGTGCTGTTGAGCTGTGTTGTGTTATATTGCAAGGTGTTTCTAATATTTGGGGAAAAAATTCTCATTGATATGAGTGGGGTCAACCCAATATCAGACAAACTTAACTTGTTACATTACAATATAATTTAGCCTGCAAAGTTTGATTACACCTCTCATTTAAGGAGCTGTAACGTCGTTGTCATGTGAGCCCCAATTTTCTACAGTTTGTCTCTTTTAAAGCTCCATTATTCCCAGAGTTGATTTAAGTAACGTCCAAATATTATGACTGCCATCAGGCAATTAGCATAATTGTCCGCCACTTTTCACACATTTTTCTAAATTCAACAACAATACAAAAAAATACACAGGATCGAAAAATCAGGGCAGAAATAAATATCACTGTGTGCATTTTGATGTAGATTTGGATCCATATGGAGATATAAAAACATTACTGACATATTTAGTCAGTGAGGCATCCGTTACCTAAGCTACTGCTACTACAGCAGACACAACAGGCATCTAAACTGTTTCACCACCATGCCTCAGACACGCTGCTTTTATACCCTCTATGCTGAATATTCACCAAACCAGTTATAATACCAATACACCAAACACTGCCACTATGCACCACACTCTTCCAGTGCCACTGACCTGCATGTTCAGATAAAGGAGGGCCTGGTCAGTATGGCTTATAAAGAAGAGAGAGGGATGGTGAAAGAGTAAGCAAGGAGTGCTGACTGCAGAGTTTCCTCGTGGTTCCGGCCAGCCCGTCTCCAGAGCTGCAGCACTCGTCAGGCCATTGATTGGCTACACTGGTCTCAGCTGCTGGATGTGTCCGCAGAGGCCACCGCGCTTACACACACCCGCTCAACCACAAACGCATACACACACACACACACACACACACACACACACACACACACACACACACACACACCCAGACAGAACCAATCTGACCTTATTCCTGACATAATGATGACCAGCTTTTCTTCGGCCTAGTTCAGAACGCCAGCCATCGTTCACCAGCAACAAGAGCGTCGATGCAATTTACTACAGTATGTTTAGTCCTGTTCGGCCCACTAAAACAAAAGAGGGCATACTAGGACACACTAGGACACACTGTAATTAATTTCCTAGTGACAGAAATAGGGCTAGGTATCAAACCGAACTGGAAGAAATCAGATTTTGAATCTCTGGGCAGATTTGAAATATTGTAGAGCTATTCTTTGATCACCATTTGATCACTTTGAGCACTTAGATGAGAAGATCGATACCGCTCTCAAATCTGTTTAATACGTAGAAACTACAGCCCGGTCTTTAGTGATTTATGAAAAATGTGTTGAAATGCTCCTTTAAGCTACGTTACTGACTACGTCAGAGCCTATATCCCTCAGTTGAGGTTAATCAGTCTGCAGAGCAAGACCATGTTTTGACCGTTGTGCCCAATTGAGCACTGAATGAATCTTGTAACTTTATTTCTGTTGAGTAAACCTTTTAAAATGGAGTTACTGCCTCTGAAGACTCATTACGCGTCAAGCTCATTGCCCATACACAGACTGCATCAGTAGTGGTAATAGGGATTACCGGACGGAGACAAGATTGCCGCTACAGTTAGCTTTGCTTAGGTTAGCGTGAAGAAACAGGTGGATTAGGTCTGTCAATGGGTTAAAGGGTTACTGACAACCAGCACCTCTAAAGCCCTCCAATTAACGTGTCATATATCTTGTTTGTTAAGGATAGCTGTGTCGTCACCCCCGGTCCCCGCTTCCAGGCTTTTTGCTAAGCTAAGCTAGCTGTCACCTGACCGTAGCTTAATAATAAACGGACAGATATGAGAGCGGCATCGGTCTTCTCTTCCATCCCTCGGCTTGAATGATGATGCGCGTATTTCTCAAAGTTTCAACCTACAGAAGAAGCCAAAGTTCCCACATTGATTTGGTTGTAAATACTGCTATTGTAAAATTTCAAACAGCGCCAAGCCTCTGAACTGAGAGGGAACTGGACCACGATCACGCAACCCCTCGTTAGCTCCACCACAACGGCGGACAGCACACAACAGTGTATGTTCACAGCAAACACAAGGCCTTTCCTAACCAGGATGGTTTTAGAAAAGGTTCTGATATGCAAATATGCAGAGAGCGGAAAGGGAAACAGGGAGCAACCTACCAAAAATAATAATAGAGCATAAACTGCTGCTGGAGAGGTTTTTAAAATCCCTGGGGTCTTCATTATTTTCCCAGATGCTATTACCTCCAAATAATTATGCTGCCTCTTCAAACAATCAGTTTGTTATTTGAGCAAATTCCACATTTTACCTCAAAAGAGAAGCTGAGCTAAAAAGTCCTGTTTAAAAGTGGGTCTCAAACAGAAGCTCATGCATAGACATGAAGGCAGCGCTGTTGCTAAATACGTGGGATAGGCCTACATAATGATTCCATAATGTAATGAAATTTGTTCATTCAAAATTCACATTAATCTAATTCTTGAATGTGGAGCCTCACTTGATGGACTTATCAGCCACGATGTTGACAGAGAGTTTGTATGTGTACCTCACTACGCCTCAGCAGCTCGATTTGGGATTGAAGAAAAATTGCTATCTTGACGTTGTTCATTTCATCCTCTCTCTCTCTCTCTCTCTCTCTCTCTCTTCTCCCTCTTTACTTCCTCCTCCCTTTTTTCACCCCACTCTCTCAGCACTGCCTCATCCCAGCATCCCCTGACTACTTTATTCCCCTTTTCCCCATCACACACACACACACACACACACACACACACACACACACACCTCTGTCTCCCCCCTCTGCGTATCTCCTCCCCCAGAGTGAGGGATCAGAGTGGTGAGGGTCTAGCTGAGGGAGTAATGAGCGGTTGGAGAGCCTGGCATGGTGCGATCTGCACTGTCACCCCGAGGAGAGAGAGAGGGAGAGAGAGAGGGAGAGAGAGAGAGATAACACACGGCTCCATCACGCGTCAATCACCGCCTGCATGGCCGCTTTCGAATGAGCAGCACCTATCGAGACGTACAAGGAAATACTTATGGGAAAAAGCACATAAAAGACGTCTACACACAAGTCTCTCCCCCCTCGGAAATCTCATATAAACGCTGGAACAAATCGTTTGTGCCAGAGCTGACAGCACAGGCAATAGACAGCGCACTCAATCACATGCTCTCACAAAGCGCCGTTCCATTTAAAATGGCTGCCCATTTTCGTGCTTCCCTCTGATGTGATGAGTTGAAGGCAGCAAATACAACTTATTCAAGTCAGAAAGTGGAACATGAGTTCACATTTCAAAACCAGATGCCTCCTTCGGGGCTTTTCTAGCGACAATGGGAGCAAATTCCGGAAAGGAGTGAGCTGACAATCACACTGGACTGAACAAAGGTAACAATCGTCCTATAATCTGCAGGTCTAATTAGCCTACATAGCTGCACAGGACAGGAAGCACCATGGCGGTGGTGGTGGTGGTGGCAGACATCATGTTCCTTGACATATTCTCAACAGAGCACAGGATGGAGAACGAAAGGCAGTTTGCAGTGGAAACACATGGGCCTACGTTTCCTGTGACTCTTTTGTGACCACGGCGTTGTGTTTGGAAGCTCGTTAACTCACCACTGTCTGGTGGTTGACTTGGATCACCTCATCGCCTGCATGGATCTTCTTACAAAGGTCTGCTGGAGACTGCAGAGAGAATAGAACAATGGGAACACGTTAGTGGTGTGACGGACCAGTTTCACCACTAACCCTCATGTTAGCAACACAGGAGCTAACGGCTAACGTACGGAGGCTCCATTGGGTTCCATTGTGATGTGTTTGTTCGCCATTCAGTAAAATTGAGTTTCGGACAAAGGTTTGTTATCACGTTATCATAATGTGTTCACATGTAATCCTCGAAAAACTACGCATTTGACGAGAAGCTGAAATAATTCCAGTTGTGTGAAGGAGATATTTTCGGAGCAACGTGCATAGATGTTAGCGATGGAGCAATGACCTGTTGAACTTCTGAACACAAGAACTAAGCAGCTTATAATACATAATCAAAACGACTAATGACAAGATTTCTAATGATTTACATTTTATATTTTTATGCAAACAACCACTATAGATGACTATAACAAAATAAAAGTATAACATTTTGAATTTTTGACGGTTTACGGTGACCTTGGGACAGCTGAAATATTTTTGGGGTGTGAAAAAAACAATCTTGAGCCTTGTATACCAGCGGCTACAGCGAAAATCCTCAAAAACCACCAGCAATCGGTTTTGGCAGCAAAGAAACGTGATCAGGGCATCTCTAAAAGTTTCCTTTTCTTTTTCTCCGCTCTTCGGATCTGTGGCACTAAACTGTGACACGATCTGACCCGACAGTTTTGCGATCCGTTTCACCCCTGGAACACGTTCAGGATATGTTGCTGTAAGGCACGGGTTCGTTGTCATTGTGGAATTTGAGACCATGAATGGTAGTTGGTGTGGTGTTGAGCTTCCTACAAACAGTGAAACAGAAACTCACGTTCTCTGTGGTTCCGGTGATGACGTGGAGCCCGTCGTACGTCGATTTGATATACATCCCCTGGAACACAGGCAGAGGGAGGGAGGATTATATATTATATATTATATACACGATACATATGTTTTACACCTGTAAGCATGCGTCTATATCTGCGTCTCTGTCTTCATACTTTGGGAGTGAGATTTGACTTGCTTGAGATCCTCCAAATCTTTTAACTCTACCTCTTCTTGCAAAAGATATTCTCTCACTTTGTGTTTTGATGATGGTGGTCGGTGCAAAATCTCCAATTGGGTTGACTTCAAAGGCTTTTTTAGTGTATGATGCGGATCAATTCATACTCTTCAAACTATTCAGCTCTCTATGAAAGCTTTCGTTGTTTTCCCACAGATTGATGTCTTTCCAATAATTCGTCTTCATCTGTACTTTTTTTAAATTTATTTTACCCAAGTAACATCTCGCCTTAAAAGCAAAAAACATCCAATGTTCACCTGAAGTCCCGCAACAGTAAATAATGAATATGAGTGTAAAAGGCAGGCATTGCATATTTACACACTGTGAATATTTAACTAGTATTCCTGTCATGCATTCAAGAGACGTTTGATTCAGTCGTGCAAAGACACCGACAACAGCTTTGAAAGAAGAGTGTTCAAATGCTGTGAGAAAAACAATAAAATCCGAATGCTAATTTACTTTTGAGGAATTGTGACGCTAATTAGTGCACCTTTAGAAACCGCTCTGGTGGATACATGTGTGCATGCTCAGCTGTGTCCTTACCAGCCCTTCACTGGGCATGATGCTGGTGAGGTGGACCACCTCCAGGTGGGCAGACTGGGAGACCAGAGAGTCCGACGACAGAGAGATGATGTGGTCGCATATCCCGGCTAAGGTCTTACACTGGAGATGGTGAGGAAGGCGGGAGGGGACGAGAAAAGGATAGACAAAAAGAAGGAAAGAGAGAATGAGTGGACGAAAGAGAAAAAGAAAGTTATTGAGATTGGTTTTGGTTCGCGAGGGATGCCGTGACCTAGCTGGAGGAGGTGAAACAGAAATCATTTCATCAGATTGTTCCACATCACCACTTCCATCACTCCAGCACACAAACTGTTTCCTGTCACCGTCTGTGCACAGGCATGCCCACAAGACACCGTCACAGACAGAACAACACATCACCGATACCAGCCAACCCCCGAGGAGCCCCCATGACATTCTCTAACATCTAAATTACAGAGCATCCATTTCAATTGTTGTTATCTGTCATTTTTTTCTTCTCATTTTTTGGGGTGGGGGGAATATACATGAGCTATTTTTGGATTTGCATCAACTAAACAAAATCCGACACACTGTAGAGTGGTTAGATTATCCGTGCTCCAGTTTTTTACACTACACTTAAATTCCTAATGGATATTACCTAATAGCGTAGTGCATCTGAGCAAATACTGCAAATAAAAAGCACAGCTTCACGTTGCCTTTGTTTCAAATAAACCTTGACTGTTTTTCTGGGTATTTGTCTGCTTGGTCATGCACGCACGTTAATTCATCATCGGCAACATCTCTGCCTTCTAGCCATGGCTGACTGACTACAGTGGGTTTACAGAGACCGTTACCCTGGTGATCCTGCCTCATCGCATCGCTGCTTGGTGCGCACACACACACACACACACACAAACTCGCACAAATGCGCGTACGCTGGAACGTAACAGACATACATGTCATAAAATATATGTTGGCTGCATTCAGACAGGCAGCATGACGGCGATGAACCCTGCATAAATTAATCTTCTGATCTCAATCTTAATGAGCAATTACCGGATTATGGTTGATGAAGTGAACAGAGGAGATCTTCAGGACACACACACACACACACACACACACACACACACACACACACGCTATAGCTCAGAGCCTATGATTCATTCAGTGTGAGAGAAAAGGTGGAGGATCTTTAGCGAGCTGGCTATTTGATGCTTATGCTCTCTCTGTCTCGCTCACTCTCTCTCACACACACACACACACACACACACACACACACACACACACACACACACACACACACACACACATCCTTCCATCCTTTTCTAGGTCAGTTATTTGAACATTGCACGGCCTGTTAAGTTTCCTGTTTACACAGACAGTAATATTGTGGTCAACGTGTAGGCTCCACGTTGAGGACTGTTCGTTCCATCTGCTGACACCAAAAAAAAAAGCTATAATTTGAAAGACCAACCAAAAGGGGAAATAGAAAAAGAAGTGAGAAATAAGTAGGGGAGCTGCAGAAGCCGAGTGTGTCCAATCCCGCCTATAGAACTATAAATAGCATGCGAAGTCCCCTGCTGGAAACCACGGCCAGTGACAATGTTGTGGCTCTGCTTGCATCCCCCTTTGATCATTGGACGGATAGACTTGACCTGGGATTAACACGGGCCGAGAGACAAAAGGGCCGCTACCAGTGTGGAGACTCTGGAGTCCTGCAGGGCTGACACACCCTGCCTTGATCTGACACGCCTCCGGGGAATCAGAGCGCAGATTATGGGGAAGTTAACTTATGTGGCTGGCTGGCGTGAGATTTAAGAGCAGTCAAACAGAAAGCCAGACATAGAACGCTGCCAAATGGATTAAGCTCTGGCTGCACACTGCCCACCCCCCTCTGGCCCTCTCCTCACCCACCATCTCCCTCGTTCTCACTCTCGCCTGCTTTCCTCGTCGACTCATCGCACCTTTTCCATCGCGCGGAGCTATGCTCAACCATGCGGGAGCACGCGCGGCAAATATTTACCTGAGCCGAGACGCAGGGAAAGATGAAGCGATGTGGAGGGAGCGGAGAGGAGAGGCAGGGAGGCAGGGAGGGAGAGTCCGGGAGGAAAGGGGAGAGAACAAGGGGAAAAACACACAACTAGGACAGTCTTATGTAATTCCTCTCATCCTTATGCATGCATGCACATAAAAACACACACTCATACACACTTCACGCTCCATCAGACACACAGACTCACACATGCTCATATCTTATCTCCTTCGCACACACACACACACACACACACACACGCACACACTCTCTCTCTATCCCCGTCCATCTGATTGCTGCAGGCCGTAGTCTGGAGGAGAGCAGAGTAGCAGTGGGTTTTGCATTATTAAGCAGAAGCTGACAAACGCACAACTACGGCTACAGTAGCTTTACAGCAGAGCTGACCAGAGCTTCAAACAGTGTCTGAACCCCATTGTGCTCACTGGAGACTCCCTCGTGCTGCCTGTCTCTCTGAATCGACCTCCATACACCACTAAAGCCAAGCTACCAACACCACCATGGAACAAGACCTGGAATAAAACTTTTACTTCTGTCATTTTGGGAGAAATACAGTAAAGTGCAGACTGGGTCCTTTTAGAATGTCTACAGCCACTGGATATTACTAATACAAGTATTGGCTATGTTAGTAACTCATATCAGTTTAATGTAGGAGTAGGTGAATAATGGCGTAATTTGAATATTATTATTTCAAAAGATGCTTGAGTGCATGTGATGAGAATTTGAATCAATGAAGTAAAGTGTCGTGTTGCCTGTCAAATTATTGAGTAAATGTACAAGATCATGTTTCATTAGTTAGTAATTAGTCCGTTAGCAGTTCGGTAGATAGTCTGCTAATTATTTTATATGTCTATGTCATCTGGTCCATCCCATACTGGCTTGACAGTGTTAAATATCCACAATACAGCAAACACTTTCCCACAGATGCGAAACCAAAAGAAAGATCTCAAGGCTAGATTAATTGAATGGAATGGATGTCAATATACAAATTGGGAAGTAGATAGTCCACTGATTAGCAGAGGAAAGTGTGAAATCAATTGTTTTTGATAACTGTATGATCTGTACACTCTGATGGCATTTTTATGATTGTATTTTCTAACAGTCACCTCGCTTTAACGCTCAGTTCTCGTTGAACCTTTGACTGACCTCCTGGCAGACGGCGTCTCGCTTCCTTTGGAAACAGTCTGTCTCTAAGCAGACTGCACATCAGCATGTGACACCTCCATCCTTTAGAGCAGAATGAAAGCCACATGTTGTTCAGTGGAGACCATTGATCTCTGTACGATCTGAGCTCATTTGCATATGCTTTAATAAACTCTTGAAAGACAACTCGGGTTCTCGATCTTGATTTCAGATTTCCACCACAAAGACACTGCTCATAACCAGCTTTTATGCTTTTTACTCTCCTCTCAAGGAAACTGGGAAATGCTTCGTAGTTGACCAGCCTGGCCTCCATGATGGAATTATCAAAATGATAGATATATAATCTTATATATCTCATATAATATGTAAATCATTAAGAAGACACATTGGACACTTTCCTGCTCAGCTGTGCATCCTCATCTTCAGACATGCCTGCCTGTCCGTTGAGAATAATTTCGTGGCAGTTTCCCCAAATTAATTTATAAAACACAGACAGTAGTAAACAAAGTCCGCAAGAAAGCAACGTCCTCTGTTTTTCCCTCCCTTCACGGTCTCCCTATTTCACACATAAACCTCCCACACATAACAGACTTAGTCATGAGTAGCCTTTAGTCTGGCACCCATAGTTTGTGTGTGCGTGTGTGTGCGTGTGTGTGTGTGTGTGTGTGTGTGTGTGTGTGTGTGTGTGTGTGTGTGTGCGTGTGTGTGTGCGTGTGCGTGTGTGTGCACACATGTGCAGAGCCATTTCAATGTTTGAGTTGCCCTGATGTCGCTGTCCTGTGTCATTAACAGGCCTGTAACAACAGAGGTAAACGACAAGCGAAAAGCTAAAGGGGGAATTCACTTTGACGGGGTGGGACAAGGCATCAGGGAGACGCCACCGTCTCAAATACAGACTTATGCTTGGTTTTGTTGATAGAAATAAATCATGCAATGCTATATATACTGTATGCTGATGGAACATCTGATGTGGGGTTTATTTCTTGGAGTAAAATGGTCAGATCTGTTTCTGTGAACTCCCCCCTGCTAATGTTTTCTATGGTTTCCTCCACCTGACCTTGAATGGCAGCAGGAAGTGTCCCAATCCGACTGTCAGCCCGGATCAGATGCTAGCTGCTCACTCGGTTTCACACGTGGACACAGAGAGTTCTCCGTCATGCACACACACACACACACACACACACACGCACACACACTGATGTGCGTGCGCATAGACAAACACAAACACGCACACAGGAGCTAAACGGTAGCTCTTAAAAGGCCTCAGACTCGCTTGCGCTTTAACAAACAGTTTTGTGGCACAAATTCCCCCCAAAAAACACACACAGCGCTTTGACGTGCACACACCGACTTCCACGCAGAAAACACACACACACACATACAGATGTTTATCAGGTTTTCAATGTGTTTATGAACTTCATGACCATTACGAGTGTCATCAGAAACCAGAACTGCAAAAGAATGCGTCTGCCAGCAGAGAGATGACTTAAAGGAATAGTTCCCATTTTAGGAAACAGAGGAAAAGAGCTGGCATGGCTCTGTCCAAAGAGAACAAAATGCTCCTACCGCCACAACTGAGTTATTCACATATACTTATCATGTTATGTCTCCTTTGTTTTATCTGTACAAAACCTGAAGTGGAAAAATCGCAACTTTTATGGGATGGTGTTTCTGCAAGAGGTTATGAACGGACTGTTTCTTCACTGGAGTTGTTCCCCGGTATCACGCTTCTTTCTTTGAAACGGATTTCTATGGTTTATATACCGTGATAATTACTGAACTTTAGAGGGGCTGCTATGCAGATCAGAGCCAGACTTGTTGTTTTGCCCTCGTTTCCAGCCCTCATCGAAGCTAAGCTAACGGTCCGCTGCCTTTATCTTCCTGTTTAACGTACAGATAAAAGAGTGGTGTTGAGCTGTTCATCTAACCCTCAGCAAGAGAGCTTATGTTCCAAAACGCTGAACTCCTCCTTGTTTCAGAAAAGGGAGATTCTGTGTGAGCCTTAGGATATGTTGAATATAATGCTTTACAAACTAATGTGTGATCCGATCAGAGAGGGAAATACAATCTGACTTCATACTGTATACAGTAGGTCAGCTGTCTTGATGTAACTATTGTATCTGTGCATTTAACAGCTGTCATCACTGAGTATGCAAATGTGGCTCTTCCATGTTCTCTGGGATAAACACAGGCCAAAAAACCTTGACATTTTAAAGCGTAAACTTACCACATGGAGAATCTTATTCTCTGTCTCGTACACAGTGCAGTCCTGTAAAATGAGAAGAAGGCAGAGAAAGAGGGAAGAAGAAAACATTAGATGGAGAAAGCATCAAGTGGAAGCTACAATATCTTCCTCCTCCAGATATAAAAACCAGGAGAGGAGAGAAATGAGACGGCCAACAGGAGGAAAGATGGATGACTTATTTCTCGATGGAGAACATCAGCAGTCAGCTATTTCATATCTAACCTTCCACATTATGCACATTACTTTATAATATACGCAAACTAAAAACGTTGGACTGACCAGTTCTGGATCTGTGCCGCTTGCTTGGAGCCTCCGCAGGATTTAGAAGACCACAATACTCGTACGTGACAGATTGTTATTTAACGATAGCTGATAGTTAATCTATTTCTGGGAAAGCAGCCCACTGACTCCACCACATGTGCATGGTCGCGTTTAATTCACCCATTTGATGCATTAATGCGGGCGCTGCTGCCACCTTTGTCTGTGCCGCTGCAGCCTGGCAGCCACATGTTCATTTGGCCCATTGTGGCCCTATACGGCGGTGGCCCCGTTCTCCTTCCTCTCCTCTGGCCCTTGTAAAGGGGGGTGGGAGGGGGGTGGGGGGGTTATCTGCTTGGCTCCAGGACTTCGCTCCGGGCACACGCACAAACACACTCTCGCACACACTAAGCGGGCTCTTACAAGGGAGGACGTGGAGGGAGTCCAGGAGAGCAGACATACTTTCTGTCCAAACAATGACATTTTTGCAGTATCAAGTGTGTGTGTGTGTGTGTGTGTGTGTGTGTGTGTGTGTGTGTGTGTGTGTGTGTGTGTGTGCACTCCCAGTTCTGTTTTCTAAAAAGTGCATTTGTGTGTGTAAATGTGGCGAATCCTCGCGAGGGAGCGAGCCAGAGGGGCAGCAGAAGGAGGACAGGAAATGAAGGGATGAGAGACCCCTAGCTCATTCTCCATCAGGGCTCACCGGCGAAGCAGAGGATGTGGTCCAACAGTGAGTCAATGAGCACTTTGCCTACGGCTGTTACCGAGAGCCGCTCATCCCCATCAGCCGTGCCTGCAAACAGCCGGTGGGAGTGGGCATATGTTTCGCTCATAGTCAAATCTATACAAAGGAGCTGGAGACCACAACAAGCTGTGTGAGTAGCGCTCGCTCTCGATCCAAACCCACTTTAGCTTCGCCTTTTTCAACTCACGATCGTGACCTTTATCGTGTCCAGTGCAACGAATACGGACGTGATGGATTGTGTGATGCGTGCGTCCGTGAGAGTGAGTGTTGTGGAGGCACCTGTTGCACGATGGTGGTCAACTCTAGGCAGAGCTGCACGATGTTGTTCTTCAGTAATGAATACTCTGTCACACTGGCGAACGGAGACCTGAAGCAGAACAAGAGAAGAAGAAAAAAATCCTCATGAAAATGTGGGGAACTTTTGTTGAATGTTGGCGTTAGTGTACTTGTACTTATCACATTCTACATTGTGTTATTGTTTTCAGCAAACGCTCCTGTTTGAAGTGCAGCGTTTATTTACGCGGGGTAAAATAGCTGCTAGAAATCACACTTAAATGAATGTGAGCAAAGCATATTCGGTCATTCTATTTAAAAAAAACTAAATTAGTTTCTTTCTGTCTTAAAGGATGTGATTTTTGCCATATTGGTGTTTTTATTTTGTTCCGTTCATTTATTTGCAAACAGTGTGATTTTATGATCGGGCAGTAAGAGACCGAGCAATCAAAAAACATATTCTCTGCTTCTCTCAGAGCACACGAGCAAGTGATAAAGACAAACAACAATATTTGGTTTCACATCGTGGCCAGGAGGCTGTGCGACACAGGGATCCACAGAAGCTCAAACACTGCTTTATTTGTAAGTGTTTTTTTGTTCCGTATTCCGTTTCCATCAGCGGCTCTAACTTAACGATAAAAAACACCCGTCCTTACCCATCTATGAATTATGATTCTGTATGAAGCGTAACAATATCTGGAGCGCCTGATAATGTAATTATGCCGCATCATCAACAAACAACCCAAGTTTATTATGTGTTATTATACAACACATTCTCATTCACAACTCGTCAGACACAGAATCAGTGGTGCAGTTTACTTATTGTATTGTATGTAATGATTGACTGAATTAAACAAATACTACTAATTCTCAAACTAGCGACGGCATTTCACATTACAGTCATTACATGCATTGTGTCTTTTCAAAATGAACCTCCGTCTTCACAGGAAATTAGGTTCAGGCAACAGACCAATCAGTTGGGTTTAGGAAAAGAGCGCGGTTGACATTACCGTGACTGAATGGAGTCACGTGACTTACGATAAGTCAACATCGACACGAACAGCGGTCTTCTAGGTCAAAGTCCTGTGTGTTTGTTTGACTGCCATGTGCGGTTAACATACTAGTTTCTAATAACAGGGTTTCTTGCTCGTACATTAAGATAGAATTGATATATTTTTATATTTGTGATCAGGGTTCATACACATTTTTGACCGGTGGATTTCCATGACTTTTCCATGACTTTAAACCAAATTTCCACGACCAAACATTATGTGAAATCTCGGTGTATACATCAAAAAGTGAGACAATGTAATATTTAAACCAACAGAGAGAATACGAAAGCATACAGTAAACCTTAAATGACACAAATGAATGAGACAATAGTAGTTTGATTAAAAGAATAAACATTTATATAGATGCCTGTATGTATGCCTGCTTATATTTTGAGCGTCTTTCTTTTAAAAGCACATTAATTATTTCAAACTCAGCGTAAATGAACGTCATGAACACATGAATATAACACATTTCCATGACTTTTTCAGGCCTGGAAATAACCATTTTAAAATCCCATGACTTTTCCAGGTTTTCCATGGCCGTAAGAATCCTGTGTGATTATCCTTTGTAAGATATTCCTAAAAATGAATGGTCTAATTCCCAAATGGATTTCACAGCGTGGAGGTTTAGGAGCGGTCGCTACCTGTCGAGCCAGGCCAGCAGGTTCTTGGCTGCACCGATCAGATCCACCACCGACGTGAGGAAGTCGTTGGGTAGCCTCCGTGACGCGCGGCCGTCGTAGTGTCCGCCCCTCCGTCGGCCCAGGATGAAGTTCTGGAGGTTCTTCGCCGACGCGTTCAGCTTGTGGGACAGAGTCCGGAGGTTCTCCGTCTCCAGGCCGTAATTCTGGAGGACGACGAGTAGAATCACAGTTATCTATTGCTGCTGCTCTGATAACTAGCAGCTTTTGTGACGCAGTCTGAGGGGACATTGTGCTAGAAATCAGTGCTTTGCAGTGAGTTGTTTGATGAAAGATTAAAGAAACCATTTTGGAATCTGTCTGGGAGTTGGAGTCATTTAAGTAAGGATGTGGTTACCTGAGCATGGAGACTGGAAGCTGTGGGAGACAGCTAGCTAGGCTCTCTCCAAAGCTCAAAAATATGACATTCACTTATTAACATTTCGTAGACACAAAAAGAAACGTAACAAAAACAGCTAGCCCCATATTTGACTCAAACACACGAAATAGCTATTGATCACCTCGTCTGACCCTCAGCAAGCAAGAGATTTACTGAAATGAAATACAGGTTGATATAAATCCTTTCTGTATCCACAAAGAAACACGATGGAGTAAAAAGTGAAACCACTGCAATATATGATACAACATAACTTACACATATTTACGTGTAACTAATAACGTACAGTAAATCAAGTGTTATAGGGAAAGGGGAAAAAAGCATTTACTGTGAACTATTAGAGCTGATTCTAAGCGGAATTAACGAAAACAAGAATCCCTATCTCTGAATCTCCATTAGCATTGTCATATAACAGTCACTCTCCACTGCGATACAAGAACAACAAGCTGGTTGAGTAGCCCATTACTGCACTGTGACCCTTTTAAATAAACACACACACACAGACCCACTGAGCCACATTGCGCTCAGCGTCCCAAGGCAGCTCCAGTCATGTCCTGCCTGACAGAGCCTGATTCTTGCTGACACGAAGGCTACACACACACACACACACACACACACACACACACACACACACACACACACACCCTTGTAAAGTCAGATGCACAGGCTTAGCTAGACATATCTATTCCTCCTCTGCCTCTAGATCTATTCTACACAGTCACGACCACAGTGACTACAAAGGAGAGAGGGTTTCACTGTGGCAGCAGAGAGAGAGAGAGAGAGAGAGAGAGAGAGAGAAGTGAAGAACTAAAGAGGCAGAAGACAAGCGAGCGAGAGCGAGATAGAGGAGGCGAGAGCACCCGGCTATGCATCTCACTGAAACTGGGTCATACATACACTGCGCTCTGTATAATCTTCTGTGTTCTGTGAGAATGTATACATGAACTTGGAGCGCACATGTTTGCCCAGCTGTAATTAGCCTGTCCTATGATTCGATCTAAAGTTGTGTGCGTCTCTCTCTCTCTCTCTCTCTCTCTCTCTCTCTCTCTCTCTCTCTCTCTCTCTCCAGGGGACAGAGTGCTGAGATGAAGCGGTGGGGGGGAATAATGCTCTGTGTCTGAATGTGTGTGTGGAGAAAGAGAGAGAAATAATTTGAGCAGTGTGTGCATTTGTGTGTGTGTGTGTGTGTGTGTGTGTGTGTGTGTGTGTGTGTGTGTGTGTGTGCGTGTCAAATCAATACAGTAAGAGGGCGATGCCATTAAGCAAACCCCCCTTCACGTCGATGTGGTTGCCATAGCAACCATGTGTGGAGCGGCCTCTCCTCCATGCTGATTATTTCTACCATTGTTGTGTTCGCAGAATCACACTCGAGCGCCGTGTATGAAATGTTTGGGCAAGACGGGAGACTTGTCAGCGTTAAATAATTATCTTTTCCAAAGTAAAGCATCGATCAGACCCGCTACACTGTACAGGGTTCCGTATATCGCCTCTATTAATCAAGGGGATATTGATCGTGTGTGTGTGTGTGTGTGTGTGTGTGTGTGTGTGTGTGTGTGTGTGTGTGTGTGTTGCTCTCAGCCATCTGGGTTCTGCTCAACTCAGGCAGATGAGTTTTGTTTAATGAGTGCATTTTTGATTTTTATTGCAGGTTTACCTGAAATAAGTCCAGCAATTTTCTGCAATTTGATTTTTTTTAAAAAGAGTGTTTTTTGTCAATTATGTTCACATTGTGTCGACACCTGTCGTATCAAATGTGCTTTATAAATAAACTTGTCAGCAGCTCGAAAACAGAATACAAATTATGAAGCTGAACATGATTGGTTTGTAATAATAACATTTTCTTTCTTTTTTTTAATGGGACTGATTCAAAGAAAGCGTTTTAATTGCAAAAACAATTACAGCACAAGACCATCAACCAAAGTGGGGTGGTCCAAAATACATTTAAAACTACAATTACCGCTAACCAGTCTGGGTTCTGTTCTGTTGTTACCACTTTGGAGGCACACAGGGTGGCACTTAAAAGGCCCCAATGTGGAAAGCTGACTCATCTGTGGGACAGTTACAGGAGGAGATGACGACATGAATCACTTTATCAGAACAAAAGCATAACTGGGACATTATAGAAGCTCCTGGCACCACGTCGGGTTGTAAGAAGCAAAAACGAAAAAAGCTATTTCAGGGAATATGCGTCTGAAGGATGTATCCCGGATGTCAAACTGCTACGACATTGCAATGTGTGCTAACTGTGCTAGCGGGGCTAATAGCGATAGCATACCTGTTTTATTACACTCCAGCTTACTGAAACAGTTTGAAATGACCACATGGAAGTATTTCCCTCCTCTTTACCTGTGGTTAAACCCTCTACGGGGTCTCCTCTATACGTTCTGCCCTCACACCGTTTTAAATCAGTAACATCCAACACAAATAAAGACATGACAAGGACATGGACCGTCTGTCCCTCTTCGTGGTTTGGCAGTAAACTGCTAAATAAACAATAAACTAACAAAGCCTCTTTACAGGACTCATTCGCCTCATGTTGAGCAGTATCAAGATCAAATCAAATACAGAATAACTACTAAACTGCTTGAGCTGCAATTAACTCTATTTACAAGACAACTATGTCTCTACCTGCAGTTTGCTGTTATAACCTGTTACATTTACTATGAGCTGTATTTAAGCCATGTAAATGAACGAGTAAGTCCAAAACACAATTAAACTAAACTATTTGTTTACTTATTGCCTATAAATGTAGTTCATAGACTGGACTACAGCAATAATCAATCATTCTGTGTGTCTTGGACGCTATAGCTGATTTTGAATATGTATATTTGCGGCCATCAGCTACATTTTTCACATTCAAATTAAACAGCTGTTTCAATTTGCTCAGTTTCTAGACATTTTAATGTAACTTCAATACAATGACATCTTTTTCTTTTAATTCAGATTTTGAGGAGAGCCGTCATCTCATTCTTGAAATGAAATGCCCACTTCCCAGCACACCTCGGTGAAAATTCACTGCACCTAAAACCTTCCAGATGCTGGGGGCAAAAACTGGATTGCATAGGCATAAAAGAAGGGACTTTTCCACATTTACAGCGAGACTGAAAGCTCAGTCAGCGCCTGAAACTTGCATTGATCCAGGGCCACAGAAGCTCCCCTTTCTTCATGCGTAAAGACCAGAACGTCATAACGGTTGAGCCAGAGGAACAGGGTTTCGCTCTCCTTATGATGGATTATATAGCTGACGACAGTGAATCGTCCTTTATTATCCAAATATCCACAGTGTCTACAGGTATACTGTAGAATGCCGAAGATAATGAGAGCATATGAGGTCAGGTGGGAATTGCTTTCCCTTGGCTATTTAAAGGATCATTTTTGATTTATTACAACTTCAGTTTTGGCATTCATTTCTATTGATTATGAAAAACTTTTCACTCAACAAAGTAGTTGCTGAGATCTTGGAAAACACTGCAACTCCAGCGGGGCAAGAAAGGAGCAGTGGCGTTGACAGAGAAGTTGTAAACCTGCCAACAGTTTAGACAGATTATCTAAACCACAAGTCATGGCCAAAATCCTTGTAATAATCCCTTTTTTGCACACAAAAATACTCTACCGGTCAAAAGTTCAAAGGTTTGGAATCGCCTGCAACAAAAGGTTGATTGTGTCCAGTCGGATGTCTGAGAGGAGAATATTTGTTATAGAAGGTCCTTGAACTGATGTTACTTGAAGGGTCGGCTGCAAAAGTCATGTTTATGACATGGAGAACAAAATGTGGAAGATTGGTTCAACCCGACCGACCGAAAGGACAGAAAGAGACAAAGTCCCTTTGAGCAACAAAAGGGACGAAAGTAACAAAAGAAGAAATCTCCGGTCAAAAGAAACTAGCTTAGCATCAAAATGAGTGCAGATTGAAAAAGCAGCTTATTGTTTCACAATAATGGAGCTTATGAAAAACTGGAATTACCAGGCAACATGTTGCTTTAGCAAAGATATTTGAACATCAAAGAAGATATTGACGGTTGGTCTGCAGCTACTGGGCTGTTGGAACTGGATCAGGAAGTATTTGCATATGGACTGACAAACCAGTTCAAACCGTTGTTGGCTATGGATCTCTAGAGTTATTATACTTTTCTGGACTGGAAAACTAATACAACATTGAAGGGTTTTTCGGGGACATCGACTATATGTAAGTTGAATCATTTGATTCTTCTTAATTCTTTTGGGGCCAAAACTAATTTATATGTAAATGAAATACATTTGGTGTCTGAATTGCTCTCTTTTTGTTTCTGTTGGAAGAGCCATTGTTGAAGGAAAGAAGAAAGAAAAAACCTCAACATAACAGGTGCTTCCAAACTTTTCAACGATAGTGTTGGTCAAAGTTTCTTCCCCAGATCTCAACAATTAACTCAATGAGCTCGGTGTTATTTCATCTGAAACGAACGAAAGCCACAAAAAGTAAGACCCAAGTTGGGATAAACTGGAATTATCTTTTAAGGCCGCTCACAGCAGGCGGTTTAGTGATGCATCTTGTCTACCTGGCACCCCTGTGTGTGTGTGTGTGTGTGTGTGTGTGTGTGTGTGTGTGTGTGTGTGTGTGTGTGTGTGTGTGTGTATGTGTGTGTGTGTGCGTGTGTGTGTGTGTGTGTGTGTGTGTGTGTGTGTGTGGTGTGTGTCCAGTTTCAGGACACGTGGTGATAGCTGCTCATTCCCAGGCTGGAACGTCTGAATGAGAAGAGGTGCTGATTAGCGTGCACACACGAGCATGTACGCACACACGCACACACACATACACGCACACACTCAGACGCACGTGCGCACAAATTCAAACAGCCCAAACTAATCCAGCCATGTGTGCCTGGGAGATAAGGTGCATGCCGTGTGCTCTTTCTACATACTCTCTCTCTCTCCTCCTCTGCCTCCCTCTGTCCCTCTCACTCTCCCTTCATCTCTGCCTCTTTGTCTCTCTGGGAGAGTAGCACCTAATTCTCCCTAATTCCCTAATCCTGAGCAGGACCACTGCACATACAGTCAGCAGTGGCTGAGGCAGTACACACAAAACAGCAAATAATGGGGGATTTTTCAAGCCATTTCTCAGGCCAATATCAATAACTGGTCGGGGGGGAATAAACAATGACTAATATATAAATCTCTCTACCTGTGAGAATGTCCTCAGCAGTTACATGAATTTACCCCAAAGTGGTCTTGAAGTAATTCTGGCAAGCTTAACAATTAATAATCCTAATAATACAAACAGAATTGGTTTGACTTCAAATTAGCTGTAGCCGGAAAGCTAAGCACCAGGAACATGCAAACTGTTTCACTCAATAAAAGAGTTATTCAAGAGGGGAGAACAATCCTTTTAAAGCTAACCAGCGGTTCCTAACGGGACAGTAAATTTGCACAATGTTGTACATGTTTGAGAGTGATTGTTCCGGGTCATAAAGCCCAAAAAGTATTCGTGAAATATATGAAAAATAACACCACCAATTTCTGTGTGACAGGAGAGTTTATATGGAGCCCCAAAACCTTTGAGAGATCATCAGATGAATACAAAAATGCAACTGACTAACTGAATTAGTTAATAATACTTACTAACTAATAATACTAACTAACTAACAGACTAAAATGGAGTGTGAAACAAAATAGAAAGCCTGTATTTTCCCTTCACTTCCAATCTGTGATAAAAAATTAAAAAAAATGAATATTTACTTTTTGACTTGACCTCCACTCACCTGATAAAACAAATGAAAAACTTAATTTCACAATTGTCAACATTAGCGGAGTGTGGCGAACTAGTTTTAGTTCAGCTAGCTACCTAGCTGAAGCTCACGTCCAATAATAAAGCCACACCTGCCAGTGCACCTCATGTTTAACCGCCCATATGCTGTAGTGCATGCTGTAGTACATGCTGCATGCATGCTGCTGTAGTGTATGCTGTAGTAGTGTATGCTCTGCTGTAGTAGTGTATGCTGCTGTAGTAGTGTATCCTGTAGTAGTGTATGCTCTGCTGTAGTAGTGTATCCTGTAGTAGTGTATGCTCTGCTGTAGTAGTGTATGCTGCTGTAGTGTGCATGCTGTAGTAGTGTATGCTCTGCTGTAGTAGTGTATCCTGTAGTAGTGTATGCTTTAGTGTATCCTGTAGTAGTGTATGCTGTTGTAGTGGTGCATGCCGTAGTGTAGTGTGTGCTGTAGCAGTATATGCCCTGCTGTAGTAGTGCATGCTGTAGTGTAGTGTGTGCTGCTGTAGTGCATGCTAATGCATGCTGCTGGAGTAGTGCATGCTGTAGTGTATGCTGTAGTAGTGTATGCTGCTGGAGTAGTGCATGCTGTAGTGTATCCTGTAGTAGTGTATGCTGCTGGAGTAGTGCATGCTGTAGTGTATCCTGTAGTAGTGTATGCTGCTGGAGTAGTGCATGCTGTAGCAGTGCATGCTGTAGTGTATGCTGTAGTAGTGCATGCTGTAGTGCATGCTGTAGCAGTGCATGCTGTAGTGTATGCTGTAGTAGTGCATGCTGTAGTGTATGCTGTAGTAGTACATGCTGTAGTGTATACTGTAGTAGTGTATGCTGCTGGAGTAGTGCATGCTGTAGTGTATGCTGTAGTAGTGCATGCTGTAGTGTATGCTGTAGTAGTGCATGCTGTAGTGTATGCTGTAGTAGTGTATGCTGCTGGAGTAGTGCATGCTGTAGTGTATGCTGTAGTAGTACATGCTGTAGTGTATGCTGTAGTAGTGTATGCTGCTGGAGTAGTGCATGCTGTAGTGTATGCTGTAGTAGTGCATGCTGTAGTGTATGCTGTAGTAGTGCATGCTGTAGTGTATGCTGTAGTAGTGTATGCTGCTGGAGTAGTGCATGCTGTAGTGTATGCTGTAGTAGTGCATGCTGTAGTGTATGCTGTAGTAGTGCATGCTGTAGTGTATGCTGTAGTAGTGTATGCTGCTGGAGTAGTGCATGCTGTAGTGTATGCTGTAGTAGTACATGCTGTAGTGTATGCTGTAGTAGTGTATGCTGCTGGAGTAGTGCATGCTGTAGTGTATGCTGTAGTAGTGCATGCTGTAGTGTATGCTGTAGTAGTGTATGCTGCTGGAGTAGTGCATGCTGTAGTGTATGCTGTAGTAGTGCATGCTGTAGTGTATGCTGTAGTAGTGTATGCTGCTGGAGTAGTGCATGCTGTAGTGTATGCTGTAGTAGTGCATGCTGTAGTGTATGCTGTAGTAGTGCATGCTGTAGTGTATGCTGTAGTAGTGCATGCTGTAGTGTATCCTGTAGTAGTGTATGCTGCTGGAGTAGTGCATGCTGTAGTGTATGCTGTAGTAGTACATGCTGTAGCAGGACTCTCAAGTGTCACGCATTGAGCGTGACTGTCACTCATTTCGGTCTTAAATCATGCCCTCCCGCCACAGATCGTATTCCTCACGCTGAAAAAAAACTCTAGGCTATTAAATGTGCCGCAGCGCACAAACATGACCTGGTCGCGCTGCCCTCACCGTGGAGGAATCCAGCACGTCTCCCCCGAATCCCCTGGAGTTCTGCCGTGAGGTGCCACTCATCAGCCAATCAAAAAAAAAGAATTGGGCTACACGAATAGCCAATCAGAAAAACGTATTTGTTGTATCTGGGTAAAATGTAATCCAGCAACCAATGAAAATAAAGCTAATAATAATATGGGGGGAGGTGGGCTGGTCTGTGGGCATACGGCAGGGGCGGGGCGGGGGTGCGGCCGGGGAGAGGAGGATATGTCACTCTTACCTGTCTTAAAAACTTGAGAGCCCTGCTGTAGTGTATGCTGTAGTAGTGTATGCTGTAGTAGTGTATGTTGTAGTAGTGTATGCTGTAGTAGTACATGTGGTAGTGTATGCTGTAGTAGTACATGTGGTAGTGTATGCTGTAGTAGTACATGTGGTAGTGTATGCTGTAGTAGTACATGTAGTAGTGTATGCTGTAGTGCATGCTGCTGCAGCATCACTTCTTGGAGCAGCAACACTGTTTTAGCTGACATAATTAGCTCACTAACGCTGCTTAGCTAAGTATTAGACTATTTATTAATGTATTCAGTTCTGTTTTTGACTTGCATGATAACCTTTTACTACCTTTGGTTATCAGTTGTGTATAGACATATATATATATATATATATATATATATATATATATATATATATATATATATATATATATATATATATATATATATATATATATATATATATATCACACACCCTCCAAAGTGTAAGCGATTGAGAGAAAACAGTGTCAGCAGGTGACCGTAGCTGACTGACCAGGGCACAGAGGAGGTCGACAGCTTCCAGGATGAGCTCCTGATGCCCTATTCTGGTGACACCCAGCTCCTCCAGCTCCTGATGGGTGATGTGCAGCAGCTGCTCTCCCCCCATCTGCTCCCGCTCGAAACTCTTCACGTACTGCTGGAGACAGTCATCCAGACCTGAGGAGAGACACAGACGGACACTAGATTAGCCAGTGCTGATGTATGGCACTGTGTATCACTGTGCGCAATAAAGGGCCTGCAGGTCAGCCTTAGCCAAAGAAGGCCAACATTTTCAAACTGGTCTGATGAGTGCTCTTTGTGTCCCTTCCAGAGACACAAATATTTAAAAGAAAGTAGGAAATATTGATTACAGACTTGAATATAAGCTTGAGTTGAATATAAATTTGAGTTCCCGTCTGTCATAATGTACACTGAATCCTGGTTCACATACTGTAGCTGAAACACATAATTAAGGCAGGAGTGCACACACACACACACACACACACACACACACACACACACACACACACACACAGACACACACACACAAACACACACACACACACACACACACACACACACACACAGAAACTCACTGCGAAAAGTCTGCCAAATAAAAACCAAATAAAAACCAAAGCAACATGCCAGCCCTAAAGCCAGGGATTTCACCAAAGCTTTATTGGCAACTTTCTCTCATCTAGAAAGCACATATCTGTTGGTTTGGCTTTCTGGTATCGGTTCATGTTTGCACACCGTGCTGGAAAAGGATGTTTGACATGCAAAATAATTAAAAACAGCGCACACAAGAAATACTGACTTCCATGCATTTACATTCGGAGTGATTAAGGGTGTGTCCAAAATATACCCGGAGAGACGTGACTAACATATTGACGTACGACTTTCCGCTGTTAAGCCAATCAGCCACACACAGACGCGGTGGGTCCGGGATACTATTGATCAGTGTGGGCCTCACGCTTTGAACCAAACAAAGTCAGCAGAAAGCACACCTCCCCACAGACCTAATGAACAAGGCCGCTCCAGAATGAACACACACATACACACACACACACACACACACACACACGAGTGGAACCTCTGGGGCCCACAAACGCTGCACACTTCGACCGCAATCACACATATAAATACAATTACGACGGCTGCTGTTATTCGGGGGGGTCTCGGCGCCTCGGTGGAGGCGTGTTGTTAAAGCCGAGTGGAGCTGTGAGGAAAACACTGACACCCACGGGAGACGACGCTGACAGAGAGCAGACAGTGTGGTAGCACCTTAGCACAGTCGCCACACACACACACACACACACACGTCACCACAAAGGATGAGCAGGAGGCCTCTTACTCTTGGCGTGCCATGGGACCCAACAGACGTAATGTAAGCCCGCTGTTGTTCCGAGTGACACGGATAAACAATCTCGTTACATACAGCGCAGAAGAGCAACTGAGACTCTTCACACGTCTGTAAGAGGCTCCACGAGTGAAAACAGTTTAATGGAATACATTCCCGGTGGACGGGACCCTCGTATCACATGTTGGGGTGAGAACGTCAAGTATGGGTCCACGTGGTGGCTTGTTTGTGCACGGGTCATTTGGTGTCAAATTATGCCTTCAAAATTCAATTGCTTCAATATTGTTGTGTGCTGGAATGCTAGCTAGTAAATGCTAGAGTGCATTTACTCAAGTGCTGTATGTACTCGTACAAATTTGAGGTGCTTGTACTGTGTTAATTTCACGTCACTCTCTGTGTTCTACTACTCCACTGCAATTCAAAGGGAAGTGTTGTATCTTTACTCCACTACAGTGACATATATAGTTACTAGTTACTTGACACATTTACAAACTCTACAAACAGGGCATTTCCCTGCGTTGAATACTTTTGACATTTTAAATATATTGTGTGAATAATCTGTTCACGTATTGTCAGACTTATTTGTATTTCCTCCTTGTGACATTGCTACTTTTACAGAGTAAGGACTCTGGTGATCTTTTTTGTTTCCAGTTATATGCATTGGTTTTTAGGTGGAGGTAGTTTCACAGGCAGGCGTGGTTCCTTCAGGGCCACGTCCAAAGGGCCACTCGATTAATCTGAGGGGTGAGATACGGGGATCAGAGGGAAACGTAATTAAAATTTTCTGTTTGTCTTGCACATATGGTATTTTTGATAAATAAAGTTGACTTGACTTGATGATTAATGAGCTCTGCTGACACAAAATCTGAAATCTTTTGTTATACTTTTCTCTGTTTCTCTATTATGAAATGACAGTTATTTCTTCTGAATTTCAGACAGGAAATGACTTGCTTTATTCTTATTAATAACTCATAGACATCTAAAGTGTGACAAGGGGCCCCAACTAGACACTAATGTTTTCGTCACAAGCTGAACATGTCGGGAGCCACTGGTTTAATCTCAAACAGCGTTTTTGTATTTTATGTGGTCATCATGTTTTTTTTGTAAAATGTGAATCTGAAAAATAACTGATAATAAGAGTAAAACGTGCAATACTTGTCTGTAAAATGTATACAGTAGTAAGTATTGAGCAGCATTAATTGGAAATACTCAAGTAAAGTGCAAGAACCTCAGAAGTGTACTTAATTACTCTCCACCACTTTATGTGCCATTTGGAAAATTATGTTTTCTTTTTCCAAATCTGACTTGCACGTTTGTAAAATTGTGCTCTTTGGCGTGATCAGTTATCATGTGGCCACATGTTCATTGTTCTGTTTTGTCGTAGAAATCTCTTTGAATTGTTGTCTTCTCTCATAGACCCACACGTTATCACTCAGTACATCTACATGTTTGTTTGGTTTCTTTTTCACAAGAATCCTCTTGGTGACAAATTCTTCACTAAGAGTAAGTGAACTGCTACGTTCCAGCATTATATTCAAATGTGCTGTTTGAAATAGTCTGTAGGGTAGTCTAATAAATCATCACCAGTGTTGGAACAAGTGGAAGCCAGCAGCTTAAAGTAAAGAGACATGCAGGGAACATGGAGGCCGAGCAGAGAGAAAGACTGCAGATATAATGACTTCTGAACGTGTGACTCCTGACCTCACTGTCCGAGACACGCAACAGCAGAGGCAACAAAAGAAACGGAGGTGGCTATTTCTCAAAACGGGAATCTTTATGTCCGCACTTAACGGGGGGGGGGCGGGAGGGGGGAGGAGCCTCCCGAAACCAAAACCAACGCACACGTCTCACTTCCTCTGCCACTCTCACGTGCCCTTCCCGCTGGCAGCGCTTTTTAATAGCAGTCATGTCATACGTTGTGGCACATTATGTCGTCGCTCCAAGTGCAATATCTGACCATTATTCCTCAAATGATGCCATTGTAATATCTTAAGTGCACATTTAAGATTCTCTGCAGGCGGAATGAACTGTGGCACACTTCTTATTCTGTATATGTCACTCCAGTCCTCTTCCTATCTAATCATTAGTAGTTGCACCTTCTTTTTTTTATTCCCTCTCTCCACCTACAGTTAGCATGAATTATATAAAGAGGTGATGAATAAAGAATCAAAGAAGTCCAGGCTGAGTACCTCTGTTACCTCTGGGAAAGCCCCCCTGCTATAGCTATGTCCTACTTCTGTAACACACACACACACACACACACACACACACACACACACACACACACACACACACACACACACACACACACACACACACACACACACACACACACAGATGAATGGGCTGCCGAGTTAACGGCAGTGCATCTTTTGTGCCAGTCTCTGAAAGAGTATGCTGGGATTTGATGTTTTAAAGGAATTGCAGTGCATGCTCTTCCACAAGCAACAAACACAAACAGGCATGGAATCACGCATGTGCATGTGTGTTGTGACACACAGCTGCTAGCCAATCAGATGCGTCACAACGCCAGCCCTAGAGGCCAAACAGCTGATCTGGGTTCATCTGCCGAGTTCATATGCCAGCTGGAAATAGCACATGCTGCTCATGCTGTACACACACACACACACACACACACACACACACACACACACACACACACACACACACACAAACTAAACACATACACCTCGCTAGTCATTTAATGATATTAAAATGGTGTAGATGTGATTAGTCAAAATCTGCACCAAACAACAACACATACCCTTCTCTGCCTCCCAAGTGCCTTGTCCCATTCGTTTACAGTAACTGCAGGAAACATTTAGAAAAAAACTGCTGTAGTGTAGTAGGACTCCCAGCCCGCGTGCAGCCGAAACAAACAAAAAGTAATTTTGCATGAGTAATGTCGGAAGTGTCTCTCTGTGTAATCAAGTCGTAAGCTGCTGATAGTTTCCCCCGGGAGCGATGCTGACTTCAGAATAAGATATTTCATCACAGCTTCGCCACAGAGAGTCTTCCACCGAGCCGCTGCTCGTGCGGCGGCGGCAGGCCACACTAATGCCTTTCCTGTAAATAATGCCTTTCCTGCTGCGATTCAGGAACTAAATATTGAGCAGTATTTGCTGAGCCAGGGCATCGCCTGCATATCTCACGCATCCATCACTTTGAATGGCTCATCCTAACACACATTTGTCAGTTGTCAACAGTCTGCCTTTTTTCTCTCCTCTCTCCTCCCCACAGTCTGATAGAGACAATATGATTACTGCATGCAGTACTCACAACATTCTGCTGCGACAAAGAGGCTTTTTCACTTAAGTGGAATGGGAGCCTTTACCAGAGTATTTACTTATAGTGCCGGCTCTATTTAAAGTCTGGAGCTACTCTCTCGTGCTGCTTTGTATTGTGAGTTACGGGATCCTGCATGAACACGCGTCAGGGTCAAACCTATTTTGGCTACTTCACTTAAGAGATTCCTGTATTTTGTACTTACGTCTTTGCTCTGATTATATAGTAAAAAAAAAAAGCCTTGATTAATAATAAGGGCTTTGAGCTCCAACCATCTCACCAGATATGTCCTTAGTTCTCTGTGTTTAATTAACATTAAGCAATAGTCCGATGGCTGGGTAGAACATGTGTTATCTGTCTAGAATAAGTTGAATTATAGGTTCAAGATTGTTTGATGCGGTATACAAAAAAAAGTCTGTTAGCAGACCAGAAACATCTCTTCGGGAAACATTGAAGAATCCCAGACCCCACCCCCAAAAACCCCGCGTGCCGAGACTTGAGCGAGCATCGCGTGTTGACAGCTTCATCCACATTTCATGCTATTTCCTCCAATCTTTCCCTCTTTCCTGAGAAAAATAAACCCCTCCTCTTCGGAAGACACGAGGGTTGCCAGGCAACCAGAGAAAGAGAGAGAGAGAGAGAGAGAGAGAGAGAGAGAGAGAGAGAGAGAGAGAGAGAGAGAGAGAGAAAAAGAGAGCAGAAGTGAGGGATCAGCAGTTGCTGCCCCTCAGGTCCCTGCACTGATGCTAGGCTAAGGAGCACACACACACACAAACACACACACACACACACACACACACACACACACTGTAGCCTACATATGTGGTCCACAGTAGAAAAGACTGCATTTACAGCTGAATATGGCTCTAAACCCTCGCGGAGCAGTTACTTTGCATCAACATCAAGTGAAATCAGACTATCAAACCTGTGCTTTTTTGGGGAGAGGCTGGTTGGGGCCTGCTGTGCTAAGAGTGACGGCAGGCAGCTATATGACTCCTGTCCCGTCGCCTTGCATCCCCCACCAAAATCTACAAGCCTCCAGCTGGAGTAAGTGCTCGGGCGAGTGGGAAGAAAAGGCACAACGCTCACTAAAAATATTCCGACTGTGAAATATTCATCACATCATGACAGAATATTCTTAAGAGTGTGGCATTTTCGCTTGCCGGTACTCGGGGCTTTCAAGTGCACCGCGGCCTCCTCCTCCTCCTCCTCCTCCTCATCCTCTTCCTCCTCCTCGCCGACATCCAGCTCGCAGGGAGGTGTCAAGAGGCAATCTGAAGGAACACGAGGACGGGAAACAGGGTCAACCGGGAAGCTGCGAGGAGTTCAGAGGCGGAGCTCCACTCTGAGGACCAAACCGACCTCGGAGAACGAGAAGTCGACTCCAGCAGAAGTAATACGTCCGCATGCACTCTGGCTTCATACCTGTAGAGAGCAACGCGTCAAGGAAGCACATTGAAGGTCACATGTTGACAGCTGCATTTATCTTATCTACGAGGGATCCAATGACGGCATGCAAAGTAAAAAAGGCCGTCACCAGAATATCACCAGATACACGCCCATCCCTTGAGTTCAAATATTACGGTAAACATCTGTGTGCTATAACTTTCTAAAGATGATACGTCAAGTGTGTTGTAATACTATTCCTTTGGCTGTGAGCAGTGTGATTGGTCAGTGTGTTACAGGCTTGTTGATAATCATGAAACACTAGTATGCGTGCACACGCCTGATGGTTCCTCAGTGCACCTTCTGTGGTTGTTTGTTTTTTATTATTACTGCTGCATGTTGTTGTGGTTAATACTGAACTCATTGTTTGCTATTAGTGCCATCAGATGTGTATTATTTGGCCTCTGAGAGAGTGGAAGCATTTATCAGAATGCTTCCACTCTCTTTAAACCTCTTTAGTCATTATGCCATAAAGTTGATCAGCCCAAGTAATGTATTTCATGATTCTGAAGCCTTATGTTAGAACAAGCTGTTGGTCTGAGCTTAAACAGACAAACTAGCTTTGCAGCGATGTTGACAGCTAAGCTGAAATAAACTGTTAACTTGCTGGCAACTATAAAAGGATGACAGCTTAAAATCAAGCCTAATCTTTTAAGTCAGGGTTTGACAACGTGTGCTGGCTTGTAAACCCAGCAATTAAGTTCTCACGTCAATTTGAAATGTTCACACAATTGGGGCCACATCTAGAAGCCCCCCGCAGCCGGCCCTTTGCGATCGTGCGATCTCATGTGGGGTGCTGACCTCCAAGGTTGGGAAACTTTGCACCAAGTTAATATATGTGCTCGTAAAACTGCAGCCCCCCGGAACAACAGGTGCAAAACCAGCCCAGTAAAACACATATGAGAACACACACACACACACACACACACACACACACACACACACACACGACACAGGCCCCTCTGTCCGAGCGCCCGGATAGAGCGGGTGCTTTGATATGATGCCCACAGCATCCTCCTATTCTCCGCACCGCTTTGCCACCGCCTCTGTGCTCTCCCCTCTCGTTCTCCGTCATTCCCATCCTTCCCCTCGTTTCCTCCCCTCGTTTCCTCCCCCATCTTAAGGCTCCTCGGCCTTTCTTTCATTTTGCTTCGCGCCTCCCCATTTCTGAATGTGTGTCCCTGCTCCCTCTCTCTCTCTCTCTCTGCTCAGGGCCATAAAACAGGAGAGGAAGCGTGTGTGTGTGTGTGTGTGTGTGTGTGTGTGTGTGTGTGTGTGTGTGTGTGTGTGTGTGTGTGTGTGTGTGCGCGTGTGCGGCATATATATTCGCCTGCCGTCTAAATGTGCATTCAAGGCATCCAGGATGTGGATGTTGGGCATCTGCGTGCGTTGCTGGTTCCCCATCTTATGACATGTGCTGTGACTCCGACACGATCAGATCTGGTTTCCATGACTACCGATGCCCCACTTAAAGCCGCCGCTTCAGAGTTTGTGCGCCTATGCATGTGTGTGTGTGTCGATGTGCACACATACATACATATACCATTTATTCCAGTGAGCATGTGCATCCCTTTAAGCGCCTGTTTCTGCATCCATATGCAGCATCTCTGCCTTCCTTTTTGGGGGACTGGAGGAGTTTCCTCTGTGTGCACATATGTGTGTGTGTGTGTGTGTGTGTGTGTGTGTGTGTGTGTGTGTGTGTGTGTGTGTGTGTGTCCTCATAATAAGGCACGCTCTTTAATCTTTAATGCAGCTGAAACTAAAACAAGCACACAGTTGGAGCCAGGGGAAGCGTGTTTTCCAACACAGACTTCTTCACCATGCCAGCGGGAGACTAAATCACGCAGTATGGAATGGTAGTAAACATGCCCCCCCACACCCACCACCACCACCATTTGGACACTCAAAGGGACAAATAACATCAAGAGGATTTCTACAGAGGAGCAAAGTATTTCCCCCCCCACGCATCTTCCATCTAAATATGTACATCCCAGTCATTCACGGTCTCCTGCGCTGACTGAAATGTCACACGTCACCTTTCTTTTTTAGATTGTATTTTTTCTGTTCCAATACATCAGCACGCAAAGAGGAAAGGGGGATTACTGCAGGGGAAAGTGAGCTGCCGTGTGTTCATTTCCCCGTCCCTGAATGCATCAGCGGGCTGCCGATACCGCGCGCCTCAAAGCACCGGCTGATCTGATGATGCACCAGCACCGAGAGGCGGAGGACAAGTCCGGTTTTATTTGTATTTTGTGTTTATTTGTCTTTCTTTGTTGCCTAACACGTTAAAGCACAGCTCCTTACGCGTCATTCCTTACATCAGTTCAGTCTGCACACACACACCCCAGATACATACCCCCTCACACACACACACACACACACACACACACACACACACATAGGCATAGAGGAAACTCCTCCGGTGTGGGTGTTAAAATCAAAACAAACGCTGATGAGTCATCTTTCGGTGAGCCTCACCAGCCTTCTGCTGCTGGAGCAGTGCCTCTATATGAGAGACACGGTATGCACGCGGCCCGGTGGCCATAGTGTGTGTCAGGTTCTTCTCCAGGATCCCGTCTCATGTTCTTTCACATGACAGGAGTGGAGCGATGAGGTCAAACAGGAGCATGCTGTCCACAAGACCTGGATACAGCTTGTCTTTCTTTAGGGGGGGTTAAACCTTTTCCTCTGTGCAGGAGAAGGATGGAGTCTTAAAAAGTGCCCACGGTGTCCATCTGATGACATCTGGTCACACAACTTGATGATGGCTTTACAATACAAACTGTCTCTGATCCCACGGGGCCAACCGAAATGCCCCAGAGGTGGAGGGGTCTACATGAGGGAGAGCCTCACTGACGAGGCAAGTAACCGAGCACATTTACTATATAACTGAACTTGAGTATTATATATTAATTGACTTATTTCTCCAATACATTTTTAATTCAATATTTGTCTATAACAGCTATAGTTATTACACTCATATTTTGCATACAAAACATGTAATTATCTTGTAACAAACATTTTCAAAGAATCAACTTCCCAGCAGGAGATACAATTAATGCATCAGTAATATTAAACCTATATATTTATATATATATAGGTTTAATTTACTTGTAATTGGGTATTTTTGGGAGTGTGGTTATCAGACGTGCATATCCTGTCATGTACGTATATTTTATGGTAAAAGGATTTTTTCTGAAATATTGGAGGCCTGTGGATACATAATGAAATGTTGGTATTGTGGCAGATATCTTACAAACAACTCATCTGCAACGTTTTAAATTTAAGGGAAAGATTTCCATTGGATAACTTTAATTAACTTCAATAAAATATTTCTTGCCCTCAAGCTAGTGAAGTTGTGAAAAGATTCTTCATTTCTGTCTGTAATATGAATGCTATGTTGAGAGTTTAATACTAGCCTTTCGCCTTTTACTTCACCCAGAAGTTGATGCAGAAGAAAATAAGAATAAAAGCATAAAAAAGAAAAAAGGAACAGAGACAACACGTTGAAAATATAACTCCGAGCCCCGGCTTCTACACGTGGAGGAGGCCGGGAGACGCGAGGGAGCCCATGAGCGGAGGGCTGTGGCAGGATGAAGCAGTTTGCTGCAAAGTGTGGGCAATTCTTCTCCCGGCCTTCCGTCGCTGAGGGCAAACCTACACAGGCTGTTTTCAGTGCACGAAACCGACGAGTAACAGAATGCGTGCTGGCAAATAATGAATTTGGTAATTCCTTTTCACTGCCGTGCTGAGCTTGAAGAAACTTTCCCCTTTTCCTACACTCTGGTGATTTCCTCACAATTTGAGATTGAGGAACTTGCTGTTCCTATACCGCCCAAGGCCGACATTTCTTTTATTGTGTTTCCCATGTTGCAAACCTCGAACCACACGTTTGGCCTGCTAGGAATCTCATCTCCACTCAAACGTCCACTCTCTTAATGGACTTCGTGCAGGTGCAACGCTTTCCCAGGAGCAGAGGATTGAAGCCACGCTTCTCCACACTGGCTGCTCACCGTGGCTGAGGACGTGCGATCACCGAAGCGGGAGCCATCTCGTAATCGCTCGATGTATCGCATCCACAACACTGCCTGCAGCCATATCTGTCCCCCAGAGGGTCTGACAACCACCTTGACTCCTGATCGCAGACATCGGTGCTTTACCATAATGAAAAAGGGTCTGGACACAATATGGAGCTTTAGGAAATCCAGGTTAGCTAAAATAGGGTGACTCTCTCTATATATATGTGTGTGTGTGTGTGTGTGTGTGTGTGTGTGTGTGTGTGTGTGTGTGTGTGTGTGTGTGTGTGTGTGTGTGTGTGTGTGTAAGGAATACAATCAGGAGTATAGGAGCGCTACATTGCTGCTTTGAGTCATCACACAAAAGTGGTTAAGTCATTCTCAGAAGTAAAGGGATTGCGGACACCCTCCCTCCCGAGTCCATTGTCTGTCAATAGGCCTACCACAGCTTCTGTCACAGCGCTGTGTCTGACCCAGAGTGTGTGAGAACGGCTCCTATCACACACACACACACACACACACACACACACACACACACACACACACACACACACACACATATGCACACACACACACACGCACACACACACACATATGCACACACACACACGCACAGGCGCACACACACATAGCGCGCTCATACACGCATGATTAGTGATTACTCATTCATACTGTCTGTTTGAAGGGACGCATCTCGTGCCAGCAGAAGCGAGCAAAGGGGGGGAGAGAGAGAAGAAGAGAGTGTGATCGGCGCGCGGTTGCCTTATAAGGTAGGAGGCATTGCGCTGTCCACGGTGCTGAATCCGACGGTACGGCTGGAATAGGTGGGGGGGGGGGGGGGGGGGGGGGCATGCAGCTAACTCCATTAATCAAGCACGCGCGCGCGCGCACTCACACACACATAAGCGGGAGTGGGGATATGCGCTTGGAGCATGTGGTAGTGAGTGAAGGGGCAGATGACATACGTTCCACATTCATTGATGAGAGCTTTGCTGCTGCTGCTGCTGCTGCTGCTGCTGCTGCTGACTCCATCAGCAGCAGCAGCAGCAGCAGCAGCAGCAGCAGCAGCAGCAGCAGCAGCAGCAGCAGCAGCAGCAGCAGCAGCCTATAGGCTTGGCTGGCGCTCTCAAGCAAGCGAGATGACAGAATGCTGAGGCTCCACTCCCCGCTTCTTCTCTTTTTGGGAGGGGGGGGGGGACGACATCCATTTCACTGCACCGGCTCAACAAACGCATTCCCCCCCACTCATCTTTAGTGACTTTAATCAGCCTCAAACTGGTCGGTTCCTGCGCCTAAAAGCACACGTCAGCCTGCAGGTTTTGGATGAGGGAGAACACACATGCACAGAGTGTGGCCCTCCGCTGCTCACCCACCAACACCATCACCACCACCACCACCACCACCACCATCATCATCATCATCCTCGTTCTCGCCACAAGCAGCACGAACATCACCCAGCCTGATGCAAATGAAGATCCACATTTACCTTTCATCCAGTCCAGCACTTGCTTTGGCGTCCATTTACTTATAGGTTCCATCACCAAAGCCATGGTGTCACGGTCTCTCCGAGGTGAACGGCACAGGACTCAATGCGGGCGACATAAAACGAACTTGCCAGTCACATCTGGGATGACACGGCGGTGGGCGAATCTGAGGGAGACGAGAGGTTTGTCAGTTTTATTCTCTCCATCAGAGCATGGCCGCCTGCAGAAACGGTGAACGGGATGCGGTGGTGCAATCCACGCGCACACACGGAGACACGCACACACGCGCTCTCACTCTCCTTTTCCCTCCCTCCTTCTCGTCCCCTCACTCTCTCTCTCTCTCTCTCTCTCGCTCGCTCGCTCGTGCCTTCCCGCCAGCAGCCCCGCGCGCTGTGAGAAGTGGATTCGGTGGGCGCGAGGGGATGGAGCGAGCCCTCCCCTTCTCCTCTTCTCCTCCCGCCCGCCTCGCTGCAGCATCACAAGGGCCACCACTCATAACACGGACCAGGGAATGGTGCAACGCACACCATATAGGGAGGATCTCTCTCTGCCCCCCCTCCCTTACACATGCATATAGAGAAAGAGAGAGAGAGAGAGAGAGAGAGAGAGAGAGAGAGAGAGAGAGAGAGAGAGAGAGAGAGAGCAAGAAAGCTGTACAAAAATAACTTCAGCAAACCTTTAATGAAATGCGTGGTAAAAACGCACAGTAGGCTATTTTGAGTACCAACCACAGACATACCATAAGTACATGAAATATTACAGACACAACACGTTTTCGTGATTTGTACTTTCACAAATAATTGGTGTCATGATTAGTGCGAAACCTCGTTGCTGTCCGCACGTTATGTGTGCATTTTGGCGGGCGCGTGGTTGCCACATCACAAGGGTAATGCTCATATGTCAGCTGTTTTTTTTATTTTTTTTATAAGTTCACCATCTGTGGATGAGGAAATCAGCATCAGTTGTCAGCCGCTGCTTGCCCGGTGCATGAAATCCAGTGAGAGAAACAGCGCCCCCTGCTGCGCACCTGGGACACAGGTGACGTCATGGATTAAAGCAGCATCCCCTCCACACACACACCACCTCCACCCAAATGAGGCTCACTTTAGACATAGGAGGGTGGAGAAAAGAGGTAGGATGGATAGATAGATAGACACACACAGAGATCACAAAACACAAGGATCATACTGTAAGATAACTTTATTTCTGTTACACAGAACTGACAAAACAAAAAAAACAAGTTTCAAAGTGCAGATATGCCGTGTAGACCCTAAAGCAATTAAAGGATGCACGATAAGTAACAATAATGTCTGGCGGAGTCTTTCAAATTAAAATATATGGCACTCAGTGCTGTGTTTATGTTATTGGCAAAGCACCTCTCCAGGGACAATGTTTGTTTCAACCTGGTTCAAAGGACAGAACATTTGCCGAATGGTCTACATACATGTTCTGTGTCTTTCTGCCCGCTCTCCCTTCCTGATACATATTGTTGGCCATACTGCAGCAGAAATGCTAATAAGCTATGAGACTGTAATAAATCGGTCGTATTTCTGACGGTGCAGTATTACAGGATGAGGAGACGTTAAGGGCCGGAGTGATTTCGTAGCTAAATAAAACTTCCGTGATACTGAATCTCTTACAGTCATTTGATCACAAAGATTAAAAAAAGTGATGCATTCATCGCAGGACTATAGTCCAGTGCAGTGTTTCCAACACAGGTTGCACAAGGTTTACAATGTGAAGATGTAAAAAGAAAATGCTGATTTTAACATTTTGAAATAGGATAAGAAAAAGCATCTATCATGCACAAACGTGTCCTGTCCATAATAATAATAATTGATATAATAATAGTTTATAACAAAAAAATATCAATCAAAACACAACATTTGCTATCTTGATCACAAAGTGTCATACATGTGTGTCCCGCAGGAAACAAGTCTATTTAAACATGTTCTGTTGGCGACCTTTACAGCACCTGTACTGCACACTCAAGCACAGTATCAGTGACATACTTAACTTTAAAAACAACAACACCAACACTTCATAAGGATACTTTGGAGCCATTCCCCATCCAAAGTTTCTGTGACCTCCTCCTCCTCCAGCGGCCCACTGAACAAAGTCACCGGTGGGCGGGACCGCGCGCTCGGTCTTCAGCCCCTTCCGAATGTCACAGCGGTGATCTCGAACTCCCATTGGCTCCTGTCTGCGAACACGTCACAATCATGATTAGAATTGATGATCGGACATTCTGATTTCATTGTCTAAGCAAAAGGGGGGACCGGCGAAGAAATCTGCTGAATTCTCAACGCTCGTCTGATTTTGACATCAAATATGGTAAGTGGGAGAGCGACTTCACTTTTCGCTCCACGGACAGAGGGGGGAACACACACACACACACACACACACACATAAAAAAAACACCCGACTCGTGTCCGCCCTGAGCCCGGGGTCAGCGCGAGCGACGCATGGCAGGGGTCCGGAAATCAGAGATTTTGGAGGAAAAGTTTAGCTGCGGCTATCCATTGGTGGGGGAAGCTATGCTAACGCTAGCTTAGCGCCGGACTGGCTCCGGTGTGTCCGCTCGGGCCTGCAAGCTAACGGAAGCCGCTTCGTGTGGCCATTGTGCTGCTGCGGCGCGCGCCCGGTGTGTTTACCGTTCCGGCTCGCCGTCGGTAAAGTTATGGCACGCGCCTTCCCGTGCGGGAATTGAGCGACTGAATCCTCCCTCCCCTCCCTTCCCCTTTCCCCGGCTGTTGGCGCTGTGCTAGTCGGACGTGCCCACAGTTTGTTCGCCTAATTCTCCCCGTAAGGTTTCCATATTGACTGTAGCCACGCGCAGCCAGCCTGCCCAAATAAACCCGCTGGATGCTTATTGGTCGCACAACATTCCCGTATGTGACACATTCTGTCTTCATCAACAAACGGCAGAGAAATAGCCCCGTTCAGGGCTGTGTTTCCAAGAGCGTTTCTAAGGTGACGTGAGGCTGCCCTCTCTCAGTGAGTGGAGACACACACACACACACGCGCGCGCACACAACACACACACGTTGGCTTTGAAACTCGTCACACTGGATCTCATTTCAAATAATTTGTGTGTGTGTGTGTGTGTGTGTCACATTGAAAGATAGCTTGCTGTGTCCAAACTGAATTCAAAGTCAAAAAGGACATCTGGAGCTGGATTTAAAACAATACATTACTTGAGCGTGCTTATGACATGATCATTTTTAGTTTTATGCCAAAAGGTCAGTCAACACGCGCAAGTAAGACATATTAATGAATAAATACGCATTAATCACTTCATAGTTAATGTGTTTGCATGGTTCTCAGTAGACGAGGAGAACAATGTTTTTCTGGGGATGACATGGCTGTGAGCTTGATTGATGGTGTTATTGATGCTACACAGTGGCTTGTCACAGCCTATTCTACTTTGACTGACAGCGTATTGTGTGTCTAACAGCTTCACAATGCTTGCAGTAACTTTTTTTCTCAAATGTTGTAATATATTATATGGCAAAGTGTTGACTGGTTGTCGACAATTTGGTGAAACTGATCTGAGCATATCTCGACTACCAGAAAAGAGAGCTAGTCTTTTATTGTGATTAACCGGCTCCAGGGGCATGCTGACGGAAACAGTTGTTCTGACTCTCTCGTTCTCTTCTTCTTCTTCTGTTTTATTTATTTACTCTCTTACATATGGCGTTGTCTGCGTTGCTTTCTCCTCAGCCACCTTTCCCAGCAGTGTGCCAGGTACACTGAGACACGATGAGTACGGTCGGACGTGTGCTAATCTAGAAACATGGAGGTTTTGCTGTGATCTGCATGGCTGCCCCGTTCCCCTCCTGTGGCAGAATGGATGCATGGGCACAGAGGCGCGGCCTGCAGACTGTGAGTATACCAAGAGCTGTGTTCCAATGTGAGCTCCAAAATAAAATGAAAGACATGGCTTTAAATCATGACAAATTCAAAACAAAGCTCAGGGAGTTGTAATCTTGAGACTGTGGCATCGTCAGAAGGATATAACTATGTAATAGTCGATGCATTTGCTAAATTTATGTTTTAATATGACAAAATGTTGTGCTATTTAGAATTAAATTGGCTACAAAAAACTTAATAAGTTCCATAAACCGAAGAGAGGAGAATTGCCCAGGTGTTATGACGTCATATGTTCGCACTAAGTGCTTTATCTCTTTGACCTAATCACCGACCACAATCCGCCTGTGAGTTCTTTACCTCTGTCATTGTCTCTCAGATGAACCTGCGGTCGGTGTTCACGGTTGAACAGCAGAGGATCCTGGAGCGGTACTATGATAACGGGATGACCAATCAGAGCAAGGCCTGCTTCCAGCTCATACTGCAGTGTGCTCAGGAGGCCAAGCTGGACTTCAGCGTGGTCCGGGTAGGCCCAATACATGCTGTGTGTGAATAAGCAAAAGGGAAGCAGCAACTCTGTCCTATGGTTTTGTGGCGCAAGTAACTGAGACTCTGAGTCTTGTAATGGTAAAATATAGTACTGTAATGTTATGGGAGAATAGAGCCTGAAATGTTTATCAGAGATGGGGGCACCACATGGCGGGGGAAGCAGATGCAAGTACTGAGTTCAAAGGCCTGTTGTCTTTTCTCACTTGCATATCACACTGCGGGGTTGGGGGAAGCAGATAAGGGGTTGATTTCTCAGGGACAAAGTAAATGTAAGTTTCTGATGTTGAGAACTGGGGGGGTTCATGGGCGTCGCACAGACTCTCTCGTCTCCTTCACTGTGGGTTTGGAGGCGGAACCCTCGTTGTGTTATAAGAAGGGTGCTGACTGTTGTTTCATTGCATCTTGTGTCACAGGCTGCTCTGAGTAGCTGCTGCATACTTTTCCTTCTTGCAAGAAATAAACGGACATAAGACAACTTTGATTCAGAGACTTCATTCCTCCTCTTCCGTCTGAGTTCTTCATCTAGTGCAGAGTCATAAATTATTGTCCTCGTTTCCCTGCAGCGCATTACGGAACGTTTCGTTAAATGACATTACTGAGCTGATTGCTCTTCTTTCCGCAGACATGGGTTGGCAACAAAAGACGTAAGATCGCCTCCAAGGTAGAGCAGAACGGAGGCATGTCTCATTCCTTATCCAGTCACGGACTCGCCGGGGGATTGCTCTCCAACCACCCGTTGGCCGGGGGTCCACTGTCCAATCACGGCCTGGCGGCAGGGCCACTGCTTCCCGCTGATCTGGCGGCGGCGCGGAACATCCAGAATCGCGTTCACCTCCTCCCTCCATCCTCGTCCTTCCCTTCTTTCTCGTCGACATCTTCCTCCCCTTCCTCCTCTTCTCCCCACAGCAGCGGAAGCAACAACAACAACAACGACGTCATACTGACCGGGATTTACTCCCTGAACTCCGTCCGCCGCTCCCGGCCGAGACCCCCGGCGCCCCCATCTCAGTTAGAATCTGAGCTCTCCGCGCGAGCGTCCTCATCGCTGATCAGTCGGACTCTGCAGAGCAGGAGCGGCTCCGCCTCCTCGCCCCTCCACTCTAAGGTGGTCTCGCTCTCTCAAAACCTCCCACCCCTCACATCTGCCTCAGGGCCTTTAGTCTACACTGCAGTCAGGAAGGGAGCTTTATCCCTCGGGGAGGCCGGACTAAGTGCAGGAGCAGGGGTGGTACCTCACAGCTGGACTCGGCAGTACGGTGCAGCGCAAACTCGGCCGTGGTCCTCTTCCTCACAGCCCCAAACTCAGCCTCAGCCCAGACCTCAATCCAACCCTCAACCTCAACCCCCCGCCCCTCAGAAGATGCGGGTCTCCCTCCCAGTGCCAAGCTCTGGCCCCTCCTCCGAGCAGACACCCCGTATCCAGCAGGTCTTCACCTTGTCAGAGGTAAGCGACGGGGACCGACTGAGGCCGAGCCATGAGTCGGCCCGGAAAAGCAAGGAGGCGTCGCTTCCCCCGGAAGCCAGTCAGAACTTCTCCATCGCAATGGAAACCGGAAATGAAGAAGACGAGTGGCAAAGGGAAGAGGAGCTGGCGAATATGGCCGCCCAAACACACCTCCGCCGGGAGCAGACGTCGGCAAGCCCAACCGGATCCGAAGTGTCCGCGGCCATGGGGGTCGACACGCCGCCAACGACGAGCCCCCGACCCGCACCGTCCCACGGCAACACGACTCTTCAGGGCAGCTACTCGCTCACAGCACAGACCTCACTCCCAGGGGACTCCGACTCACAGGTAGGAGAGGTTCGAGCGCGTCTGCCGCTTTCCTTCAAAGCGAACTGAAAGACTTAAACCCAACTGTGTGTGTGTGTGTGTGTGTGTGTGTGTGTGTGTGTGTGTGTGTGTGTGTGCAGACTTCACTTGGTGTGTCCGCCACCCCCTGGGTCATCAGCAACTCCAGAAAGAGAACAGTCAGTACTTATTTTATTTGTTTGTTTGTTTTTGTCATTTTAAACAACACTTTTAATATATAGTATAGGGGTGGGGGCACATTTAAAGGTACCAGGTGTACTGTGTGGTTATTACACACTTATACTGGCACAGTCTGCTTTCCATCAGCTGGAATATTACGTAGTTAAATGAAGGGTTTTGTGTTTTCAGCTGCAGGATCGGACCCAGTTCAGCGACGGGGATCTCATCCAGCTGAAGCGCTACTGGGACCGAGGCATGACCAGCCTGGGCTCGGTCTGCAGGGAAAAGATCACCGCCGCGGCCAACCAACTCAATGTAGACACTGAAATAGTCAAGGTAACCGAGAATAATTTCTTTTGTATATTACCGCATCTATTTTGAGTACAGACAAATCTAGATGTCTGCAGTACTCTTGAAACGAGAGAGACGTTTTTGTCGACTTATTCTCACTGTCTGGCCACGCCTCTGTATACATGACATTTAGTGAAAACACGACCATTTGACTGAACTTTAGAGAGCTGAAGGGAAACAGGAAAGAGCAACTTTTCTAGGTCACAGACGTTTTCTGACTTACTTGCTCAAAGTTGTGTAGAAGTCACGTAGTTGTATATCAGGGCCACCTTAGGAATGCTGGTAGACTAAATATAGTCTGCAGGGTCCTGACACACACATGACCCGCTGCCATCTCGTTTACTGGGATATTTATTGCTCGGAAGGACAAGCTTTGCCCATGCGGAGAAACAGTACACCACCATCAGCATGATGACAAATTATTGCGATAATCAAACGGCTTTATATTAATGTAGTTTAGGCTCTATATTTGTTTTGTGTACAGATTTGTTTTATCCCGACTTCACACACTTTATTTTGAAAAGCTTATTGGTATCATTGAATCGTAGTCGAGCATTTCTTCTGACAATCTTGCCTTTGTTGTCTTGTCCAACTGGCAGACATGGATCAGTAACAGACGGAGGAAGTACCGTCTGATGGGCATTGAAATCCCTCCACCTAAAGGTGGGCCCGCTGTGTTCTCAACCTCATCCCCCGGAAACGAATCCCCGGTGGCCCTCAGCCCCGACGGGCTCAGGACGCCCGAGTTCGGAGACGACTTGAACGATGAGGGCTCCTTGAGCCTGTCCGAAGGTCAGGCCGCTTACACAACGCACTCACACAAACACCGTACTCTGTGTGTGTGTGTGTGTATATAAACTGTGTATAAGCCGTGCAATCTTCTTGCTTTTAGACGGCACGATCGAATCGCAGCATGGCGACGAAGAAGACGGGATAGACGTGTCCACTGCGACGCCACTGGCCAATAATGTGGTACGTCGTTATTACTTTGATATTACGGCACAGCCTCATTAAATGGAGTCACCTAGGAATGGGACCGTGTTACTCCACAAAACTACACCAGCCGTACAGCTGGACGTCAGCTTGGCACATTTTCCCGTTGTGCCGGGTCACGACAGATGCTTTAGTGCTTCATCACACCACGTGCTTCTTGTGAGCACGAGCTAATTCAGCATAATCTTGGAAGACAAAAAAAACTGTTGCCAATGCATTCTACAAACAAGGTTTGTCTCTGACTGAACAATTCAAAGCTTATCCACAAATGTAGCGTATTTTTTATATTTTCTTCTTCTTCTTGCATTACAAAAAAACATGACAATGCAAACGGAACAAAGATTCTCTGTGTAGCAGAAAACCATTTTGTATCACCTTTCCTTTCAAAGTGTTTTATACAATACAGTAAATTACAGAAACAGAACATAAGGAATAAAAACAGATTATCTAATCTCTGTATCTTCTTTTTTTAACAGAAAATCGAAGTAATTGACGAGGAAGACGAATACAGAGACAATGAAGATGGTGACTTAGTGGCCTCGGACCTAGAGCAAATGCAGAGCCTTCTGGAATTCAAGGTGAGGACGATGTTTATATACAGTATGTATATGTTTTATACGAGACGCTGAATAAAAACTCAAAATAACTTATTTTGCTTCGTTTTTGCTCTGAACGTTTCAGCACGAGGAGGTGCAGTTCTTAGAGATTGAGCTAGAGAACCAAAAACAAAAGTACGACGAGCTCGTGAGCTTCACGAAGAGCCTGCTCGGCGCCGTGAGGAGCAGCGACCTGAAGAGACAGCAGGTACGTTCTCCGCCGCCGCCGGCATGAAGCGAAAACGCCTCCGTCGGTGGACATTTCTCACCCGAGGGCCTGCTGTCGTTTTGTGTTTCAGGAGCTCGTGGCCAGTCTACCTCAGCCTTCAGACCAGGACTGGGACATGACGGAGGAGAGCGGAGCGCGGCCCGCCGACGTGTCCTTCGACCACAGCGGCTCCCCGATGGCCGGGGCGGAGAGTCCGCCGGCCCCGGCGAACGGAGGATTCCTACTGGTCACCGAAAGCGAAGACGACCCACCGACCGAAGTTACTGAGCCCTCTGCATCAGAGGAGCAACTGCAGGAGGCGGTCACAGAACAAGAGTGACCATGTCATGTACTTCCGCTCTCATAGACTCATCCAGATGTTTCCACACACGTAGAAGCTGGTTTTCGGACCATATGGTCTCACACACATTGACACAAACACTCTGGTAACCTCGTGCTCCACGCCCAGTGCCTGTGGGTTGACGCTTCACCACGACTGTTGGGCTGACAAATGCCTTTTTTACTGCATATCATCTGCCTTGCTCCGGACCGGTCCGGAGGGAACAATAAACAACCTCTAACTTACTTGTGTGGCCGTTTGTGTTTCAGTGAGGTGGACTGTCACTTTTTATAATGTATCGGCTTAGTGGATGTAGGAAAAAGCACTACAAATGTTTCTTTAAACCCCAACTGTAGAAAGTGTAATGTTCACATACTGTCGTGGCTGATTTAAGAATTTGTATATTTTTTTATTATGACAGTTGCAGTCGTTAAACTAATCAAATTACAAGTCCGCCTGTAGTGTGTATTTACATTACCTCCCCACGCAAAGACTTTGCGCCCGTGGGTGGGAGAGAGAAAGTGGGTGAGCTTTAAGCCTCTTGTTTCCACTCGGACTCGGGATGGACTGGCTTATGAAACAGTGGCTTGAACACATTCAACTTGCACCCTTAAGATCAGCGGCTTAGATCGCATGGTCCGCCACAAGAGGTGTCTATTGTGCTCACAAATGTTCCATAACGCTAAACTCAGCGGGGACTATTTCGGTCGCAAGCTGAACGGTCCATCACCCGGATGCATGTATGTCGCACGCCACACGTCCTCTCTCTCCCTCCTCTTCTGTCTCCAGATCCGTCGCTTTGGTTTGAACAGGGGGGGAAATCCTAAACCGAATTGCGTCATAAATACGTCAATAAACTCCCATTCACTGACGACCAGGTACCACGATAGCCGCCATATTCGCATCCATGGCAGGGTAGCGGTGCTCTCTGCGAGCGTATGTGTGCGTCCAGTCATCGGCATCGACTATTCCCCGCAGCGACCACCCCCACCCCCCCCACACACACCCACCCCGCACAGATCCCAGTCCCGATAGCGGTCCCGCAGGCCACGCAGCCTGGATCTGGTCATCAAAGCGAGAACAGCCGGACGTCCGCGGAGGGGAAGACATGCAACGTGGAGCGGGGGTCTAGGTGGACTACGATGCCTTAGACTCGGAGAGGGCTCCTGGCACAAGATGGAGGTAAACAGCGTTTGTAGTGAGGTGAGTTTGCATGGCTGTGTGCTGGACATTGTTTTGGTGTGTGCTGCCCTGTTTAGGTTAGCTTTGCCCTGCTCGCCTGGGGAAGAGCTCACATTTGGCGTCACGACATGCAGCGCGCCAGCTAATGCTAACAGCTGGGTTCGGTGTTTATTTGTGTTGCTTTGTCCCGGGTTGTATTAGTTCGAGAGCAAACGGCCCGGACTCTCCCAGCCGCTCGTTTTTCATCCGTACATGCGACTATCTCTCATTCCGGTGACGCACGACCTCTCCCTCGGCTTTTTGTTGTTATTTACACTCCTCGAGAGGAGTTTGCCCCCGTAGCTAGCTTAGCGCATGTAGCGTTAGCATGAAGCTAGTTAGCCTGCTAGCTTGACAGCTCGCAGGCTTGAAACTTGGGGACAACAACTAAGTTGTTGTTTTTTATTCAGCCTCCGCTGTCTTGTTAAGAGGAGAGCTGCTGAAGGGTCTCTGTGTCTCTGCGGAACATGTCGGCATCGTTTCGTTTATTCAAAGTTGGACACGGACGTTAGGCGGGTTACATTTGGTGGTCGGGCGTCTTGGCAACAGCACCAGAGAATCAGTGATGCGGATGTTATCTTCAACTCGTGTTCTCATCTACTTTTATTACAAAGCTATTAATCAAACCTCAGGAGATAACTAGTGTATTCGTATCACTGCATTAGGAAAGTGAAATTGTGAGGAAACATTACCGCTGACTATTCTGTCCCCCAGGCTCATAACAGCAGGGAGCTCTTAAAGGAATGTTGTCTTCATTTTCTTCATCTTCAGACCTGTTTTTTAGTGAAACCAATGATGCTTTTTTTTAAAGACTTCTCTAAATGAGAGTGTGGTGACAATGTGGAGAGGTTCAGTTTGCTTATGCCCCCTTCTCCCCCCACAGTGAGGTGTTCATGTGCAGCTAAGCCAACCTGACACCCTAAACCTCTCCATTTCTGGGATTCTTTGCAGTCTTTCACACCTACAGTCCAGACTGTCTGTGTGTGTTTAGAAGCCAGCAGGAAAGTTCTTGCAACATACATTTCTGCCCTCCTCCTGTGTTTTGGGAGACTTCTACCACAGCATTTCTAATCTGTTGGGCATGCTGTTGAAGGAGCTCGTTGTATGTAGGTGGCATGGAAATATTGAATAATTCATCTAATGTTGTGACCCCCGAAATATTACTTTTGTTCCCAAAAGGTATTTTCATCTCCTGCCATTAGTGATCATGGTTTGAAAGCTGCCGAGATACCAGAAGCCCGTAGTAAATAACAAGCGTATCCACTCGTGCTCGGCCGGTGGTCATGCTGATTGTTTAATGCACTTCTTATCAGTTTATTTTTTTTAAAGCTGACACGCAATCAAAGAGATTGCGCCGCCGGTGTCTGTGACTGTGAGATGACATTATGGGTGGCTGGAAAAGGCTCGCCCGCTTGTGCTGCAAGTGTAGGCTGCACTCTGTTAGGAGCCGCAATGAGCCACGGCAAAAGGTGGGAGTGAAAATGTATGTGTGAATTATGACACCAAGCACTGCCCCGGCTTCAGAGATGCACCGAGGCTCACGTCTTGCTTGACATTTGTTTTTTTCCCGTGCCATATCTCTGCGCTTTGAAGGGTACACCCCGACTAATTGGATGTTTGTTTACGTCGATGACCTCATTCCGTAGTGTGATAGATATTGTAAAGTGGTGTGTTGGCCTCTGTTCTGTGGACGTACGTGAGTGTGTGTGTGTGTGTGTGTGTGTTGGTGGCTCCACCCACTGAGTGGGCTTGCGTAGTGCTATGACTCATCCCCCGCAGCCCCTTCTTCAGAGGCTTGATGGAATTCAACACACAAACACGCCGGATTGAATACATCATGCAGGCTGAGCTTTGGCACAGACTTGAAATATGCAGACCTGGTTAACGTTACAGCGGTTAGTTTATTGTCCCATTTACTTGCGGTGGCTGAAATATCTGACATTCCTCTGCTGACAATATCACTGTGGATGTCTATTGGAAACGAACAGGCACACATCAGGCTCCTAAATGTCCAGCTGTGGTCTTTTAAAAAGAAGAACAAAAACAGTAACAAGCACATTTCCACCACCATCAGCCCAGAGGCACTGAAAGAGCGAGACCCCAGTTTGCCCTGAAGAGGTCGAATGCTGGCTGCAGCCCGAGCAAACATCGGACTCTCAGAGCCAGGCAGACATGTTGTTTTTCCCCCCTGGCTGGGGATTAAGCTAGAATGCTAATAACGAGGGGCTTTATAGGGACAGGATGAGCGCTGGACAGCTGAACGTGCTTAAGGTATGGACTCCATGCGATTTGACAACAAACAAGAGCGTGAGTGGGTAAAGTGAAGGCGCGCTTGTTATTGCATGTGACTCATTGATTTCATCTGTTGAGTCCTCCGTCATGCATGTGGGCGTGCGGCAGCTGCACTCGCAGCCCTGCTCAGCTAAAAAAAACAGGGATGAGCAAGCTTCGTGAAAGTGTTCGCCGTTGCCGTCTCTGATGAGATCTTCTTCTTTCGCTGCAGGTCAACGGACATGAGATCATGGACGAGCCCATGGAGGAGGGAGAGTCTTTCTCACACTGTGTAAGTAGCGATTGTCGAGGGGAGCACATGGGGCGACAGACCTGCGGTGCGTTTGCGTGGCGGTCTCATACGATACTGTTCTGTGTAGGATGAAGAGTCGTACGAGGAGATTCCGATCACCCACCATGTGAAGGAGGGCTGCGAGAAAGCCGATCCATCTCAGTTCGAACTGCTCAAAGTCCTCGGCCAAGGCTCCTTCGGCAAGGTGAGGAAATGGAGCCCGACGAATCAAACGTTCCCGTCGCTGTTTTGCATCTTTCTTAACTCCTCACTTTCTCCCAGGTGTTCCTCGTCCGGAAGCTCTTGGGCCCAGATGCTGGTCAGTTATATGCAATGAAAGTTCTAAAAAAGGCATCTTTGAAAGGTAAAGCTACTTTTGTTTCCATCTGCATCCAGTTAAAAACGGGCAACGCGCGAGTCGCCCTGTGCGTTCTGACCGCAGCATTGAATCTTTCTCTTTCCTGTTTTGTCTCTACAGTCAGGGACCGAGTTCGCACTAAGATGGAGAGAGACATTTTAGTGGAAGTCAATCATCCCTTCATAGTGAAGTTGCACTACGGTAAGAGAAACTCTGGTTTTCATTGTGCGCAGGCGATTATATATAATCGCACAGATTACATCCCAGTACAGGTCGGGAAAAGCAGCTTATGTGCATCTTCATGCTCCAGTCAGAGACATCACTGTTAACATCATTTATCAGAATATTTTGAGTTATAACACAGATATTGAACAGGAATTAAGAAATAAGAACAAAAGGATCAAGCTAATATCTACTTTTATTCTGCTGCGATATGAATATAATTAATTGACTTGTTTTCACATCTGCCAGCCTTTCAGACAGAAGGGAAACTGTATTTAATACTGGACTTTCTCAGGGGAGGGGATGTATTCACTCGCTTATCCAAAGAGGTAAGCTGACGTCCTGTTGCCCAACATCTAATTATACTTCATTTGTGTAGTTTATTTGCAAATGTATCTGTCTGCAAAGAAAAAGTACATTGTGTCCTAGTAATTCTAGTCTTTAATGGTCTTTTTTAAATGTTTCTATGATTTATTTTTCTATTTCGAATGGTTTAAACCTGTTTGTGAAAAGCTGACAAATGGAACAGGTGCAAATGTAGTCTGTAAACAAAAAAGAAGGTTATTTTATAAGAGCATACACACGGTCAAGTCGTTTGTCTCTTGTGTTTTCTGTTTGCTTTTTATTCAAATTGCATTGAATTCCTCGCAAAACACAAGTGCTTTTCTTGAAGCCTTTTTTTGCCTGTAGATCATTGGTGGTTTGTCAGTCAGAGGCTCAAATCAGCCTTTTTTTTTTTTTTTTCAAATGCGTTCAATTGTCCCCCAGGTAGACTTTGTGTTGAAAGCATGTCTCGGCGCCAAAAGCGATAGCGGCCGGCAAATGTCAAATCATCAGCTTGCTGGGTCGTGTAACCTATTTGAAATGTTGGCATTGTGACAATAATAACACTTTTTTTTCTCTGTTTGTAGTCACTGAAGCTTGATATTGAAGTTGTCTATTTTTCTTCTACATTTCTTTCTTTGCTGCTGAATTTCTCTCCTCTCCTTAGTTCAGAGAGTAAATTTGTCCAGTTCTTATCAGGTTATGTTTACAGAGGAAGATGTGAAATTCTACCTTGCAGAGCTGGCCCTGGCCCTCGACCACCTGCACAGCCTGGGCATAGTTTACAGAGATCTCAAGCCAGAGAAGTAAGAATCCTCGACCTCACCGTCACCTTTGACCCCTCACACTCAAACCCTGTCGTCTTCCAACTTACTTTGGATATTTGTGTGAAAACCACTGATGATTGTTTTGGCTTTGACAAACTGTACGACTGTAGCATAAAGCGTAGAAGGGATTTAAAACCAGATATAGTGAGGAGACGTTGAACCTTAAATGACAGACTGCTGACGCGAATTCAAGAATTAATTAGTTTTTCATCACGTATAGAAAATACAATCGTATGTTTTTATTTCCCCACTGACCCTGTTAGGTTTAAGTATAATAAAGTCAAAGGTGTGGCATCAAGCCGTTCTTTTAATAAATTAATTTGTCTGTACTTGACACACGGCCTTCCCCACAGACGGCCGATCACACAAGTCGTTTCAGTCCATAACTTCACAAATCCATTGTCACAAAGACCCAAAACCGACTCACACATTCCTGACTTCAGTCCGGACTTTTCCCTTCGCTTGAGTAGTTTCACAATGACTGGATGCGTAGAGTGCGGCTCCGAAAGGAGTACTCCAACCGGTTGTTCCTTCACCGTCAGCAGTTTGAAGCCTCCAGAGTTTAAGAATGTGTGTGCAGAGATTTCCCGACAACACCATGTGATTAAACATTTTTTTTAGGCACGAGATGACTTTTTAAAACATGTTGTTTGAAACCCGCCTCCAAGGAAAACATGTTTCTTGTCTTTCAGCATCTTACTTGATGAAGCTGGACACATAAAGTTAACAGGTATGTTTTTGACTTAAATTTTCATACTTGGATGTATTTAGTTTTTTCATTGTAAAAAGCTATTTTTAAATTCAAAAGAGTCTAATCTACTTAATAGCCTGTAATTACACTGTTCCACGTGAAATGTGTCTTTACTGAGAATAGAGTCACGGCTCCATTTCTGTCCTCAGACTGACTTTCCTCAGCAGCTATTTTTAATGCGTCTTTTTCCAACACCTAGCAGAATACAAGCTCTGCACGGTGTGATGACCGGATGTGGCCGTCCAGGCGGCTGTGTGTCTCACCATTTTGCTTTGCTTTGCCGTCACGCAGACTTTGGCTTGAGTAAAGAGTCAGTAGATGTTGATAAGAAGGCGTATTCCTTCTGTGGTACGGTGGAGTATATGGCCCCTGAGGTGGTCAACAGGAGAGGACACACGCAGAGCGCGGACTGGTGGTCTCTGGGAGTGCTTATGGTACTGAAACAGGCTCCTTCATTAATATATAAACTGGTAAAAGAAGACAAAAAACACCCTGTTGATGATATTTCCCTTTCTTTCATTGCAGTTTGAGATGCTAACGGGGACGTTACCGTTCCAAGGGAAAGACCGCAATGAGACCATGAATATGATTCTCAAGTGAGTCACTGCATGATCGAGACAATCAACGTTTTGTGAGAAATGATCCGCCGCAGCTTATCCTTGTGTCCCTATCCACCTGTCGCTCTCTGCTCCCAACAGAGCTAAGTTGGGAATGCCCCAGTTCCTAAGTTTGGAAGCCCAGAGTTTGCTGCGAATGCTGTTCAAACGTAACCCCGCTAACCGGCTAGGTAAGGTGCAGGTGTGTGTGTGTGTGTGTGTGTGTGTGTGTGTGTGTGTGTGTGTGTGTGTGTGTGTGTGTGTGTGTGTGTGTGGCTCCTCATGGTGCGCCACTCGTTTAAGCTCAAGCTTGTTAGCACTTTGGCACCCGCTTAAATCACATGCTGCGAGAAACAAATGTGTGAACGTGTTGTTGATCCTCTGCAAACAATAAAAACTGCCGTGCCAGGTTAACTGAACCAGAGCGCTCTGTGTCTTTAGGGGCCGGGCCCGACGGCGTGGAGGAGATCAAACGCCACGCTTTCTTTTCCACCATCGACTGGAATGTGAGCAAACACACATATATATATATATATACACACACACACACACACACACACACACACACACACAACTCTCCAGCTTCTGCTCAGGCTTCACACTTAACAAACGGTTGGCTTGGTGAGTTCTGGCCATCAGTCTTGGCCACGCCAGCTATGTGTGTGTGTGTGTGTGTGTGTGTGTGTGTGTGTGTGTGTGTCTGGGCAGAGGGCCAGTTCTCACTGTGTGTGCACTAATGGCGCTGCGTGAGTGTTTAAGAGCCTGCAGGATGCTATTGGCTGGACCGGGCTGTAGAGAGAGATGGAGAGCGGGTTAATCAGGGAAGGGGTCTCTTTGGCAAAACAGCCTGTGGTGTGGTTTGATTTCTAACGTGTGTGTGTGTGTGTGTGTGTGTGTGTGTGTGTGTGTGTGTGTGTGTGTGTGTGTGTGTACCTTGATCACCTGCAGACACTGTACAGGAGAGAGCTTCAGCCCCCGTTCAAGCCTGCGGCAGGTAAACCAGATGACACGTTCTGCTTCGACCCAGAGTTCACTGCTAAAACGCCTAAAGGTAAACCCACACACACCTACACACACACGCTCCTCAGCTTAAAAACAGCAGCCACTCCTGCAGCCATGGAAACTGCAACTAAGCACCAACAATGCAAGCAATTCCTCTAAATTGTAGCAGGTGCGTGTGCGTATGTTCATATGTAATGAATTGTCTTCTGTACATCTAGACTCCCCAGGTATCCCTCCCAGTGCTAACGCCCACCAGCTCTTCAAAGGCTTCAGTTTTGTTGCGCCGAACCCGATGGATGAGAACAAGAGCTCCCCGCTGCTCAGCATACTCCCTATAGTTCAGGTGAGCGCGCGGTGTCTTTACTTTGCCTCCATCACAGTTTACACAGGTTAATTATTGGCATATTAAAGTGCATCCGTGAAGGTCACACGCTGGTATTCTTTTCTGTCGTTTAAGCGCGTAGGTGCACTAAAAGATCAGAACGATCACCATTTATCTCCGTTAGTTGACCTGCCATTTTACACGGTTGATTCAACACGTCTGCAATGCTTCCACACTTCATTTCTTCTCTCTACCGACTGCCTTTTAAATGTGGATTTCTGCACAATGAAGTCAAATTAGGATCTAAATTGATCAACATGATGGCAGAAATGAAACCGAGTCGCAAAACAACCACAATTCTATGTAGCGGTTTCCGCTAATGACGCCACCGTTACACGTTCCACTCCGGCATGTTTGTAAACCAAAGTGTTGGCGCACACGACACCAGGTTAACCAGTCGTCACATGAAATGTGTGGGCGGACAGAAGCTGCTGGATTTACTGGAACACGTTCTGAGTCGGATTAATTTATTCGGATGTTAACGGCTCATGTCTTGTTCCCTCCAGATGCACGGGGGCTCGACCAAGTTCTCTGATCTTTACGAGCTGCAGGAGGACATCGGGGTCGGCTCCTACTCCATTTGTAAACGCTGTGTACACCGAGTCTCTGCCATGGACTATGCTGTGAAGGTAGTGTGGTGTTTCTTTTTTCTGATCCACTAACCACCGCTGCTCTACAGTTATGCTGCGTTCACACCACTTTTTCGCGCGAGTTAACTTGCTCGACTTTATGTGGTTAATTCGCTTCAGTCGCTTTTTCACAGCGGAAAGGGGGCGTGGCTTATCACTGTAAAAACAGTTACTATTCTCGCCATCCACCATTCAAATACCCACTATTTCTGCTATGTACTTGTTGTGGAAGTCCCACAAACGTCGGAACATCAAACGCCCTCGTGTCTGGGTTCATAATATTATCCGTGGTAACCATTCACGTCTGTGCATTGACTTTGCATGCAATCTACTCGTGTGAAGAATTCACAACGCTTTTGGTGTGAACGCAGCATTACTCCTAAAGCCTTGATTAAAGCTGCTCCTCCTAAATTAAACTGGTGATCTTTCAGTAAAAATCCTGCTCCTTTTAACCCTTAGGCCACTGTGTGATATGTTCAGTATCAATAGTTGCATAGAGGCTGTGTCCGTGTGACATCCTTTTTATTAAGTTGTTTTCTTAATTAAAAAAATGAACAAAACTCCACTTTTTCAGCAGATTGGAAGTAAATTAGATGAATTGATGAATTGCACAATATTCATATATTGGTGTCCGTAGAATGTGGGTTCATAAAAGCTTCTGAACTTCGAGTGTGAAATTGCGTAAAATTGATGAAGCATGCCTGTTGTTGTTGCCTGTGTTGCCAACAGAGCAGCAGAGGGCAGCAAAGCTGACGCCATATTGCTATTATCTCAGCTGGTTTACATTGTTAAATGCTCTAATTTCTTTCTTTCTTTTTTTCAACTCGGCCAGTAGACTTTCTAATTTGACTAACTGCTCATCGCTGTGTTTCCATGTGTCTCAGATTATAGACAAAAGTAAGAGGGACCCATCTGAAGAGATCGAAATCCTGATGCGATACGGACAGCATCCCAACATCATCACTCTGAAAGACGTGAGTAGCATTCGTGTGCGAGCGCTTCACAGCGGTACAGATTTTAGTTGGCCACCGTACTCACAGGTTGTGTGTGTGTGTGTGTGTGTGTGTCAGGTGTATGACGAGGGCAGGTATGTCTACCTGGTGACGGAGCTGATGAAGGGAGGGGAGCTGCTGGACAAGATCCTCAGGCAGAAGTTCTTCTCTGAGCGAGAGGCCAGTGCTGTGCTCTACACCATCACCAAGACTGTTGGCTACCTCCACTGCCAAGGGGTGAGCGGCGGCGGCGGCGCCAGTGCACACCTGAGCACCAGTGAGAATTTGGTTTCTCCTTCTCCAACGGGTTTCCTCTCCCTTTTCCCCCCAGGTGGTGCACCGAGACCTGAAGCCCAGTAACATCCTATACATGGATGACTCGGGGAACCCCGACTCCATCAGGATCTGTGACTTTGGATTTGCCAAGCAGCTTCGGGGAGGCAACGGCCTGCTCCTCACGCCCTGTTACACCGCCAACTTTGTGGCGCCAGAGGTGAGAAACGACAGAAGAGAAAAGAGGCTAGATGGAATATGAGACTTAACACCAGAAAGAGATGTTGTATAGGTGAGAGGATGTAAAGTGTGAGGGACGGGCAGCTGGTAAAGACAAGTTTCCTTTCTTCTTCTTTCTTCCTGTTTTCAATACGGGTCCGTAAAGATTTCTTTCTTTGTCTGGTTGGTCCAGGTACTAATGCGGCAAGGCTACGATGCAGCCTGTGATATATGGAGTCTTGGAGTTCTACTGTATACCATGCTGGCAGGGTAAGACTGTTGGATAATTAATGTGGGAGGGGATGATTAATGTGTCCTATTTATTTTTAACCAGTCTTATTTTGTTGCAACTTTCACCAGAATTTAAAATAGTTGTAGCCATGGTGTGTATAATCGCCACAACGTTGCAGTCAAGTTTGCCTCTGAAATCAAATAAAACGCTGCACATGTGCTTAGTAACCGCCTCTCTCCACCTGTCAGGTACACGCCGTTTGCTAACGGGCCAAACGACACACCAGAGGATATTCTCCTCCGGATAGGATCCGGAAAGTTCTCTTTGACCGGTGGCAACTGGGATACGGTATCGGACACCTCAAAGGTAAGGTCTCTGGAGCTAGTTTGCATTGGTGCAGTGACTTTAAAGCATATCTTTCCAAGTCTAACGTTAATGATCTCGATTGCTCTTCTCGTGTCTGTAAAGCACTTTTTGTTGTTTTTGAAAGGGTGCTACAAAAACATAATTTAGCTATTAGATGTTGATGTGATCCTCTTTGGATTCATTCTGTGATTGAATCCTGACTCAAAGCCCTGTTGCACAACTGATGAGTGAACATTACAACTGTTTAAATAGCAATAGAGACGCATTGTGAGTTTATCGCTCAATGAAATCAATGTGTTTTCGTCCCACGCATGCTTTTAAGACCAGATGTTCTCGTTCCCTTCCAGGACCTGCTGTCCCATATGCTCCACGTTGACCCTCACCAGCGATACACAGCAGAGCAGGTCCTGAAGCATTCCTGGATCACCTGCCGAGATACGCTACCACACTTCCAGCTCACGCGCCATGACGCCCCGCACCTCGTCAAGGTGGGCGCACACACACACACACACACACACACACATACACACACACACACACACACACACACACACACACACACACACACACACACACACTGTATATACGTAGAACCTCAAAGGCTAGCAGTGCCTCAAAGTTGGGATCTCACGTGTGTGGGCCTGATGGGTAAATGACACTTCACTCCGTGTTTCTAAACATGGAACCACATCATCTCTCCGACGCAGAAGAGGGTCTGAACTCTGCTACACGATGTCATATAAAATCAACATTTAAAAGTGATTCATCCACTCCGAATCTCATCCATTACTAATACTGTATCCATTAGAGCAGACATCGCTCTGTTATCTTTCCACTTCAAACAGAACTCATCAGGTCGTATATTTTTGACATGTTTTTGGGGCCCAGGTGGTTTGAGTCGTGAGAGCACTGTTGCTAGGCGATTGATAACCCAAAAAAGTGTTTTTTGCACTTCAATTTTACGAACGTTATAACAAAGAGGATAAAGAAAGTAAATTATGTTTAAAAGAGGAAAGGAACAACATCAATCTGCCTCTTATCTGCGACGCCGCTCTCTCAGACGCGACCAAAAGGTGAGGCTCTGAGCAAAGATCAACAGGAAATTGAGAGCGTCGCTTTGTCTCGGTTCTCTCTTACCACCAATTTAACAACACACAGCCTCACAGTCCTTCTGACCCTCAGCGAATGGCCAACAAAATCCCTCCAAAAATATTGTTCAGGGCAAAGATTCAACAAGATCTTGCAAAAAGGTTGTGAACCTCACGCCACAAGTTCCCGTGGAGATCTCATGCAGCGGGTAGCTGTTCAACGTTTCTGATGTCTGGTGGCGGTGAGGGGCCGCATCATAGGTCCCTGTCATGACCTATGGAGCCATTTGAATGCATGTTGCACCGTTAGGGATGCTCAGAGTCAGCAACAGTATTCAGATCCGTTGATGGAGTGCCAGCGTCGTTCTACAGATTCATGCAGGCCACATCAAACTTTGCCTTTCTGTGCCGCGCATCATTTTGATAATTCTGTCAATGTTGGTGTTGCTGACTGTGGACTCGTCATCCTGCTCTTAGTCATGAATCCCACTGCTGTCACTTATCTATTTTTGCTCTTTTTGCTCGCCCGCGCATGTGATTCAAGGTCTGACAAATGGTTTGTATTGAAAGTCCTCGCACCACACCGCGGCCTTCAGGAGGTGTTATTTGCGAACATGCGGCCTCTTTGTTGGCTTGAACAAGTCCCTTCCTTGAATTCTCAATTTGCCGTTGTCTCTGTCAACCTGGATGTTTGTTCCAGACTCTTTTCTATCGACTGTAGAGGCACAGCGTCTTGAGTAGCCGAGGAAGTTGAGGCGACGCGAGCATGAGTCATTGTGGCTTTGTTTTTAAGACGTACCTGCAGGTGTTAAAAGCCCAATGTTTGGTTTTAGTGCTGCTCCCATTCTGGACATTTTCAGATGGTGGTGCGTTTCTGATTCAACCCCGGATAAACAAATGTAGTGCAGTACAGTATTGAATCAACAAGATGGAAGACTGGTGCTGCTTCTTTTAGTGAGTGGATTTATAAAGATGTTTTTCATCAGGCGGTAACCTCCGGTTCTGAAAAGTGAAGCTGATGTACCTTTAAACTTGCATTCTTTCCAATGGCCATCCGGGGGCGACTCCTCTGCTTGCAAAAGAAGTCAGATTGTATAGAAGTCTATGAGAAAATGACTCTACTTCTCTCAGTAAACATTGTAAGCATGAGCTTATGGTCTAATGAAGTTCGTTTAGTAAATTCTGGTCCCTTTCGAGTCAGAGACCATAAAGTGGGGTATTCTTTAGGGCGGGGCTACCTTGTGATTGACAGGTTGCTACTACAGCGTGGTCCAAGATTTTGTCTTACAATTTAAATTTTTTCACAGTGCGTTTTCAGCTCATGAAAGTTTGGTTTCCTTTTAAGATTCAGCGTCTTGTTGTGCTCCACCCTCTCACGTCACTTCCTGTTACAAACAGCCAAGATGGCGACAACCAAAATGCCAAGCTCAAGGCTTCAGAACGGCGTTCCACAAACCAATGGGCGACGTCCACTTCTTCTTTACAGTCTATGATATTATCATGTTGAAATGAGCGTCGCAAAGTCATTACCAAAACTAGGGCTGAACGATTTGGGAAAATAATCTAATTGGGTTTTTTTTTTTTTTGCTCGGCATCTTGGCCATACAACTGTGCTGGAACAAGTTTGTAGTGTCACATCTATATAAAAATGAGTTGTTTGTGTGTTAATTACAATGCATGAAATATGATAATTAATAAGGGATATGAAGTTCACTTTTATTACTGTGTGAATGAATGTTAGACAAATACTGCATGCTGCATTGACTAGTGCTTTAAGGAGTTGTAGTTCTCTTGTTCGCCTGAGGGGGCGAAGAAGAAGAAGAAGAAGAAGAAGAAGAAGAAGAAGAAGAAGAAGAAGAAGAAGAAGAAGAAGAAGAAGAAGAAGAAGAAGAAGAAGAAGAAGAAGAAGAAGAAGAAGAAGAAGAAGAAGAAGAAGAAGAAGAAGAAGAAGAAGAAGAAGAAGAAGAAGAAGAAGAAGAAGAAGAAGAAGAAGAAGAAGAAGAAGAAGAAGAAGAAGAAGAAGAAGAAGAAGAAGAAGAAGAATTCTCCACTCTTTCGCTCGTGTCACGCGATGACGTTGTAATCGCACGTTGCGGTTAGAAAATCTTGTTTTATCGCAAATGCAATTAATCGTTCAGCCCTAACTAAAACTCACTTAATGGGCCATCTCCCGACCCGCAGCAGAACGTAAGGATGCAAAGTAGCACCCATGGACAACAGAACAGTGTCAAAGCTGCGTTCTTGTTTCTCTTTTAAAAGTTAAAACCATGTGTTTATGTTGTGTTCTTCCAGGGAGCCATGGCTGCAACCTACTCAGCACTGAGCCAGAAGACCAGTCAGCCGGTGTTGGAGCCCGTGGCGGCATCCAGTCTAGCCCAGAGACGCAGCATGAAGAAACTCACCTCAACTGACATGTAGAGAGAGACTCACACACACACACACACACTCTCTGCTCGCCCTCCAGTTTTGACCTCACTCTCAGTTGGACTGTCATACGCAAACACACACAGACCGAAGTCCTGGCCTGTCAGACCTACTGTCTCCCTTTTTTAATCTATTTATTTGGCACACCCAACGTGTGTGTGCGCACACACACACACTCTGGACGAGGTAGCGTTGCGAAGAAGTCGGCTGAAGAGGAAGAGCGGAGACTCACATATCTGTTACTGCTGGGGAGACAGACTTGTATTTATTTCCACAGCTTTCATATGCACTTGCCCTCCTCGCCTTTTCATTCTCCCTTCCTTGCGTGGGGAAGAAACACACCAGCTGATGTGCTCCTTCACTGTGATTGGCTGATTCAGAGCTGCTTTTGGTAAACTGTGGCCCACTCCCCCACTCTGCTCTTCATCTGCGCTCTGCTGTCCGCCTCCTCCTCGGTTCTCTCGCCCTCCTTGTCGTCTGTCGCTGTCTTAACGTGTCCTCTTCAACCTGCAGCAGTGCTTTGTGTGCGATTGTGCTGGCAGGACGACACTGACATCGCAAGACCTCTCTTAAAAATATAAATTCTGCTCGTGGTGGATTAGAAAGTTTCCTCTGGATCAAAATCATCTGCCAGCACTTTTGTTACATGAACGCATGTGTGGAGGGAATGTGTTTTTCTTTTCCTTCAGTTTCGCCGTTTGTGATGCTAGCAGTGTATCAAAAAAAGAAAAAGCTGCAGATGGGTGAAAGTTAACGTCTAGAGTTGAAGGTGGAGCGATGTGGTAACAATGACCGAAATTCTAGTTTGCAAAAAAATTAAATATATATAAAAAATATATATGTAATGAAGATGAGGAGCATGTGGGGGAGCTGTGGGGATTTCTCTGGAGGGGACAGGACGCACCCCGTCGAACCAGAGAGGCTGAGTTAAAAAAAGAAAACAAACAAAAAATATTCCATGGATATCTCTTCAAAAAGACATTGTGGAAATTGTATGATATTGTATTTATTTCATTTGATTTTTAAGATTATATTTTTCTTTCAAGTTCTGTATATATTGACATTAAAGATCATTATTGACATGCATCCGGGCCTCGGCTGGTTTGTTCTGTTGCGGACGTCGGGCCACTTAACCTCAGGAAACTGAACCTCTAGGAGGGATGTAGAGCCAATGATCGCAGTGCAGCAGCAAGATTGTGTATCTTTCGCTGAACATTGTGTTCACGAGTGGAAATTCCAGGATCACACATTGATTTCCATTACTTTTTTTTTTTTGGGGCGTAGAAGAGTGTTCTCTTCGTGTAACACCTTTTTTGATTAAAAACAATTGAGATATATATATATACACACACACATAGATGAAGTATTCAGATGCTTTACTTTACAACATTTAAAAAGCATGGAAGGTTGTGCAGTAAAATGTTCCCTGTCAGTGTTTTATGTTGTAAATAATGTTGTATATAATGTTCCTGGAACAATATTACTGCTGTATTAATGTCTAAATTGTATCCTTTATACTGTTGGGGAGTTTAATCTAGCATCATAATCTGTAAAATCATTATTCGGCGTCCTGAAAGTCCACCTTTCATGAGGTCAGCTTTGTGACGATACATTTTACAGCCGATCAACGAGGCTTTTTAAAAAGAAAGTTATGAAAAATTGTAATCTGAAAAGTAACTACAGACGAATGATGTGAAGTAACAAGTACAATATTTGCCTTTTGAGATATAGTGCAGTAGAAGTATAAAGTTGCATTAAATTGAAGTACTCAAGTAAAGTACAAGCACCTTAAATGTGTACTTGAGAAACTTTACAAAATGTGATTCCAACACTTGTTTGCTAACATTAGCCACCATGACATTACATTTCATTTAGCTGACGCTTTTATCCAAAGCGACTTACAATAAGTGCAATTCAACCATGAGTACAAACTCAGAACAACAAGAATCAAGAAAGTACAATTTCTTCAACAAAGTGTTATCAGTAAGAGACATTTAAGTGCTACTACGGCGCTACCTTCCTTATTCGAGGTGTAGTCGAAAAAGATGTGTTTTTAGTTTGCGACGGAAAATGTAGAGACTTTCTGCTGTCCTGATGTCAATGGGGAGCTCATTCCACCATTGAGGACACAAACAGTCGTGACTTTGTTGAATGTTTAGCTTGCAGTGACGAAGCTACAAGCCGATTGGCAGAAGCTGAGGGGAGCGAACGGGCCGGGGTGTACGGTGTTACCATGTCCTGGATGTAGACTGGACCCCATCTGTTCGTAGCACGGTACGCAAGTACCAATGTTTTGAAGCGGATGCAGGCGGCCACCGGTAACCAGTGAAGGTCGCGGAGGAGCAGAGTAGTGTGGGTGAATTTCGGGAGGTTAAAGACCAGTCGAGCTGCTGCATTCTGGATGAGCTGCAGAGGTCGGATGGCACTAGCAGGTAGACCTGTCAGAGGGAGTTACAGTAGTCAAGGTGTGAGATGATCAGAGCCTGCACCAGAACCTGTGCCGCCTTCTGGGTGAGAAGGGGACGTATTCTCCTGATGTTGTACAGCATGAACCTACAGGAACGTGTTGTTGCGGTGATGTCGGCACTCAGGGAGAGCTGAGTGTCGAGTGTCACACCAAGATTCCTGGCAGTCGGGGTCGGTGCCAACAGTGAGTTGTTGAAGGTGATAGTGAGGTCGTGGGTGGGAGAGCCTTTTCCTGGAAGGGAAAGTAGTTCAGTTTTGTCAGGGTTAATTTCCAGGTGGTGTGCAGACATCCACTGAGAGATGTCAGTCAGACAGGCAGAGATTCGTGCTGCTACCTGTGTTTCCGACTGGGGAAACGAGAGGATCAGTTGGGTGTCATCGGCATAGCTATGGTAGGAAAAGCCATGCGAGCGGATAACAGAGCCGAGAGAGTTGGTGAACAGAGAGAAGAGGAGAGGACCCAGGACGCAGCCTTGAGGGACGCCAGTAGTGAGAGGACAAGGTTCAGACACAGATCCTCTCCAAGTTACCCAGTAGGTGCGATTGTTGAGGTAGGATGAGAAGAGGGAGAGAGCAGAGCCTGAGATACCCAGGTCCTGGAGGGAGGAGATAAGGATCTGGTGGTTCACTGTGTCAAATGCAGCAGAAAGGTCTAGAAGGATAAGGACAGAGGAGAGAGAGGCTGCTCTAGCAGTGTGGAGCTGCTCAGAGACAGCAAGGAGGGCAGTCTCTGTTGAATGGCCTGCCTTGAATCCAGACGGATGAGGGTCCAGAAGGTTGTTCTGTTGGAGAAAGGAGGAGACTTGGTTAAAGATCGCTCGCTCCAGAGTTTTGGAAAAAAAGGGAAGGAGAGAGACGGGTCTGTAGTTGTTGACTTCCGACAGGTTGAGAATGGGTTTCTTCAGGAGAGGGTTGACTCTTGCCTCCTTCAGAGAGTCAGGGAGATCTTCAAAGACCGCCGTCTCATTCCCGATCCTCCACAGACTCACTGAACACGTTTCATTTGACCTTTTTTCTGGCAAAGCGTTTTACAGACAGATATCTGGAAGCCATGGCAAATTAGACTGCAAATGAGACTGAACCAAAGATAGAGGCCATGAAACCCGACTCTAAACTAGTCAAAATAAGTGTTGAACTGTTTGTAACTTCTTGTATTGCTGCGTAAGAAAGACTTATTTAGCTACATGCTAGAATAACAAAGCAATGTCGATTATTTTCTTAATGAATCGGCTTTTTCTCACGGAACAAATAAAAAAAAGTTAAGAGTGTCGTCACAGTCCTAATGATAACCAAAACGCTAAAGTTGTGGGCTGTAAAACCAAAACAACGAGCTGAAGGAGGATACAACGCTCCACCTGTCTAGTAACACGTGCATTTTTATATACTTTTATATACTTTTTTTTTATTCAGTCTGTATATTTAATATTCTTCTTTACTGTTTTTTTTATTGTTTTATATTGCTTTATATTACTTGATTTTTTTTTATCTTTTATTCACTTGTGAGCAATGCTGCTGTAATCCTGTAATTTCCCCACTGCGGGTCTAATAAAGGATCTTATTTTATCTTATCTAATAGTTCTCCAAAAGGATTACTTTCACATTACTCAGTCATTTGATTCATTGTTGGAACAAATACATTGAGCATAGTTCTACTGTAAACACACATGTTTTTTTTCCCTGGTAATTCATGGCAACAAACTCTTTAAAAAAAATCCCAGCCTCCTCCCCAGCAGCTCCGTCCTCCTGGAAAAGACCCTGAATGAGTTGCAGAGCTTGCCAGCCGCCACTAGGTGGAAACACAGTCCAGCACATGGGCGGCAACCCGCGGCCCTCAGCGGCTCTCTGTGGCCTTCCCTTATGTAAATGATCGGTCTCGGCCGCTTCCATTTTGTCTGTCCAACCCCCTGCTCCCCCGAGAGGATGAGCTCCTTTAACCAGTGTGTGTGTGTGTGTGTGCGTGTGCGTGTGCGTGTGCATGCGTGCGTGCGTGTGTGTGTGTGTCAGAGCTGTCATGGCCAGACAGCAGAGGATGGAGATCTAGGCAGGAGAGCAGATGGATTGAGTCGAGGACTGCTCCCATCAATGCATGTGTGCACACACACACGCACACACACACACACACACACACACACACACACACACACACACACACACACCTATGGACCAGCTGTTGTCCTTTATTCTGCAACTGTCTGAGCTCCATGTCCCCTCTCTCTCTCTTTCTCTCTCTCTCTCTCTCTCTCTCTCTCTCTCTCTCTCTCTCTCTCTCTCTCTCTCTCTCTCTCCCTCCCTCCTGGATTAGATGCATTTAGCAGTCAGCCTGGGAGCTGAGAGGTAAACAGTGGGGCTAATTGTTTTGACATACTGCTCTTTGTTTTGGCCTCCCGGTGCTAATCAACCACTCGGCTAATAAGTCTGCCTGGCAAGGAAAACACAACTGTGTCCAGGCTGCTGTAGGGAGGGTCCACAATAATAATAACAACAACAACAACAACAACGACAAAAAAAAGAAAAAGAAAGGCGGCCGCAGTCCACGTCTGCTCGCCATGCAGAGTTCCCACAGTGCCGCTGTGTCTGGGTAGCGCCCTCGCTCAGGTGTGAATCTATTTATCCTCATTAACGAGCGTCTCCCCAAAGTCGGCCAATTAACACGCTGCTCCTAATGAAGCCATTAGCTGTCAGATGAGGTGGAGGCAATGCTCGTCACCGGGCCCACTGTGTGTGTGTGTGTGTGTGTGTGTGTGTGTGTGTGTGTGTCTCGCCACTCTTGCTGCTAATAAAAGCAGGAGAATTAATGGAGTGAGCGTGTGTGATAATGAGTTAATGTGGAACAAGCAGGACGAGCAGTGATCAGCCCTCTGTCTCCAATGAAGATATCAGACACAGTGATTTACTCTCTCGGTGTCATAAACAGGCCTCTCGTACATACCACTCTCTGTGTGTGTGTGTGTGTGTGTGTTGAGTGGGCCTGCCGCCTGGGTAAGTGGGATAGTGAGAGCTATACCTTTCTGAACAACAGTATATTGCCTCAGTGGTTTAAAAACAAAGAGAAAGGCCTCTTGACTGCGGGTGTGCAGCCTCGTGCCGCCCGCCTCAGACATCAAAGTTTGCAGTTTCAGAACAAAGTGTGGATGTCACTCGGAGTCGGTGTGTTCCTTAATGGAGCCATCATCCCGCGCAACCTTAATATGGTTTTAATTATTGCAAAGACATGAATGCCACAGCCTCAACAGAGAAGAACAATGAGATCACAGAGGCAGCTGTTCTACTGGCACCATTTTTTTTTCAAACAATTAATTGCCAGTGACTGAACAATAAAAAAAAAATAAAGAAATTGAGGTTTCTGAGAGGGATGAGGAAGGGGTGAGGAAGACCACTTTTAAGATGATAGATTTTTTTTTACCAGAAACAACAAAAGAGAGGTTTTTTTCTTTTTCTGTTCACCCTGATATACGCTTCCATATTGGGATCCTCTTGGCTGTGCTGTATGTATCTCCTCCACCCCATAATAACTGAAGCTGCCCAGCCCCTGTCAGGGGATGCCAGAACTGAGGATGTGAAATTGATTTTAGGTTATGTGATTAGTCGTACTGCATATTCCTCCGTCTTCTTCCTCCTCCTCCTCCTCCTCCCCTCTGCTTTCTTCTCTCCTCGGCTCTCAGTTACTCTGCAATTGATTGTGTCCTCTAATCCGCCGGCGTACACCTGCAGAGCTCCTCGGCCCTCCAGTGATCAGTTGTCAGGTTTGGTCATAGATCCACTTTGAAGTCACGTCAGGGCCCTGCAGAGGCTCGGCTGCCTGAGGGGAGAACACTGAGAATGTGATGAATCAGTGCGATACCCTCACTGCCACCGCAACAAGTGGGAAGAGCATTGAGAAGAAAATGTTTTCAAAACATGAGGTCTTTTGGGGCGAAAAGGCCAAAATGGTGT
>NC_136601.1:20261480-20278980 GCF_910589615.1 Taurulus bubalis
CTCCGACAGGCTGCTCGCCCATTGGTGCCCGAGGGAGTGTGCGTTGCCCTGGACGCTGTGCAGGTAGTCACCCTGGAGGAGCTTCTGGTGTCCTCTGTAGGGGCTCGCAGGCTGCATGGCCTGGCTGTCCGGGTGGATCATGGGGCTGGAGCTGAGCAGGGTGTAGGGGCTGGAGGCAGCTGTGGCCATGCTGGCTGCTGAACCCCACTAGTGCTACTGAAGGAAGGGAGCAGCTCAGCCTCTGACATCTCCCTCTCTCTGGAGCCTCGGCAGCAGCCTGGCGGTGACTGACAGCCTCCGCCGCCACTCACAGAGCGACTCGGGCGCAGTGACGGCGCGTCTCGGCCAATGGCGGCGCGGATAGCCGAACCTCCGCCTCTGGAAGCAGAGCCGCGGATAGGAAAGGGTTACACAACGCAGCCGAACCGGAAGTGAGTCGGAGTGCTGGTCCAGTGGGTCTGGCTGTGGGACGATGTGCGCGTGGAGCGCAGTTCCTGTTTATTAATTAAAGTTTCCAACTGATTTACGCACGAGTTTATTGCTGCTCCTGTCACCCTTGAGCGCGTGCGAAGGAGGAGATTAATGCGCAATGGCATTTGTAAGACGTGCCAGCACTTAATTTAGAAGGATACAATCAAACCAAGAGCAGTTCTCACTGCTAATGATTAACTTTTAGAGAATACTTCCTCAGGTGTTTGTAGAGTGAGCTTCTCAAGATAGTGCTTTTACGCACTGGGCATTCTGTGTCCATACCCAATTTGTTCAGACAAAAATAATGCATCCTGGGCCTGTAAATGCAAATGTAGTATTTTAAATAAGATATTAATACAATAACTAAACCTAACGGACTATAAAAACCCACCCTTTGCTCCGTATACTCGCCGATGTTTACAGCCTCAACTTTTCCTCCTCATTTTCTCAAAGAAATAAATGTGTCCTCAAGCTCTGCACACTCCCACTCCCACTCTTTAAGAATCTCCTCATGTCCTCTCAGAGTTGAAAAAAGATCTATCTGCATATCTGAGAAATAACTTGGCTGCGTAATCATATTTGCCATTAGAGGACTGCGTCCCAGTCTCCTTATTGGTTTGAAATTACATTAAATATATTGCTCGAGCTCCCAGGTTAAGCTTGATTTAAATTTGCATACATTTTCATACATTTAGGAGAAATAAAAGAAGGCTGCAGCCACCGGAAAGTCATTAAACAGCGCCGGGGCCGAAGGAGCTGCTCGCGGAGACGGCGGCGGACCGAGAGGAGAGGAACCGGGGAAGGTGAGCGGATAACGGGATGGGCGGGTCACCGGGCACCGGGGGCCCGGTGGACCGGAGGAGAGACAGACAGAAGGCGGTGACAGGGACCGGCTATAGCGAGATGGGCCTCTTGGATAGGTGGAATAACTCAACACATGTGTGTGTTGTGTGTGTGTGTGTGTGTGTGTGTGTGTGTGTGTGTGTGTGTGTGTGTGTGTGTGTGTGTGTGTGTGTGTAGTTGTGGTCCCACTTGCGTGTAAATTCTTCATGTTGACTCTGAGAAACTTCATTAAAAGTGACTAAATATTGGATGTGGTTGGCTAATCACTGGTATAGTTTACTGATCGGATTGCCTTCGTTCGAGTCGTTATGGGATGGAATTATATGCAAAAATAGTAGTTTAATTACAATGATAATTTAAAACAATTCCTGTATTTTCTTAGTCAAATTGATGAATTGATTTTGGAGGATGAATTCTCCATTTAGAGAACAATGTGTCTTATTGGAGTTACTTTGAGCATGTCGGTATAACATTTTTTTTTGTAATTTGCTGAACTGGTTCCACGCGCAAAATCGCTTAAAAATACATCTTAAATTTCCCTGTTACAAAAATAAAGTGCGTTTTTTTTGGGTGGCAGCATAAAGCAGACACAGAGGGACGCGGAGAGGGGGTTGTATTGCTCTCGATAGTCTAAGTTTCTAAGTGTAACAGATGCTTCTCTGGAAACGCTCCTTGTGCCGATTCCTTTTATTCACATCAACATTTTTCTGCCGCCGAGCGCGTTTCCATAGCGAGGCGAAGAAAAGGCAAATCCCCGCTCCGCGCCTCCAATAAAGAGCCCATTCACAGATAACCCGAGCCAGCCCTGCTACACTTACACATGCAGCACTGCGGGCTCTGCACACACCACTGCTAAATAACACAAATAATGACTCACAATTTATTTAATTTCGTCAGTGCATCAAATGGCAGTTTTCGTGTTGTTTTAGCAGCTTTTTGTGTTCATTTGGCGGATTTGAGTCAATCTATTGCGGATGATTTTAGGACAATTTTTCTAAAGCAGGGGCGTGAATAATAATACGAAAATGGGGATTTGTTTACTATAAAACTATAATTCGGTATGGTTATCTTCTTGAAGCAAACAATAGGAAAACAAATGTATATTTTCAGCTAGAAATGTAGCCTGTTGATTAAAACATATAGCGTGTCTTCTATTGGCCAATAATGTAACGCTTAAAATAATATGATCAAGATTAAGTGGAAAGCAACTATGTTGCTAGATTAATAGTTATTCCGGTCTAAAAAAAACAAACATTCAATCTAATGGCTTTATCAAAACATATATTAGTGCTCATTACATTTCGGAGTAGAGAGAGGAGATGAACTCTGTTGCCAGATCTCCATGTTTTCACTAACTGAGGACAATAAAATGCTAATTTTCCATTGGAGGTTTGTTGTCTCTCTTTACCATTGCTTCCTATTTTTAAAGGCATTTGTAATGTTTTCCATCTTGCTATAATAATGCAATAGTGATCCAGTTTTGTTTTGTAATTTTGTAAAAATGTTGTAAAATGTTTGTAAAAACCTATACACATTTAATTAATAAAACAAATAGGTTTCATGGGGTTTGTTCTCGCCTGGAAGTCTAAACGTGCAGCTCCGAGTAGCCTAATGGAGCTTTACTTTGAAAATAAATTGTAATATATTGTGTTGTATTTCATTAGATGTGCTTCCTTTGCCAGTTTAATGCAGCAGGCTGCAGCTACAGATAAATCAGCTTTAGTCTGCTAGGAGACAGCCTTGGGCCTCGGGGCGGGACCTGTCACTTGGTGTCATGACCTTTGAAAACTTTCCCCGTGAAGCCCGCATCTCTGATCCTGCGTGCCAGGCCAAGACTTCTTTTTAAAGGATTTTACAATTTTACCCGTGTTGAGCCAGACACCAAAAAAAGAAGAATAAAACGGGCCTTTATTTCTCTAATTCACGTTCGCGTGTGGATCATTTGAGTGGAGGTGTTTGTGTCCCCTCTGAGTCTAAACTCCTCTCATCCCCGCGATGAGCACTTCACAGGCTCCCAGACAGAAAAATCGATACCCCCATTAACCCGTGACGTCGCTAATAAAAGGACAGTGACACCGTGAGTTAAACACGACGGCTCTTCAAAAGCAAAACCCGAAACTAATCTCACATCATGTCGTTTCCATCATCAGCCTGAAACACAATATATACAACATGAAATAAAATGTCAGTTTGAGCTGCAGACCGGTTCAGACACGTCAACTCTCTGCCTGAGTGCGTGTGTGTGTGCGTGTGTGTGCGTGTGTGTGTGTGTGTGTGTGTGTGTGTGTGTGTGTGTGTGTGTGTGTGTGTGTGTGTGCGTGTGTGTGTGTGTGTCCAGGAGGAAATAGCTCGGACACAGCAATGAGTGAATGTATATAAGCTAAAGCTCATCCCACGAGAAAGTGTACATTCATAATGCATGAGGAGGCCGGTGCGCGTGTTTGGTCTGCGCCGAGGCTCACAGGTTCAGGGGGTTATGATGCGCGCGCGCCCGTATGTGACATTGAATGGGTTATGCATTTCAACGAGGCCGTAAGTGAAAGTCCTCTTTTTTTTTTTTTTTAGGAAACCTAATCAATGTGGAGAAAAATGAATGTGTGAATTGGTTTTCCAAAGTCTCCTATTTTTTTTATACCAATTCCGGTTGAAACTACGAGTTTCCATGAAATGTCGCGAGAGAGAAAGAATCAAAAAAACGTCGTTCGTGGTATTTATCACGTGAGCATTTACATTCAATAACTATATAATCATGCCATGCGCAGTGTGGGATTCATCCAGGGGATTTGATTCAACCCGTATTGTCGTGATTCTACTTTTCAAACAGAAATCTTGTTTCCCCACTTATTATCACCAGAGAGAGAGAGGGACAATTAACAGAAGCTTTCTCTGATCGTCAGATAGGTGTAATGCTCTTTAATTTGGAGATTACAAAATAAATGAATAAAGGATTAAAATAACAAACACCTGAACTTGTTAGGAAAAGGACAGATTTAGTAGGAATGGTGAACACTTTGTGGCGCAGCAGTGCTCTAGAAATGGCGTCACAGCGTTTTAAACAAGACTCACTAATGAGTCAGTGTCTGTTTAAGGGTCACATTCATGAAACACAACAACAACAACAACAACAACAACAACAACAACAACAACTAGTGGTACCAAACTTCCTGCACAGCATGATCCATATAGACAGATACCATTTATATAAATATGATATATGGAAATATGAATCATCTGAACTGTCATTGTATGGACCGTCATGACAAGAGAAACTTTAAATGCCCTGGATTTTTTTAAATGTTTTTTTATTTATTTTTTAAATCAGATTAAGTTGTTTTGCATTTCAAAGTTCCCTCAAAATTCAAATCATTTAATTTCCTGGAACAACTGAAAGACGTGAAGTGCAATGCGAAGCTTCAATTAACTCTCCTACGTCTGGATATTAGTATTCCAACAATGATGCAAATTCCAGCGTAAAATTATTTGGGGTTTCTAGTTAATGAGAAAATGAATTCGGTCACGGCAACACACAGGCCTGAGGTCAGAGAGACTTCCAGCTTTCCCTTTTACTCTCGGACAACAAACACTCACTGGCACAAAGGCAGTCCAAAATTATTATTATTATTATTTTCTATTGCAAGAATTTGAAACACCTGAACTAAATGGAAACAGTTTGTCCCTCTTTGCTTTCCCTCAAGCGAAGAGAGTGTTTGTCAGAGAGAATATTCACCGCTTGTGTGTGTGTGTGTGTGTGTGTGTGTGTGTGTGTGTGTGTGTGTGTGTGTGTGTGTGTGTGTGTGTGTTATAGGTGCTGTTTGCTGAAGGGGCTAGTTTATTGTCCCTGGGTCAGCGAGGGAGCCAAGGTTGGTAAAAAATCTACATAACATTACCATCTGTTAAACTTCAAACTGCTCAAACACACAGAGCATCCTATAGAGCGGCGAGGAAGAGTCTATAGAAATGTAATGTATGCTCTTCAGCCCCTCTCCAGCTCCTCTTCCACGTCCTCCTTCTCCTCCTCCTCGCCGCTGAGAGCAGAGGAGAGCCCGGCGGGGTCGAGGCCTCTGCGAGCCAGAGAATGGTACGAAAACTTCTGCGCTGAAAAAATAAAACATCAAAATCTCTCTTTTCTCTCAAACATCAATGTTTAACGAATGAATTTCACGTGGAATATCTGCAAGTCCTCCGCCACAGTGAAATAACCAACCAGCATACTTTCCCCTGTGGCCTACAAATCCACACACGCTCTCTCTCACACACACACACACACACACACACACACACACACACACACACACACACACACACACACACACACACACAGGTCCCTCTGAAGGAGCAGGCGGAGCCGGCAGTTGCACATCTGCATTTCAAACACAGACTCTCTGGGATTCATTATTAATTAGCCTGCTGAGCCCTGGAGGACTGGTGATGCTGCCATCTCTCTCTCTCTCTCTCTCTCTCTCTCTCACACACACACACACACACACACACACACACGCACACACCTTGTGACCCCTTTGCCCCCTCTGCTCCACAGTTAGAGTCCTCACCAGAATGCCGAGCCGTGCCGGAGCTCCTCCTCCCTGCAGCCACATCACTTCCCCAGCCTAATGTATGGTAAAGGATGATGAATTACAGGAGTAGATAGGTTTTATTAAACCCGCCGCCGCGCAACTGTGTTTAAAACCCCACATTCGATTGCGTTGCTGAGCGCACAGAAGATGAGAGAAGCGAAAGAGCTGTGCTGGATCTCACGTAATAAACATTACAACAAAAAGAAGAAGAAAAAACTCCACTCTGCCTTCGTTTGCTTTATTCTATTTGTGGGGAATGAGATCGCTGTGTTTCGCTTGCCTCTAATTTATGTGTGGTGTGTGTGTGTGTGTGTGTGTGTGTGTGTGTGTGTGTGTGTGTGTGTGTGTGTGTGTGTGTGTGTGTGTGTGTGTCTGTGCGTGCAGCTCTGTGCATTAACCTCCACCAGTGGTACATAGAGGCAGACGGGAAATACACACAGTGATTATGCATGAGGAGTGTCTCCAGGGCCCAGAGAGAGAGAGCGAGAGAGAGAGAGAGAGAGAGAGAGAGAGACATCAAACACACTGCAGAGAGAACCCTCTGTCCACAGCACACGTCCCACCGCTGCACAAAGTTGGGACTGTGCAGTTTACGAAAAATAAACAGGAGAGGAAGAAAACGTTGAAGCCCATTGTGCCTCCGCCGTGGCCCTCAGGCGCATTAGTATGCAGGGAGCCCACGTCTGATGCGGAGATCGTTCAAGAGCATCAGCTCGTGCGCGACCTTCCTGACACGCGTTGTGACGGGACGGCACGTCGGCTGCCAAGCGTCTGAACGCAGAATGCAAGCGAGAGCGCTTTCCCTGGTGCTGAAAATGGAGGAGGCTGTTAGCTTTTTTTTAATTGCCGGCTGATAGAGGAGATCATAATCCGTTCCCCCGCAACATGTGGCTACCGTCAGCTCAGATAATATTACCGTGGCCACTGGGGCCCACATGTATGTGATCCCTCGCCACACGTCAGCACCTCGCCGGTTCTGGGCCTTAACCCCTGGCTCTGATAAGGAAGAGGGCTCTGGCAGTGATTTGGACGTGATTAAGTAATTGAGCAGGACTCCGTCGTCGTCCCGCCGCTGCCTCTCAAGTCTTCGAGTGAAGCCATCGGCGTGGTCAGCTGTCGCCTTCCATCTCTATTTAAACCGATACGGAGCAAAACACACACTCACGCGGCGGTGGCGGCGGCCCCGCGAGGATCAGGGCCTCTTGAAGCGATCAGATCTGATTCAGAGCCAGCGACAGACCTCCGCCGAGCACACACACACACACACACACACACTCACACACACTCACACACTCACAGACTTCCTGGTTTCACAGAGGATTCTGGGTAGCGAGGTGGTGGGAGGGTGTTCTCGACAACACAGCGCAGCCTTTGTTGGGTGTGTAACGCAGAATCCGGGGCAATCGAAGAATCTGCACAAATGTTGTTACAAGTTCTCGCTCCGAAAGGGAATTCTCGTTCCCATTTCGGTGCGTTCCCCCTCGGCACGGCTCTTTCATTCAAAGGAATGCGCGTATGATTTTTGGTTCGGTACCAATTCCACCTGGAGTCTCGCAAGGGAAGAATAACAAATATGGGAAACATTTAATCCAGAATAATATGTTTATCTAGAGACCTGTGGACTTGAGGAGGAATGGACCCCCCTCTGATGTGGTCTGCTGCCAGTGTGTTTGTGTGTGCCTGTGTTCGTGTTTGTGTGTCAGTGTGTGTGTGTGTGTGGGTCGCTGTGTGTTTGGGTTGGATGTATGAGACGGGTGAAGAGACCCTCCACCCCCCGGGGCCAGGAACTCTGGGTGAGGAGGAAGAGGGGTCTAACACACTCTCAGATTTCCAAAGTGTGTTTGTGTGCGAGCTTTTGTGTGCGTGTGTGATACAGGATGTGACAAACGCAAGTCAGTAGTTGGACCGAATTGCAGCAAGAACTAGAAACATCTCAGCTATGGTGGTGCTTCTCTGAGAGAAAGATTCCTTTTTTCCTGCAGGAAAGAAAACATAAATGTAATCTGCCTAAACTCCCTCTGTATTTTTGCTTCTGGGGTTAAGTGAAAAAAACACTTGGAAGTATTTGCACAAGAAAAGTCAGATTTCTAACAGTTTCATAGCTTTTCTAACTCAAAGCTGAGACATCGCTGCAACGTGAAGTCAGACGTAAACATTAATATACTAACAGTTTAGCCAGATTACCTAAACTACTTAATTTGTTTAATAAAGGTAAAACTGCGTGAACCCAACATGAAGGTAATAATCATCACTGTGCACACACAACCACGATGTTTAGTGGGTCTGTAGACTGTGATGATGAACTCACAGTGTTCAAGTGCTAATTTAAAACTATGTTTTCCCTCTAAATGAGCATGGCTAACCTGAGCACACACACACACACACACACACACCTGGTCACGTAACATTACGCGCGTTCGTCCCTGTCTGAAAAAACACCCGAGTCACTTTTAGGTAAAGTCTTGATGCTGATTTGATGTTGGACCTCTTAACATATAATCCAGATCGTGTTCCAGCCTCTCAATTCATCACTTAGTTATCATCTCATAACACTGTTACATAAACTACAAGACACGTTGTATGTATAAGATGAACACATAGATATTCCCTCACAGGACAAAAGAGGTAAAAACAACAACGTGTTTGCATCACCTTAAACATGTTTTGTGTTGGGTGTGAACAAATAGTCAGACTTTACTGTCGTACACGTCACAGGTTTATAGCAATAACACATATTCCAGGTGTGTTTTAAATGTGTCTGATGCTTGTGGTTTGTTTTTGCCCCGTCACACTGCTCCTTAGGGATGTCACAACATGCCCAGCTCTCAGAAATCAGAGCTGATGATGAAAAGACTTTTTTTCCTTAAAAATAGGAGTTAAAATGTGCAATTTCTTAAAAAAAACAAATCCACACACTAACACATAGTAGGAGTACTACTCCTACTCCTACTCCTACTACTACTACCAGTTCACTACGCCAAAAGTACCAAATCCGGCCCCCTTTCTCCTCTCTCTGATTTCTCTCCTTCCCTCTGAAAGAAGGTCTCATTGTGGCGATGTCAGCTGTCTCAAGGGCATCCAGAACAAAGACGCTTTTCACTCCTCTGCACATCCTCCTCTCATCCTTCACTCTCTCTCATTGCGACTCCGTATATCATGAAAAACCTCTCATTTGTTTTCCCTCCTTCCCCTTTTCCGACTCTTTGTTTTGGCGTTCTCATGCGGGCCGGAGCAGGTTGAAGTAAATGAGATGAGGATGGCGACACTGCTGGAATATTAAAAAGATAAATCCGTTGTTGAGTTCCTTGATTTGGACACAGCATATTTGAGATTGCTCTGCTGCTGCTGTGTGTGTGTGTGTGTGTGTGTGTGTGTGTGTGTGTGTGTGTGTGTGTGTGTGTGTGTGTGTGTGTGTGTGTGTGTGTGTGTGTGCGTGTGTGTGATATACGTCCTGCATGTATCTGTGCCTGGCAGGGTATGGAGGCAGGAGGAGAGGTGACGTGTGAAGGCAGCAGCAGCTGGTTGAGATACACAATGTCAAGAGAGCTCAGAGAGAGAGAGAGAGAGAGAGAGAGAGAGAGAGAGAGAGAGAGAGAGAGAGAGAGAGAGAGAGGGGACAACAGAGGATGCCTCCTTGGCCGACTGCGTGGAAGGGGGACAGTGGAGCATAACAAACAGGATCCACCTTTCTGCTTGGCTAATTTTCCCCATTAAAACAGCCCAGCAGGAGCCTCAGCAGTCCACCAGCTGGAACAGAGGTTATTTTAGTGCCTGTCTTTCAGCGGGGTGTGTGTGCGTGTGTGTGCATTTGTGTGTGTGTGTGTGTCTCGCTTCTTGCATCTATTTTGGCGTGCGGGGCTGAGGTTTGGGGAGGCATAAAGATCTTCCATATAGGAGCGGATTCAATTCACTGATATTAATTTCCTTCTCTCCAGTCATGCATAAACAAAGAAAATCTCGGCGGCTGTCTGCAGTGTGCGTTTTCGCCCTGCTGCGCGGCGCTATAATGTCCTCGCCGCTGATATTGATGTATGTGCCCATATTTGCCCAGTCATCTCTTTATGTGGCAAGCCCTCCTCTCCTCTGTCTCAGTCAGATCCTAAACTAATCCCCAACCCTGCTACTCTGACAAGAAAATCCCCTATTTTAATGCATGCACACACACAACCCCGGCCACACACCCCAACTCCCCCACCCCCCACACACACACACACACTTTCTCTTTTATCCCTCCGTGTACCTGGACACAGCATCTCTCTCGTCTCTTTACTTTTTAGCAAAGCATGCCTTGCATGCAAGTTAGCATTTGTGATGAAATCTTCCCAGCATGGCGGCGTTTCTGGAAATACATAATGTGATAAAAATGTCTTCTTCTTTTTGTTCACACAAGGCAGAGTTTGGCAGCACACTGTCATTACGCTACAGGCTGTCAGGAAATGTTAACCCAAGTCTGCTACAGTCCATTTACTGTAAGAAAACATAATCAGATAACAGACATTTGTGATTTCAATAAAAGGAGGGTGGGGGGGACATGTTGTGTTACTGAAACTGAGCATCAATAATGCAAAGTAATTTCTTTCCAAAAGGGTCATAATGGTTGTAGATGATAGTGAAATTCATATTGTAGTCTGAGGGTTAGAACACATTTTGAGCTCCAATGGAACGAACTGACTTCTGGCTAACGAGGATCTTTAAGCTAACGAGGTTCGCGGTTGATTATGTTTGTGTGTTACATTCAGTTATCTGCTGTGCTGAAGCAGAGAGCAGAAGAAAAAAAGAGTTCAAAGATTAAAGGCATGGAGGCAAACTGCAAGAAGGGCAACAGCCGGCCGACACCCACATGTGTCAGCTTCAATCACCATAACCAGGTGGTAACTTTGCCTTGATTATAACCAAGTTCATTGAAAATGTATGTGTCTCTCTTTTCCTTCTACAAATAATAGCAATATTAATATAAATGTAATTTGTTGATTTGTTATTGAACAGATATAATAATAGATTTTTAATGCATCTTAGCCATGTTGAATGAATTCCACAACCATCAAAGCTACTGCTACTCTGCTAAGCTACATACCTTAAACAGCATTTTAGCTATAGGTCTTTATTCTGCACCATGACTGACCTCACTACGACTGATATACTGGAACTTTATATATACTCAAACTTTATTTCAATGGTCAGCTACATACATGAAATTTTCATCAAAATGGACGATTCGTAAATTTAGTTTTAGCTTTCGCTAAAGCTATCTGTCACTAGCTAGCTTTACATGAGTCTCTTGCGTTAGCTCTCGTAAGAGTCCAGTCGCTACGGTCCGGCCTTCTCTTTTGGCTCCGTTTATCGCAAATTTTCCCAGAACAGATTCCAAAAAGTTAGATTCAGGGATAAACTTTTCCTTTAAAAAATAATGCAATACGTAGTTTCCCAGGCGTGCGCAGGGTGGCCATGAACTGAATCCAAGGCAAACGTACATCTGGGTGCGGCCTTGGAAAAGTTGGTGTGGTGTGGCCGAGAAGAGTGTATTTTCAACCCACTACATCCAGAGGAGTTGGTCTGAAGCTTTAATTTATGGCCTTGTTGGCCTGTCAGGAGGTTCGCCAACTCCAGCCCGTTTGCATTTCACACTGTTGTTTAGAGGCTATAAAACATTTTATTTCGAATTTCAGTTTTTTATAGCATATTAACGCTGATGATAAAACAATGCTATTAAGCTGTAACCCGACTGAATACCGCGCAAGCTTATTTATGCTTTGTCGCCGTAAATTCAGCTTGTGCAGATGACCAATTAGTGCGCAGTATACACACACAGAAACGTGACGATCACTCATAGAACTGCGAGCTAAAAAAAAAAATGACAAAGGGTGGATTTCGTCTGCGTTACATTCAGCATGTGAAAGGACCGTCTGCTTTTACCAGCCAGGCGAGATGCGGTGCGGTTGACCTTGGCATGTGTGCAAATGCACTCACACAAACGCAACGCACGCACACACACCATGTAGGTGTGGGGGGGGGGGGGGTGGGGGTGGGGGGCTGACAAATGGCAGCGCAGTGGCTCAGTTAGATGGTAAATGTGTGTTTAAACAACGTAGAGTGACGCTTACACACGCAACACTTAGTGGCCGGTTCGGTGATATAAGATTGATTTGGTTCACTCTCCCGCTCTCACTCTTTGAAACGCACATCTACACACAGACACACACACACACACACACACGTACACACACACACATGCACACCCAGTGGAATATGAGTGATGTGATTCAGGACACCTCTCGGCAGCCACTCTGCTTTCCATCCGAACGCCTGAGCAGAATACTAATCACTGGATCACATTACAGAGAGAGAGAGAGAGAGAGAGAGAGAGAGAGAGAGAGAGAGAGAGAGAGAGAGAGAGAGAGAGAGAGAGAGAGATGGTTGCAGCTAAAGAAGGAGAAGGAGCAGCATGGAATAGCAAGGATTATATCAGATAACAGAAATACAAAGGTGGGCTTCGCAAGCCACGGCCTTCTTTTTTTTTTACTGCTTTCCTGTGAGCAGCATGCAAATGCCGTGTTAGTGATGAAAAAGTAATGTCACGGGCAGGTGAGAGCAAAGCTCAACTGCAGGGTCGGAAACATGCTGGAAACAGATGAGGAAGTTCTGACCTGCATGAAAGTCACAAACGAGAGTTATTCACAATAACTGCAATTCAAATAAATAATTGATGACTACAATCTCTATTTGAGTGCTCTATTATTTTGAGATGCAAATGTTGTACCTCTTACTCCACTACATTCACTAGATTCACATGTATTTTTTTTTACAAACAACCTCTAAATTGATATTGAAATATCCAACATTCTGTTTCTTTTTTGTTGTTTATTCTGTTTTTCACCCCTTGTTCTATATAAATAAAATGAGCATCATCTAAAAATGTGCATATGCAATGAAAATTGTCTGAAAAACATCGGTAAATGTCTAATTGATGCAACTACCAATAAAAAAAAGATTGAAAAAAAAGAAATATCCAACAGTGGCAATACTAATTTAAATTACCTCCACATCTACCAGCTACAATGTATAATAATGTAACATCATGATATATAACACATCTAATGAAAACACATTTCTTTCAGTGCTTGTGTCCATACATGTCAGACCATGAGATGCAACAAGCCATTCAGATGTGACCCCCACCTATATGTCACATGCAGGCTCATAAAGTCCAACCCCACCTGAGTAGCTCCACCCACAGCTTGAGAACTACCTTTGCAAAGGTGCACCATATTCTTCTCGCAAGCCAATCAGAGCAGACCGAGCTTTTTCAGGAGAGGTGGCCTTAAAGAGACAGGCGCTAAACGGAGCGTTTCACACAGGGGGTAAACACAGGTATGTTCAGACGGACGGAGAGAAATAATGCAGTTTCTGAACATTAAAGTGTGTAAACATGTTCTTGTAGAAACCCAAAATACAAGTATAACTGTAAATGAGCTTCATGTGTGCCCTTAAAGCTGCCTTGTGTAATGTGAAAGGTTTCGCCTGCAGGACATTTTAGGGTCTTCCAACTCATCGTTTTTGTTTTCCAGCCAACAACTTTACCGTTTTACTTTTTTCAAACTTGAAGTCAATGTTGTCTTTTAGCTTGTTGCGATGCCCCAAAGTGGCCATTAGTGAATTACTGCTTCTTTAAGAATAATTTGTACATTATAATATAATATTAAAAACATTTGCAGGACTGGCAATGGTGTAATTTTCCACTGTGGTATTGTCACTTTCACTGAAGAAGGCACTCTGAAAATGTCTCCCACCCCGAGCGAAGAAAAGAAGCTCTATCCACCTGTATGGGGCTGATCCTCAAGAGACAGCCGGTAATGGAGACATTTAGTCCCATTAAGTTATCGGAAATAATTGCGGGAGTCGTTCTTCATGAGCAATGACTCAGATTGAAGCCCATTTTAGACTAACCTGGACCATCAAACGGCAGTTTAAGCAGAGCGCCGTCCTTTATTCTCGGCACTGAACTCGCCTGCATGGCCAATATGCAAAATACAAACACTCGTTTTAAATCTCACACACTCTCCTCCTTCTCCTTGCCCTCCCTCCTTCCCTCCCTCACTCCTCCCTCTCCCCAACCCCATGCTGAAGCAATTATGTCCAGTGTGTGAGTCTTCTACAGGCAGTGTGAGGGTGATTGATGATGCTGTCAGCACAGGGAACATGTTTTAACGTCAGAATAATCTCCCTGCTAATATATTACATCCACTGGATAGGGTTCAATCATTACTAATAGCGCTGCTAAGTTGGTGAGAGGGGAGCTGGTGTTGTGAGCACGTGCCTTCGTCTGAGTGTGTGTGTGTATCTCATTAATCAGAGCAGAAGTAGAGGCAGAGGAAATCTAGTAAGGCCAACCAATAAACAAGTGTGCCAGCGCAAGGTGGAATAAGCAGCCAGCGAGAAGTGTTTACTTCTTACATAATTACTCGCACATATCCCACAGTCGGTGAATGGACTGAGACGCTTGCTATTGTGAATGTGAGAGCCTTACCACCGCTTGATATAATATCGTCTTATGAAATGAAAGAAGTGGAGAGAATGGAGCACAAAGGCATCCGACGCTTCAAAAAGAGGCAGCCTTGTGGCGCCTTAATCCGCGCCGTCTAATCTCTCAAATTGCTGTGACGTCTGATGAAGGGGATGGAGCATGGTGCGAGGAGAGGAACGGGCCCAGTCAGAGAGCGAGTGTGTGTCTGTGTCTGTGTGTGTTGTTGTTGTTTTTTCAGATGATGTGTACAGTACAGATCCAGCTGTGCCCTGAACAAATCCTTCTTTAAATACGAGCCTCGCTGTTTACAGCAGTTCTCTGCCTCCAGACACCGTCCTCTCTTTGCCTACACTGCCTCCGTTCATCTGACACTGCCTCCTCTTATCTGCTTTACGTACCGCTGATCAGAAGCACCATCCCCCCACATCCTATAGCTGGGTAGAATATGCAAGTCGTCGCATGTTGCATGCACACGCGTATACATATACATCTGGGAACGTGAGAGAGAGAGAGAGAGGAAAAAAATGAGTGAGAGAGAGGGAAACCGTGTGTGTTTGCAGGAGAGAGTCTGTGGGGATTGGCGTTGTGTTCTGCTGGTGTCAGCTGGCTTGTGGCCTGCAGATTAATGTGTGTGCGTGTGTGTGTGTGTGTGTGTGTGTATGTGTACACGCATATGTGCGAGGCGCAAACAAAGGCGCCCTCACAAACACCCGTAAACAGATTAGCTCGTCTGCTGAGAAACAAAGGGTTAAGAGAGAATGCAGATTTCACAGGGAAGGGAAGGGAAGGGGAGGGTGTGCGTCTAGTTTTTGTGTGTGTGAGAGAGAGAGGGGTGAGCGGGGCCAGCGCGGCGGTGGAGCGTCGTGATCCCTCTCCCTAATACTGTGTGGAGAATCTCCTCGCCGGGCTCAGCTGCCAATTCTCCACCACTGTAACAGTTCCATTCTCCTCCTCAGCCGGTGAAACAATGCGGCCGTGCCTTTCTGTGCGTCTCCACACAAAGAGCCCCGCGCTGAGACAGACGCTCGGAGTGAACTGAGACACAGCACCGGGGACAATAGACTGAGAGCGGTTTTGTTCGGCATTGTGTTGTGTGTTTGTGGAGGCAAACAATAAAGAAAGTTCCAAGGGACGGGCAACTTTTTTTTGGGGTCCACATTGCTGAGACTTTAAGAGGATGCACAGTTTACAGAAGTGGGAGCTGGGGATTTGCTCCTTCTGGAGGATTTGTTGGTGAAACTCCAGCATGTCAGTGTTGCCTAAAAGAAGGTTTAGTCTTGGAGTGAGACGAGGAAAAATAACTTGCTTTCCAGCACCATTTTTTGCACGATATACAACACGGGTCTGATGTATTGACGGCAAGGCCTGCATCTCTCCATCCACTTCTCTACGACCCATGTTTGAAAGCTACAGAAAAAGCTACAGAAAAGCTGCACACACACACACACACACACACACACACACACACACACGCACGCTGAACAGGTACACTGGCATACTGGAAGTTCCCCCTCTGCTGGTGGCGGCGGATGCTGAGGCGTACGGCCCCAGAGGACCACCTCCCTGGGACCTTGAGCCAATCACGACAGCCGAAACAAGCCCTTTATCTACAGGGGCTTATTAAGCTAATTGAATTAGCATGTTGTGGTTTCTGAACCCAAATACGATTAGCCTGTTATTACTGTGTTATCAGGGTCCCTTGTTACAGTAACAGCAGGTTACTTTTGGCTGCTTCATTGGCTCTTTTTCTCTCTCTCTGCCTGCATAACACTGGGGCGTCTCACATAATCACACAGCAGCTATGTAGCTCCCTGGCACAGCTACAGTGTGGTAGAAATGAAAGATATTGTGCATCTCATAGCAGTTCAAATATTGAGTCGGGCAGACACTACGGGGTCCTTAGCACCAAACAGCAGACAGACAGACACTAGTGGAGCTTTTAGCAGCTAAAGAGACAGAGGTTTCCTTTAGCGTGTGGTAGAGACCAAAAACAGAGCTACAAGTGGATATTGGACTACAGATTAATCGGGTGTATGGCCAACATCTTCTACCACAATATATCTTAATACCGATATTCAGCACAATATAGCATGGGTAAATTCAATAAATGAATAGTCTATATGAAATATCCACTTGGTCTCATTGGCTCCGGGTCTGCTAGATGTGTAATAAAGCAACAGTTTGATAACATGTTGTGTATACAGCTTGTTTAGTTGCGTCCAAGTGGATACAAATAAATAAATGCAAGTTATAGTTATAGCGGACGGAGAAAAGCGATCTGTAAAATGTTGTCTAAAACTAAAGGGAATTTGTTTCAATCAATCAATTACTTTAATGGCTCACATCTTGTTTTGCAATTACACTATTCTGTCATTAAAATGAATGTCACAGGTGTTTATCATTGTATTTCATTACCATTGACTCTGGATGATATGCTAATAACAATGTAGCTAAACAGAAAATCACCTTCCTGAGATTTAAATCTCTCCTCACAGAGTGTCCTGGTCAAGCAATATATAACGTACAACAACAACTCCAGTGTTTGGTCTCAATGAACCTGTGTGAACACAGCGCTCCTTGTGCACCGAGGCTCCCTTTACCAGCTGGGCAGGGAGTCATAGAGGGTGGCTTTAGTGGGAGAGTAGGAGGTGGGCAGACTGGGTGAAAGGAGGTGCAGGGGTGAGGGAGTGGGGGAGTCAGGTTGGGGAGTCAGCTGGTGTCTCAGAGCCTGTGATTAATACACCGGGGGGCTCTGCACCACCTCCACACCACACTGTCCTCACCTCCAATTAGCATGCTAATGAACCTGCACATGTGTGACTGTGGGTGGATACGTGTCCGTGTGTGTGTGTGTGTGTGTGTGTCACCTGAGGGCTCTTTCTCACTGTGCATAAACAGAAACAGGCTGGCATTCAGAGGAATGGCTGCAGTTCTGCTAATTGAGTGTGTGTGTGTGTGCGTAGGTGTGTGTGTGTGTGAGATGGGCTGACCTCGGTCTTACTCGCTGCTGTTATGGTAACCGGTCGAATAGGAATGTTTTCTCTGTCTAGTTATACCTGTCATGGTGACCTTTGTTCTCTGGGATTGCTGA
>NC_136601.1:20283980-20356480 GCF_910589615.1 Taurulus bubalis
CCGGGTGGCGTTGGAAGAGGATGTGGACGACACAACAACTACGTATTGCACAGTTTGCTGCAGGTTGGAGAGCAAGGCCGGTGAAACATTACTTTTTTTAATTTTATTTGACTACTGGCAAGTAGATTGCGTATATATATATAAAATACATTACTGTATCTAATAAAGTTATCTCTCTGAAATCTTCGTAACTTAGTGAGGATTCATATTTTAAAAGTGTATTTAAATTAAAATTGAAATACCGACCGTAAGATTAACTCATTTAAATTAACGTTTTTTTCAGATGTGTGTTTAAATGCGCGTCTATCTGCATATTGTTCTTGTCAGTGGAGCGTCCACTAACTTCATTGTCCACGGCTCACCTTGCCTTCTCCTCTTTACAAGCTCGTTAGCGCTACCTCATCAGCGGGGTCAACCACCAAAGACACACATTACAGCACAGCCGAAAGATCACATTACACCATTTGAATAAATACAAGGCAATTTGTCACTGTCATGTCAGAGGAACCCCTTTCTCTGTCTGGCTCTCTCACCCCTCTCCTCCTCCGCTCTGGCACCGCAGCAGGAAGCTGTAATGGTGATTGTATTAACCCCTCCTAGAGAGCACCGACCTTCGCTTCTGTTCAGCTGGAGGTAACAGTCCCGGAGCACACACACACACACACACACACACACACACACACACACACACACACACACACACACACACACACACACATATGTTTGAATGCGTACACACTCACACTCACACAATGGATTCAGGCAAAGTTGAAGATTTTGAAATTACCTTTTGGGGGCTTGTACAATTAAAAAAATGAAAGGGATGTGAATTTGAGCATTTGGTAAAGTGGTTAATCCTAACGCTAACCCGCCACGGGCAAAATAACTATTATGGTCTATTTGGCCTCTTGGTCCCAGTATAACCAGTCCACTTCTCTGTCCCAGCATAACCAGTCCACTTCTCTGTCCCAGCATAACCAGTCCACTTCTCTGTCCCAGTATAACCAGTCCACTTCTCTGTCCCAGCATAACCAGTCCACTTCTCTGTCCCAGTATAACCAGTCCACTTCTCTGTCCCAGCATAACGAGTCCACTTCTCTGTCCCAGCATAACCAGTCCACTTCTCTGTCCCAGCATAACCAGTCCACTTCTCTGTCCCAGTATAACCAGTCCACTTCTCTGTCCCAGTATAACTAGTCCACTTCTCTGTCCCAGTATAACCAGTCCACTTCTCTGTCCCAGTATAACCAGTCCACTTCTCTGTCCCAGCATAACCAGTCCACTTCTCTGTCCCAGTATAACCAGTCCACTTCTCTGTCCCAGTATAACCAGTCCACTTCTCTGTCCCAGTACGGTGCGATCCACCAATTTGAGCCTTCTTAGCCAGAACCAGCGTGCCCCCAGTAATGCATTAAATGATGTAATTTATAAATATAGATGCAACATTCTTTCAACCATGCCGAGGTATAATAATTATGAGGCATCCTTTCTTTTTCTTGAAGCTTGAAGAGTAAATTCCTGACTGCCACTTCTGCCAGTTTGATAAAAGGCTGAACCATATCTTTGTCACTGTAACAGATGTGTATTGTCACAGCCTCTCCTCTTTTCATTGAGTTTCTTCAGATTAGACATTTCTCTTTAGGCTTAGACGACAACATGCTAAATGTGTGTCACTGTTCAGAGACAAGTAGCGTCCCTATCACGCCACTCCGTTAACTTCACTGTCAGGACTTTGAGGTCAAAGTGAGCTAAGCTCAAATAAAACAACAGTATGGTAACACCATCTATAGGCCTTCTGCTTTCATAAGACCATTTATGCAAGATGTGGAGTTTCAACATGTCCTTTAACTCCTTCATGGCTTAAAGGGTGTGTATCATCATCCAGACTAGATTGTTGCAACCTACTATACTCCAAAGTCTTCAAATGGTTCAGAGCGCTGCAGCGGGATTCTTAACTAAAACTAGAAAATGAGAACATATCATTGGCTCTCGGTCCATGTCAGATCAGACTCTACGGTCCTCCTTCCTGCCAGTCTGATCCCCTGTAACCTTATACTCCAATCAGGACTCTCCTCTCAGAGTCCAGGGCCCCTGTCGGCCCCAGAGAGAGAGAAGTCACCTGTTGAGGCCTTTACATATAAACTCAAAATCAATCCCTTTCATTTAGTTACTCATTATTTTATTATCCAGCTGGCGATTCGGTCTCAGTCTCAATGTATAAATTAAGCCTCGTAGTCCCACAGACGAGATTATAATGAACTTCAAGCCACTGCTGCTCAATAACCCTCTACGCTGCTGTGTGTCTCTATGTGTGTCTCTCTGTGTGTCTCTCTGTCTATGTGTGTCTCTCGGTCTCTCTGTGTGTGTCTCTGTGTGTGTCTCTATGTGTCTCTCTGTGTGTGTCTCTATGCGTTCCACACGTTGGATCTGGATCTGCGTCCTCGAGAAGATCCAGCCTCCTCTCTTCTCTCTCCTCTTGTCGTGATGTGCTTCAGTTTTGACATCCACCTGGATTCATCTCTTCAAATATGTTGTCGTTATGTATCAGTTTCGTCATATGGATTGTGTTGTAATTTAAATGTGTTGGTCTTTTCCATACACACCACATTGCACATATGTCCAGTTCGAGAGGGAGATTCCTCCTCAGTTGATCTTTCTAAGGTTTCTCCCATTCTTTTTCCAGTTAAAGTTCTTCCTTATCCGCTGCAGTGCAGGGATAGAGGCCGTTGTTGGTGTACAGATTGGAAAGCCGCCATCGGTCTATTTAAATAGAATTATTAAGTTGTCTGCACGCTGAAATTGCAGTCCACAGACAAAATAGGTATGCAGAGAACTTTGACTTTTCCCTAATACGTCATTTATGGTCAAAATAATTATAGTATAATAAATCAAGTTGTAGCGGAAACCCATGCAGAAAATCATCTGGCTTCTCGTTACAAATGTTTTTCATCAAGCTCCTTTGTATAATAAGTAATTGGCTTTAATAATTAGCCAGATAAGGAATACCGTGGGCTTATGTGTGCTGTTTTTGTATGACAGATAAGAGTGCTGTGTAAGTCATGTAGTGATACATGCTTGAACATTTAATCATTATCTGTGCATGACTGTGGAGCGGTTAGTTCACTGCACTACTAATCTGCATCTGAGTATATGCTGTGCAGTGCTGTGCATATATACATTATATACACATACCGAATCTGACTGAATCATAATCAAATCTAAAATAAAACCAGCAGCTCCATTTTATAACACCAACATGTCCCACAACAGTGCCAAAAAGAGTGCTGGTGCTGGTTCCAGGCTTAGTGTATCACACCTGCATGGTTGCACTGTTTTTAGTGTTTTAGAATAAGAATATGATAAAAGAAGATGCACCAATCATCAAGACACATTCCTCGTCTGTGCACACACATGGCAACATGTACGGTGCACCATAACCTGTGACTTCCTGTCCATGTGAATCCTTGCCAAAAATAATCGTCCACATTAACCCTGACACCGTCACACAGAGAGTCCTTTTACAGAGGAATACAAAAATAACGAAGGCCGAATTTTTTTGCTCGGAAAGCAGCACATTCGCTGTTATAACAGAAGTCATATCCTGTTGAATCGGGGTGTCAATCGTACTTTTCCTCCTCGAGGAAAAGCCTTTTAATGGAAGAATTTCTCAGAGATGTGTGTGGGACGGAAGTCATGCGGGGCACCTCCGAATGTACGGGGGTTAGCACAACAGCTCAGACCTCCTGGACTCTTTCATGTGGCTGTTTCAACATCCCTCCATCCTCTCCACCCTCTTCTTTATGACAACCTCATACACACAGGAGAGAGAGAGAGAGAGAGAGAGAGAGAGAGAGAGAGAGAGAGAGAGAGAGAGAGAGAGAGCCCAGGGGCAGAGCTGTGACCTCTCCAGACTTTGACCCTGTGTGGGTGAACAAGTCAACGTCCTCGTGGACCCAGATGTCCTCTCGTCTTTTAAAACCGCACACAGTCTCTCATTTACTTTCTTTTCTCCCCTTCTCTTCCTCGCCCATCAGCTCCTCTGGAGACTCAGTGATAACCAGGGTAGACGGGAGGAGGAAAGGGAGCGGAGGAAAGAGGGATGGAGGGAGGAGAAAAGAGGGGGAGCGGCGTTGAGAGGGAGTTGTGATGTCCCGACTCAGGGATATTTAATCCTCTCTGTGAGGGGCGAGCGTCTCTCTCCCTCTGTTTGGCTTTTGGGAGATCAAAGAGGCAGTTCAGATCCTGGCGAGATCGCTCGCTCTCTCCTCCTGAGTGTACCAGAGACTCACACACACGCGCACACACACACACACACACACACACGCACACACCCACACTGTTAAGTACTAGGGGTGGCTGGTCGGTGGTGGTAATGAGGCAGTGATTGATGGGACTTTATGCTTCTTTACGGCACTCTCTTAAAACCACCAGTATGTGAGTATGCTCAAAGTAAATTGAACAAAACTGCGTGCAGAAGAGAAATGTCTGGTTGATACAGAGAAGAAGACCCACATTTGACTTCTATCAACAACGTCATGAGATTTCCTGTCGGGGTGAACTCTAGCTTCAGTTAAACTATAGTTTAAAAGTGAACTTTGTGCTCCGACATGCTCCCCCTGTGACTCACAGGCCGCAGGACGCGATCAAACAAACAACACCTGGAGCTGCAGTGAGAGCGCTGGTATTTGCGTCCGTCGGCAGCATGCGGACGCACCAAATGTAATCTGGTTTAAGGCCACGGACGTAATGTTGATGTGGATACATTTGAAAAAGCCATTCCTTTGGTCCTGCTCTGCCCCTCCACCCACACGACGTTGATAATTCATCCAGCAGAAACAGATTGTTTTGAAAGTGCTCTCTGGAAAGCATGGAGAGATAACAAATGTAAAAAAAGAGGATGGTCTCGCATTGTGATGTCTCAGGGAAAGTTACGGTTGTCTTATTATCATGCGGTCAAGTTTTAAAAAACCTGACATTCTGGTGCACTGCATTCCTAAGACCCTTTGGCCTGGTGTCTAAGATTGATCTAAGATGTGTTTGATTTTGGCTGGCGACCTTTACTCTCCGTTAGCTCTCATCCTTGTTCTCTTCCCAGTGCTTCTTGCCTGGCAAAATGCCTCCCAAGTGTTAATAAAAGGCATAAAGCTGCTGGACTACAGGCCTGATTGAATGATTGTCAGCATTTTTCCATTAATGTCATTTCAGAAGACGTGCAAAACTAATGACATTCCAGTTGGCCGCAGCTTTACGTTACGTTCAGTGTGAATGCTAGCATGCTAACATGCTAAACTAAGATATTGGACATGGTAAGTATGACACCTGCTAAACATCAGCATGTTAACTTTGTCGCTGTGTGCATGTTAGCATGCTTACGTTCATATTTAGCCATAAATACGGCCTCACAGAGCCAGTGCTAGCTTAAAGCCAATTTATACTTTACGCTTCTGCACCAGAGTGTACGGGGGCTCCGAGTGGAAGTCCCATAAAAAAAGAAAACAGCATACATTCCTATGAAAGTTGGCGCATAAAGCAAAGAAGGTTTTAGTATAAATTTCAGATAAATTTACCTGGATCTTTTCCATTTATCTTCCCATAGAGCATGCGCACTAGCGTTTCCCTTAGCTCCGCCTCCCAGCCCTCGGTCCAGCCTCGTTCTTATTCACAGGAATAGGCAAATAACTCGTCTAGCAGTGCATTTTATGAGTTTTCAGACTAATAGCGGAATCCAGAATTATTTTCCTTCCTCCGCTCATGTGATCGAGCCCCAGGCTGGACCGAGGGCCGCGAGGCGGAGGTAAGGGAGATGCTAATGATAATGATAATGCAGAGGATTGCCGGAAGACATCTGGGTATTTTCATCTGAAATCCATATTCAGAGGTCAAACTTTTTTTTAGCTTCAAGGGCGACTGAGCAACTTTCATAGAAATGAATTAATGGGGCGCCGCCTCCAAAAGTGTAACGAGGCTTTAGTCTTGTTGAAACATGAAGGCGTGGTCCTCTGTGTCTTCCGGTTCCCTGCAATGTAATATTTAGCTCAAATAAAAGAACATTTATTAATTATAGTGGCAATAGTTACACTCTCGTGGAAGGACAACCAAGGTGTGGTTCGGGTTAGGAAACTAAAACAATTCCTTCGTAATCCAATATGGATGAAGCTCCAAACTGATCAAAGCTGATGATCTTTATCTGAAGGTAGGCTGATATGTGGTCTATAACACTGGCTGGTGAATCTTACTGACTCGCCTCAGAATTAAATATGTTAAACGACTCTGTGAACGTGCTCGTCAGAGGAGGAAGGCCTCATTGTCGGATGCAAGGAACGTTTTCTCATCTAATGTCTGAAATGAGTTTCACACCCATTGCAGCCTCGCCATGTGTTTATAATATTACTTAAAAGATATTCTCTGAGTCATGAAGTGAGTACATTTCAGCGCTTTCTGTTTCATCACCCTGGAGGAGTTTGTTAACAGTGGGAGCTATAAACCGTATAGCAGGCGATAACAAAAGTGATGATTCCAATGTTTCCTTTCTATTTGTATTTTAATTTTACACCAATCCCCTGAAACACACACACACACACACACACACACACACACACACACACACACACACACACACACACACACACACAAATGTAAACCCACGGCTCCCCTGCCACTCGGCTTCTGAGGTTTGCAGGTCTCTGATAGGAAGCCTCTGAAATGGAAAAGAGATAAGAGTAAATAAACAAACAAATACAATAAAACCGAATTTGTGCTGGTTCAGTGCGCACAGAGGGAGAGGGGGAGAGGGAAGCGGAGAGGGAAGCGGAGGGAGTGCGCTCCGCCAGGCCCGACGACGAGCCCCACAAAGACGCATTCTCAGTAAAGCAAAGCAAGGTAAACGCATAAGTGAATTCGTGCAACTTCCATTTATTCAGTGAAATCTGTTGAGACTGAGCACTGATACAGAGAAAGAGAAAGACACCATTTGGCTCTCTAACAATGGAGCTATCAGTTTCTCCTCGATAGGATCTCTGTCCATTTCATACAACTGCATTGCTCCAAAAAAAAAAAAGGCATTTGATTTCCATCACAATGCTGTTATACGGCGGTGTCAGCTAATTCTCAACGGCATAACAAGCTTTCTTTCTCTCCATGTCGATACCTTAGCAGGAGGAGCGGCGCTAAACCAAATGTTCTGCACAGACAGTGGGCCCTTTAAAGCGGTGCCACAGGCTTTGATGCGCGCCCACACCAACACGCCACTCCAACAGCCTTTCTTCTCAGATGTTGCTTAATTACACTATCATAGTCTGTTAATTACCTTATCAGTGCCGCATGAATCCCATGGTCAATGTCTGATCGCCATGTATCAAAGTAAAGCAAGTCTCTTTCATCTGGGTTTTTTTTTTTGGGGGGGGGGGGGGGGGGGGGGGGGGGGGGGGTTGATTAGTGGATTCAGTGGCTCCAAACTGTAAAAAGCGACAAATTGCTGCAGTTTGGAAAGGGATTCACGTTTAAGCTATTTCTTGAGATGAATAACTCCATTACTTCAGCGCAGTGGCATATGTATGGACAGCGGAGTTCTACTGAGATCCAGGGGTCTTTTGTAATGCGTCTGTTGATGTTGCCCGATGTATTGCAATAGTCCCTTTTTTTTATAGCCAGCCCATGGAGGATCCTAATACCTAGCGTGCACAAAGCAGCTTGCATTGGGGCCCGTCGTTCTGACCTTAGCGTAGCATCTCTGCTACTGCGTGGGTTGCCAGGTCCTGTTTGTTCGCTCAGTGCAGTCTTTGGCTTTGGTCTCTGTATGAAACCTAGCGACCTCACAGCAACAACAACTACAGATAGATAATTACCTCACTAAACAATACAAACGTATTATTTAAATAATGACATATTGTGCTTATTATCGAACTTTACAGCTGTTATTTTTCATCCAACTTCGCTATCTGCTCTCAGGTTTTATTCTAACCTGGCGGACCCTGCCTTGCTTTCAGATGAGAGATGTGTAATTGTTTTGCATCTTGGAAAGTAAACATGTTTCCCCAAATTGTATAACTCAAACTGTTTACACAGTCACTGACATTCCCTGTTGCGAGGCAGCAAAAAGAGCAGAGCAGTCCTTGTTGGCGAACCAACTCCAAGCAAACACAACATCTGAACCCATGATGTCTTCTCACAAAACCATTATCCTTCTGTGTCGGAGGAGGAATCCCGTGGTGACGGCCAACGCGTCTCAACTGACATCTGTATGTTTACCATGAGTGCGTTTGATGTGTTGCATATGTGTGGATTTTTAAAAATCTCCACACACACATCTCTGGTCGGATGTGGAGACGATAATTAAGAAATAATTGGAGAGGCTAGCTCGAGAGATGTTTCTCAAGCGTGGAAGATGCCTGCCTAAATGTTAATTCCACTCAGAATATGTTAAGGTATGCACAGATGTTAATGTAGACTCCACGTTGGGGCTGTTGTGTTGTGCACCTCAGTGCTTTTCCCAGCGCGCACGTGTTCTCCCCCTCAGCCCTGCCAGCAGCCTACTGGATCTGTCAACTTGGGGAAAATTTCCATTTTGCAGCTAACTCTGCAGCCTTTTGATGGATACGTCTTGCCGACTTTTATCTCTCAGTGCGTCTGCAAACTAATTAATATTTTTTTCCTCGCTCGCGCTCTCTCTCTCTCTCTCTCTCTCTCTCTCTCTCTCACCCCCCTTCAGGCAAATATTTGTTTCCTCAGAAGTGAGCGTGGGCAAACCTTCCTCACAGCTCCATATGCTGCCAGCTGCCAATCAAGTGGGCTGGAACCCTGAAACTAATCGCAACCCCCTCCTCTCTCCTCTGTCTCCTCTTCTTCTCCTTCAGCAGAAATGAAAGAAGTTTTGGGGGGAGAGGAGGAGGGTGTGTGTGTGTGTGTGTGTGTGTGTGTGTGTGTGTGTGTGTGTGTGTGTGTGTGTGTGTGTGTGTGTGTGTGTGTGTGTGTGTGTGTGTAGGGGGATGTTAAAGGAAAATAAAGACATACAGTAGAGAATAAGGAAAGCAGTGGCTGAGACACAAGCCCACAGCAGATCTCCTCTGTTCTGTCTGTCCACACTTCCTGCCTGTCTCCGTGCTAAAAGCTCTTTGTTTTTATTTCACCTCAGATGGATTGTACTGTATCTGCACTGGATTTGGTTTGTTTGCCAGAAAGCTACAAGAGTGATCAGTGCGTGTAAACAGTGATCTGTGTGTGTGTGTGTGTGTGTGTGTGTGTGTGTGTGTGTGTGTGTGTGTGTGTGTGTGTGTGTGTGTGTGTGTCCTACCCAGGTATTAGTGTGTATGTGTGTGTGCCACAAACACTAGGCTGGACAAAAACAGCTTTACACCCCCCCCCCCCCCCCCCTTACAGATCGGCAGCCGGTGAATGAACATAAAAAGATTGATGTTGTGTGCTATATATCAATCGCGCTGCTGTCTTTACTGGAGACAGCTCTGCCACAGCCGCTGACCTCTGAACCCCAACATAAACACACAGACACATAAGCTCTGTGTTGGATAGGGACGTTTTTCTGGGGACATATAGTTCCTGTACGCTGACCCTAACTTAGGGGATGCATGGCTAGTTTTTCATAATGTCTGCACTTTGCCAGGGTCAGCTGGGCCAACTGTCATCGTAAGACTGCATTTCCGAAACCTCTTTTCTGGAAACCCACTTTTTATAGACAGGCCTTATCTATGAACTGTGAGAAGAAATTATTTCAAAGAGATATACATTTGATAAATCACAACTTTGTTTTATGCATGTGTTAATAAAACATGTATGTTAAAGGATTTAACATACATGTTAAAGGCTTTAAAACTTAGACCAAATTAATTAATTAAAGTGGAGTTAATAGGGTCTCTCATTCTTTTAATTTCCTCGTATTGGCTAAATGCGCAATGTTCGAGATTTGAAGCATTTTTGCTAACAACTGTAACAGTGCTATCAACGGTAATAGTGCTAACCATGGTAACAGTGCTATCAACTGTAACAGTGCTAACAACTGTAACAGTGCTAACAACTGTAACAGTGCTAACAACGGTAACAGTGCTAAAAACCGTAACAGTGCTATCAACGGTAACAGTGCTAACAACGTAACAACGTAACAGTGGTAGCAACCTTAACAGTGCTAACAATGCTTACAATGCTCACAACGGTAACAATGTAACAATGCTAATAACGTAACAGTGCTAACAATATAACAGTGCTAACAACCGTAACAGTGCTAACAACAGTAATAGCGCTAACAACCGTAACAGTGCTAACAACCGTAACAGTGCTACAGAGATATGGAGGACATCCCACAACGAACATCTGATAGCAAACCGGTAGCTTGTAAGTTAGCTGGACTGCTTGTCCAAATTGGTTTGTCTTTCAAAAATGTCACCAGAGATCGGCGTGACAACACAACCAACGAGTGAGAGGACTAATGACGCACACTTTACGGCGGTCTCTCTACTCTGTACTGTTTTCTATTATTGTGGTTCTAAACAACCCTTCAAATAGCAGCACTTACTCTCAATGGGTGCCAATAAATCCCAAATTTACAGCAGCACCTTGCCTTCGCTGTGGCCCTCATGGCTCTGCTGCTATCTGAACCTCACCTCAGCAGTATATCGCATGTCCCCCCGCCAAATGTAAAGACAAACTGTTTTCATTTACTTCACCTCCAGTATTTATTTTCTTTAGCCTGCACAACAGTATTTTCTATATATATATATATATTTTTTTTTTACAGTAGTTGCAGAAACAACATCCTGTAAATTAAAATTCAGTTCGAACACGGTGGGTGATACACAGGAATGTTTGCACAAATTAATAAATTACACAACTAATAAGTTGACTATGTTGTATCATGCCTAGTCCAGCCTGCATGTTGTATGGCAACCACTGACACACACACACACACACACACACACACACACACACACACACACACACACACACACACACACACCTCTTACTGTTTCCCTCCTGCTATCATCAGATGTGTGTGTAAGTGATCCTGTCTTTGTGAGGTTAATTGAAGGCAGGAGCTCTGACTGTCTGAGGCATAATCTGTCTGCATGAGCAGTGTGTGTGTCTGTGTGTGTGTCTGTGTGTGTGTGTGTGTGTGTGTGTGTGTGTGTGTGTGTGTGTGTGTGTGTGTGTGTGTGTGTGTGTGTGTGTGTGAAGGGAGGGCTGTCTCTAATAGGAGCACACTAGTTATTTATACAAGAAATAGAAAAAGAAACACACAGAAACTTGTCTTTATCCCTCCACCTGCTCCCTCTCCCCAAGCACCCCCAATACAGATTAGGAGTGTGTGTGCGTGTTTTTTTTTTGAGGGGGGGGGGGGTTGTTCCTGGGGATTTAGAGTGTACAAAAGACACACAAAAAGCAAGAGTGATGCCATAAGGCCGGCTATTCTCTCATATCAGCTCTTATTATCAGTCATTTTTTTGACAGGAGAAAAACCTTTATCTGAGAGAAACTGTGTCCGTCTGGCCGTCTCACACACGCGCACACACACTCACCATGCTTGGGGCTCACACACACAGAGAGAGAGAGAGAGAGAGAGAGAGAGAGAGAGAGAGAGAGAGAGAGAGAGAGAGAGAGAGAGAGCAGGTAATAGGCTCACCAGTAGGGTTAGAGAAAGAAAGGAAAGAGCTCTCACCAAGTGTATCCCTCTCTTTGACTGGATTAGAGCCCACCAGTATTCAGTCCAGGTGCTCCGAAGGACACGAGGGGTGAGGGGTCCACGCCGGGTTAATTTGCCCTACCTAGTGTGAGACCACATCCTGCTGTTTGCCGTCTGACACATCACATACATGGGACCTTTCGCAAACACTGTAAATTAGCAGCGAATAATGGTGCCATGCCTGGAAATACAGATCTGCGCATTATACATCCGCGCGTACATACGACACACACTCATTACCCCTAATCAACCAGACGTATGCTCTTTGGGTTCCTTGGGTCTGTTGGGGTTAATTTGCAAGCCATTTATTACTTTATTATCGTGTCATGTCTTTATTCACGTGACGCTCACTATGCCATATGCATAATATTATAACGCCCGTAATTGCTGACACTTCAAGTGCAAGATTATTCTTTCCTTAAATGAAGTGATAGTGTGTTTCCATTGTTGTGGATGACAGGGGAGGAGACATAAGAGTTAATTAACTATGATTAGGAAGAGCCACAGTCACTGAACAAGCCGGGGTTCTAGCTCAATACTCGGCTCAGTAATTGCTTCCTTTCCTTTCCTTCACGTTCCTTTCCTTTTACACTCACTGCTCATATTTTTCCCCTTCTGTCCCTCCATCTAAAGGAGATGTTCCTGAGGAGGAGAGCTGGAGAGCCCTCTGCTGGCTGATTGTGGGAACTCGGCCACAGCCATGAATTCAAGTGAAGTGGACCAACCGTTAATCAGCTGAGAAGAGAGAGTCTGAAAAAAAGTACAATTTGCATGGATTAACCGCCATCACAAGCACTTGGTCATCAATCCATCCTCCAGATTTGAGGGGTTTCAGCAAAGTTACCCAGAGAAACAGAGTAAAGCATGTGTCTTGGAACGGGTCGGGGGTCGAGGGCCTGGACCGTGACCTTTGTCTCTGACTGGTATCAGGTAATGGCCATGGGGCGGATTATGAGACAATAGACCCCACCGCCTCTCCTACAAAAGAGCAAGACACACATACTTTAAAGTTGTTTAGTGTTTTTTTGCTGCCGTGTTATGTCTCTTTGTAGTCATGGATGTGTTTTTGTTTCATTGTCAGTCTCTTTGTTTGTACTTGTAGTTTGTGTTTCTCTGTAGTCCTTCTGGGTCTCTTTGTTTGGTGTTGTTATGTATCTTTTTGTTCACTTTGTGTCTCTTTGTGGTTGTAATCAATTTGAGTCTCTTCCTTGGTTGGTGCAGAGCCAGCATTGCCTGGGCAGTCTCACACTTTCTTAAACCTTCCATCTCCATTAATTAAAGAGCAATGCACAGCTGCCATGCAGGACCGTCAGCCATGCCGTGGATAAGTTGGTCCCAAACGAGGCGTGTGAGTGAGCAGGAATGTCCGTGACAAGCACACCACTGGCATCGCATGTACCACCACCGGCCTGTTGGTGACTATAGACTTAGCTGCTGCCATTCACTGTCAGTAGTCTTCGTGAAAGCAATTCACACTTCCACCGCCGCATCAAGTGCTTCCAGTGCAACTGTTCCTTTTTACATTGTTTCAGCAACCGACACTGCAACTCCTTTCGGTGCTTAAACTCCAAATGACACTTTTACATCTTTTAAGGGACCATTACAAGTACAAAAAATGCAATTGCTCACCTGAAGTGAACTCATTTATACTTCAATCAGAAGACGAAACCTTTTCCAATTGCTTTTGTTCCGTCTCGTGCTTTTTTGTTGGGGAAAAATATGATCCTAATCTGCCAGAAGATGCTGATAACAAAACAATAAAAACTTGTTTTTCTCTTTTAGCAGTACAGCCATTTAGATAGTTTAACTTTAAGTGCAGGTCAAAGGGACTTTTTGGGGGGTGTTCAAAGAATTGAGCAATATGAAAAGCAGCGATGTGATCTTTCCAGAAACAATGTTTTGGTTTTTAGTAATCCAGATCTCGCTGTGAACAGATAGGGGCACTTCAAAATGTTTTATGCTTAAATACTTCAAATGAAAATTGTTTGCGGCGAGGTCTGTGGATAAGTAAGTGAGGCATTGGATGACATGTTGCTGTTGAGATTATAAACGTAATTTAAATGAACCGCAAACCACATTTCATTTCCCTCCATTGTTCTGCAATGGCGGAGATCTCAGAGACAGATGGAGAGAAAATGATCCCACTCCTTGCTGTTTTTTTCCCTGTATCTTTAAATGTAGACAGATTAATCTCTCAATCAACTTGCACATCTCCAATTATTCAGATTGAGTTACATGTCTTTATTTTGTCTTTCTACTTTCTTTAGAACCAGAGGAGTGTTTTCTTGTGGTTGAAATGCTATTTGATTACCACTGAATTCAAATATTACAATTCCCATCTTAAAAGATGAGCTGTGATGTTATTCTTTTAGAGGTTTATAGGCATTTATTCATCGTTTTGTTTACTGAAATACATACCATGAAACAAACACAAAAGCACAGTATATCATGAAAGCTTCATTGACTGTTCAAAAGTTTCCAAGCAAAGCAAGGCAGCAATCAAGTTTGCAGACAAATGACACAACATATTCTATATATCACATATCTGTCATGTTTATCGTGAACTATCATTGCAGACGTAAGAAAATCACCAACAAACAATCATGTAAAAGACCACAATGTACCAAAACTAGAGGGTATCCTCTGACATCACAGCTAGACTCAGCTGGCCTTTAGCATGGTGGCTATTATATGGTGCTATATTACAGCATTACACTCTGAAGTGCATTGCCTCAACATAGGTTAGATCTATTTCAATAATTAACACGGGTTTGATCACAGTGCATGTGATTGAAAGTGTGTTTTCTATGTGATTTTGATCAGTGAGGCCTTTGATCCAATATTGTAGCAGTTACTCTACAATGACAAGTCTGCACTTCCCATTTGAGGGTGTGGGTCATTTTGTCAATAGATGATCGTACCGATCTCATAAAGTCTGTGGGAACATGTCGGGTGGGACAGAGAAACAGAACGAGGCAGAACAGAGCGAGCATCAGGATTTCAATGAGGCACTGAAATGTGATTGGGGTGAAGGAGGCAGGTGGCTGTACACCAAGCAAAACCCACAAACAGCTGTTCATTTCTCAAAGCCCCCTTGTGCCCCCCTACAAGCACCAATTCTCTGTCTGGCCCCCTGTATGCACCCCTCTCCCTCTCCACCCCCACCCAAAGCCACCGTTTCTGCCTCCAGTCCATCCAGCCATTCTTCCCTCCCACCTCACTCCGCTCCAGCTCGCCTACTTTGATCGTGTGCCAAAACCAGGACAGGGGACACAGCTGGTTCGCTCACACGGCTCTCACCTCGCGCTCTGCGGACTCACAATTTATTGCGTTAACAACAAACAAACAAAAAACATAAATCTCTTGAATGGCAGTTGGATGATATTCCATGTTGTTTAAATAAAAATGAATTGTAAATGAATCACAAATTGCTCTTTAATGCCAGTATCACACAAACGTATTGTGATAATATAATTCTATAGCAATTGGAGATTTCTATGGAAATTAAGCAAATCAGTGTCTCTGACTGCATGCTCCTCCTCGACATCCAACGGGCGGTGCTTTAATATTGATTGTGTCGTTCCAGCCAGTATTTACATGCCACAAATGTGCTGCTGAGATCCCAGTGCGGGACATACAAAAAAAGGTCAGTCCTCTCTCTCTTCCCCTGCAGGCCAGATGGCGAGCTCACTTGCTGGCACGCAGCGCGCGGCCCACCAGCATGAAGACCATCCCAGAGACGAGCTCCAGAGGCACGCCGGCCGCCGCCACCATGAACGACAGGCCGTAGAGCACGGACACCTGCACGCGGGGACACGCCTCTCCTCGCTCCTGCAGGACGTAGCGCTCCACGTCCATCACCTCCATCCACAGCACGAAGAGCAGCAGCGTGAACAGGAACAGGCAGGCTGGGGGAGGGAGGGAGATATGAGGAGTGACAGGGAGACACAGATAGAGCCTATCACTGCTGCTGAGTAACACCAGAGGAACGCAGACTCATCTCCTCCTGCAGTGTTTAAAGCTGTCGTTGTGAGAGCGGCACCACTGCAGAGTGACATCTGCTGCTCCGTGTGTGTCGGGGTCGTCATGTGACAGGCATGGACAGCTGACAGCAGCACCGGCTGACACCATGTGTTTGTGTCTGTGCATTCAGCTCCTCCCCAGAGAGACTATTCCCCACTGCAGATGAATACCACCGTTATAAACACCACACATGTACACACACACTATATATATTTTACCAGCAGCGATGAGGAAAGCGCCGCCCAGCGTGTGCAGCTTGTGGCTGATGAAGGGGACGCCGCAGACCAGGAGGAAGCCTCCGGTTAGAGCGGCGACCAGGCCGAGGACGATCAGCACGGTCCAGAAACCCCGAAACACTGCAGGCCAAACAAACAGTTACACTTCTATATCGCATTGTTTGACATATTGAGAAACAGAATTAAGAGTTCAGATTGGTAGCCTCCCTCTCATGTGTGTCCAGTAAATACCACAGGAGATGCATAGAGCATACAGACTGGAAGCATTGGGAACCAGCTAGCAAAGCAACAATGTGTGGTTTGCCTGGAGACATGCTGGACTTCTTTCAAATCAAACAAACATGATGTAACGTATTAATTGGTGAGATTTGGAGATGCTGGGATGGGTTTTGTCTCATGTGGACAGAGAATGGCTAAGTGTGTATCTGTGCTGGTTAAGGTCTTATTGTATTACATTATAACTCTTGAAAAGAAAGTGAATACTGTAAGTGTTCTCCCCAAGATCTCAAACTATTCCTTCAAAAACACACGCAGTATTTTCTTTGAATAATTAATGACCTCTAATACATAAATACATTCTTAATTATTTCTCCACCAGATTCTTATTTTTGGCAGCGTGGAGACTTTGATTCGGGAATGTGCGTGTGTGTGTGTGTGTGTGTGTGGGGGGGGGGATATCATTGGGAGACTTTGACCCCTGACCTCAGTATTTCTAAAATGATATGGCCTTGATTTGTATGGATAAGAAATAAGAAATATGAACACCATCTTATTCCCCAGTCCTTTAAATGCTCTTTGAAGCCACGACTAAACCGCTTCTCACTGTTGCTGTGTTTGAACGTTTACTCTCATTCTGATCCTCACTCTAAACAGCCAAATGTAAAATTGTGTTTGTGTGCGACGAAGTGACTAAAACAAAAACACATGTGTGCCTGTGTGAAAGTAAACATTTGGAGTTAAGCCAACACCTGAGAAGCTTCAACTCTGTGGCACTACGAGAGGAATAAAACACATTTTTCTAAAAGATATGACATATTGGATATGGTTGGTGTTTTATGAACTGTAAGTTAGTCCAAAATCTGTAATCAACTTGATCTGGTGTATTGAAGCGCCTCTCTTTCCTCTAGCTGTACAGTGTGTTTCCTTTAGTTCCCTGATGGTAAAGGCGTGAGAGAGGCTATACCTGCTGTAGCATCATAACTCGGATGAGGCACCGGTCCAAGCGCCACAGGCAGAGGGAAGAGGTAACCATGGATGCACACCTTGGATTCTGGTTGGTTTGCTATGAAAAAGAAAAGAAGAGAAAAGTATTTTAGGTCTGAGAAGAGAATTTTAGAGAAAAGACCGAAAACACCCCACAAACTGAATTAAACGCCGACACATTCTTCGTGCTCTCCTCCTGAATATATTTTATGTCAAACATCCAAATTATGTTTGTCTTTCCTGCACTTGTTAGCACGCCAAGCAGCCCACACTGCTAAGTATGAGACATGCAACCGCATTGGACGAACACCAAGAAAAACCCTTTGCGCCTGAGAAGGCCTACGTACTGAAGAGAGTGGCCAGCGTTGCGTGCGCTGTGGGCTCCACCTGAAACCCACAGCGCCAGAAGAAGCCCTCGTGGAGCAGAGTGAGAGACGGAGGAGGAGGAGCAGTGAGCGTCTCCACCAGCTGGATCTGAGAGAGAGAGAGAGAGAGAGAGAGAGAGAGAGAGAGAGACAGACATCAGCACACACAGAGAGCGATGGACACTCAGACGTCTGAAGATGGATGAACCTTGACGTCTGTCAGCTTTGCCGACGCCGCTCCGTGTGACTCGGTGCTTCAGCGGCGCCTCGGCCTCAAACGTGGTTCTGATTACGGCCTGCTGGTCCGTGAGCAGGGGGGAAGTCATGAAACACGCATGAGCGATGCTCTCCATTTGCTTGTCAGAAACATGATTGATGGCGCCGCATAACACATCGGCAATTTTAATCATCCTCTTCTATTGAAAATAAAAAGGCTTGTTGTGCTGTGGCGTTGGGAGAGGAGTTCACCGGGGGATCAGCTTGTGTAAATATATCCCTCACTTTGCATTTGGTGAACTCTCTCACAAATGTGGCGTGGAAGAATGCGCTGGGAAAATAAAGGGGCACTCCACCGAGTTTACGCGCGAGGATCAGCTGACCTGGGCTGTACTACTACTGCCTGTGAGTAACTCGGATGATGTCATCAAACTAAGGACAATCCCATCAGCCTCAGCTGTACTTTGTGAGTTGTGCTAATTGGCAAACTAAAGCTAAAAACACTACATGAATACCTTCTTAACCTCAGCCTTTTCCTTGTGAGAATGTGAAAATGCCAATATAGCGCTTCACTAAAAGCCAAGTAAAGCATTATGGAGCAGTTCATCTGTAAATGTCTGCGTTACAAAATTATGCTTGATTAAGTGTTTCCCGGACATAAATAAAAAGTTGCTATTGGATGCATTATGGGAAGTGTAGGCTCCAGTGTTTTGGGAGCTGGACTCATATTAAAAGTCACTGAAGTCAAACTAAAAGTTACTGGTTTGATCTCTGCTGCATTGATTTGGTCCTTTCTCTTACACATCTTTTTCTCTTAGAATTCTCTAACTTTGTTTTTTAAATTATTTTGGTACCTCTTTAAATATCCTGCAGTGACAGCGCGTCTGAACAGATTCCACATTGGTCTTTTTGTGGTTCTCACATGTGATGTTGTGACTATTATTATATGCATTTGTTGAGTTGGACGTCACTGACCGATTCTGACGGCAGTCAGGTTTGCATTCCCTGCATGTTTAATAATAATAACAATGTGGGGAAATTCTTCTCTGCATTTGACCCATCCTTGATTAAGGGGCTGCTCTGTGAAGGAACTAGTGTGTCTTGCTCAAGGAAACTTTGACATGTGAACTATGAGGAGAACAGGGATCGAACCAGCCACCTCGTTGTTACGGGACAAACACTCATCCCCCTGAGCTACAGCCGGTGTGAGTGACTGTTCAATATGTCCACAGGTGCATCTCTCCTACCTCAGTCCCGTTGGCATCTTTTGTCAGCGTTGTCTGTGTCGGCCATGTATACGGTCCACAGTTGTCACTGGCCACCAGCCAGTAGTCCGTACTAAAGGCGATGAAGAAACACAGAGTCCCTACTAACCCAAATATCGCCCCAGACAAGGTCGCTGCTCCCACCCTCATAGCTCCGGCCTAAAACCGCCTTCACTGTGCTCGTTCCCCTCGGCTTTCAGTCTGCTTCAGGTCAGTCAGTCCTCGGCTCCTCGCTGGTGTCGGCTCTGCCACCCTCTGCCCGGCCCCAGACCTAAAGAAAAACAGTCGGGGTCTCCCAGCCACTCCCTGGCATGTTGGGAGCGGCGGGGGAAAGAAGCTCCAGTAACCGAGGGAGGTCAGGCGGGGGGGAGAGGAGTTATTTTAGGAAGCAGTAAGCCTGTCCTCGTCAAATTACCGGTGGGTGTGCTGTGCGTTTATGAAGGATGCGAAGTGAGGCCGGATTGGTTTGTGGCTGTGCTTGTAATGTGGACGGCGAGTATCCGCATTTGTGACTGCGAGGTGTTTCTGAGGTGGGTGTTTCACTTTGAGCGCCACTTTGAAAATGAATTAGACCAGAAATGCAAATGACCCTCCAGCAAAGGTGTTCATGAGGCGAACCACGGAGCTGGCAAACACTCCAAATTATGAAACCACAAGGTGAATTATTTCATACATTTACACATTTTAATTGGAAGATATCCATGAAATTGCAGAAACCTTTTAACAGCCCAGTCTGGAAACCCACAACTCTGTGGCTAAATGAGTATGAGGTACTTATCACTTTTGAAATGACTGACTTCACAGGTTTGCGTTTCCTCTCCTCGCTGTCGGACCTTCTGTCTTCACGGCTGCTTCTCGCTCTCCAGAACAAAGCTGAGTTGTTTCTTTGGCGTTCTGCCCACTGGTGTTGATGCTGTGGAGAGACGTGCTCCTCTCCGGCAGCTGGAGGTTGTGGATCCACTGGTCTCCAGGTCGGATCCGAAGGCTCTGGGGCCGATGAGTCCAGGAGGACCGGCCTCGGGCTCATGGAGCACACTGCCAGGAAAAGAGAGGCTGCAGTGAGCTCAAGGCCCGCAAGGTCAAAGAATAGCCACGGCTTTGTTGTCAGGGTCAAAGGTCAGGGGAGGAGAGAGAGCAGAGACAATCTAATGGCGTGTCTATATTGTTAGTCTGTTTTTGTAGAGAGTACTGGAAGCTTGAGCTTGAGTTTTAATGGATACATTAACCACTTCTTTACCATTCTGGCAATTATTCTAGAGAAGACACTTGTTTCACATATTCTCATAAATAAATGTCACAATCTTTTTAGGTGCTTTCAAGAGAAGTGAGAGCATACAGTAATATAGTTTTAAAATTAAAATGATATTCTAATATGATAAGGACATTTTTGAGGATAAAATAATTTATGTTTTTCAACTACCTGAGACTCCCCGTCACATAAATTATCATTTTGTAAGAATTATTTCACTTAATTTGAAGGAAAAGAGACAGCATCTATTTTGTTTCCAGTAGCTACCTGTGTATTGTTTGTGCTTCTCTCTCTCAGACTCTGGTGCCTGTGAAGAGGCTTAAAAAAAAACTGATATCTGACCAGTCTTCAGTGGCATTATTGGGGTTTTAAGAAGGAAGATGCCTGGGAATTGACGAGGTAGGCGCCGCTATTCTGTAACTTTTGACTTTTAAACAGATGCAGAAAGGGATACTTACAAACGTGTCAGAAACTGGATATGTTTTTGAGGATTTGAATGAGCACATATTACCATAATAATGACAAAGTCTTGTGATCCCTAAACACGACGACGAGAGTCCCTGACATGAGAATAAATATCATTAATTATTCTGAGAAATGATCAGGGAGTTTTGCATGTGGTATTTGCTGCCATCTAGTGGTCATTTCAGGTCCTAACTTTGTGGACATAAAAACTACTTTTAGGAGAAACACACACACACACACACACACACACACACACACGTTAAGAAAAACTAACTTGTCTTTCCAGTAGTGCTGCCCCCCAGTAGCCGACCACGCCCTCTATTCCTATTCATTGATCAATGAGCTAAGATGAGACACCATGTGAGTATCATATAGGTTTATTTTGCCTCTACATATATTTTACTGTTTCATTTTCACAGATGAAAGGTGAGAGGCAGAAGAGATCTGTGTTCACATGGTGCAAAATGAAAGACTCATTTATCTTACTGAAGAAAAACTGAATCAACTGAACAACTAAAGCTCATCGCCGTCTTTACTTACAAGATGGATAAACAGTTTCACTTAGATTACTTTCACAGTATCTAAGTGAAAGAAGAACAAGGTACATTTTAAGATAGAAAACATGCTAAGTTATCTTAACACTAAATTATTTTAGTAAATAATTTGCTTTGGTACATTGCATACAGCATGATTCTAAAAGCAAGATAATTAAAACCCCAATGAAGGTCTAAATCTAAATAGTGAAAGTATATATATATTATTGGTTTGTTTGTTAAAATCTTTACCTTGTTATGCTGAAATGATGTCATATACCTGTACATGAAAAATGCATTACATCTTCATGACTATAAAAACAGCTGATGTGTAAATATGTGGCAGCTGAATGATTATTTTAGAATACCTAGAATACAACACACTAGTCATGCATATGCAGTGCTGTAGTCCTTACATACTGCAGGCTCAGCAACTCTCTGGACCTGCTGCCATTTCTCACCCTGCTGTGGATCTCCTCGCTGACAGAAGCAAAGCGCTCTTCTTCCTCTACACATCCAGCAGCTCCACTAGAGGCTTAATAGTCATCCCCTGGAAACCAGACAAAAAACACTCAACAAATAAAAGAACAAACGCTTCCGTCTGAAAAGAAAACAGGAACTTTTGTCTTTCATCAAAATTCCCACGTGAAGTTATTCTCCCACCTGTATGAAGACAGTGAAGAGGATGACCACGGTGGTGGTTGTGATGAAGAGTCTTTTCTTTGGGAAGTCGTCAATCAGGAAGACGAGGGAAAGGCAGATTGCCCCTCCCAGGCCTCCGTAGGCAATAATGAACTGATCTTGAAAGGGCACAGTGTTCCTCCGGAGCTTGTTCACCACAGCAGTCAGCAGGAGAACTCCTTCACAGGAAGCACGGTTTGTTGATTCCTCTCCTTTTTTTTCTCCTTTAAAAAACAATGGTTTATTTAATAAGGGGACAGTGCAAATTAATACAAACATTTCTGTTAAATGTGCCAGAGTTAGCCAAGAGGCTATTTTCCATCTGTATCCGAGAGGCAGATTTTAAAAAACTCAAACAAACCTAAAAACGGAAACTTTGATAACTGATATTCAAGCTTCTGGCCATAAGAAATATTATTTTTAATTCTACCTGTGGCTCTCCAGACGAGGCAGAGCAGCAGTGTGGAGCAGACGAAGGGCCGGCTCCACATGTGGGCATCCTGTATTGTAGCCGACACACGGCGTCCAGAGACAGGCCGATGCCCAGCACCGCATACCTGGAGATGCGTGCACGATCATAGCATCAACATCACGACAAAGAAACGGCGACGGGTGAGAGTGGTGAAGACTGAGCCGAAACACTGAAGCTGAGGGCCGTAAACACCAAAAGCAATCATGTGAGAGATGCAGAAACACTCAGAGGAACGTCTGAATAGTGTGATCATGCTCTACGATACAAGTCACCCCTTTGATAACCATGGCAACACGCTCACAATGACAATGTTGACATATTGATGTTAACATGCTAACATGTGCTAATTAGTGCAAAGCAAAACAAGTATATTGAGCCTGTGAGTGCCACTAGTTGTTCATATATCTGCTCATAAATCAAAGTATTGGAGCCCCCCCCCCCCCCTATTTATTGTTAAATCCTGCCGAGTAACAGAGTAATGAAAGCTGATGTGACCTGCTGCCAGTGTCGCTTCTCATTTTACCCAGTGAATGCGCAATAAATGTTATTAATTCATTTAATCCCATTGAGATTTGAAATCTTTTATAAAGGGGCACCTTTGCTTTTTATTCCTTTAAGCTCTCTCCCATTAGGATCTGCGGCTGCCGGAAAAAAACTCTTTTGGCGCCGGGTCCTGATGCTGCAAAATCAACAAGGTCGGAGTAGAGGCGTCTAAGTAGTTTGAAACACACCATAACACTGTTGGTACGTGCTTGGCCATTTAAAACAGCATATGTACTTCAAAAAGTAAGTTTGGGCCTTCATTGATGCTTTATTAATTAGATGGAAAAGATGTTGTCTATGCAATTAGTTTTTCCTGTATGTCAGGCATATTTGGCATGTTTTGGGAAAAAACCCTCAAATAATATGTAAAAAGGTAGAAGACAAAGAGTATTCTACACATTTTGGAAACAGACCTCCAACATTATGAGTACCAGCAGAGAATGGTGCCGAGGTTCTTAAAGAACGGCCTCCCTGGCAGGAAGTATCCTGCGTCCAAGACGATGGGCGGGAGCAGAAAGAGGAAGAAAGAGGAAGAAAGAGGAAGAAAGAGGAAGAAAGAGGAAGAAAGCATCAGCGCTGAGAGTCGGGGGAGCAGAGTGGTGAACGCTGTAGATCACCCCTCCGACCAGGAGGCCCACCATGATGAGGAGACAGCTCTCTGGCACCACTGCTGGGACTCGACCTGACCAGTGGAAACCTGGACATTAGAGACAGAGGAGATGAAAAGGCGTCATACTTGGATTCAACCATGTTGGATTTCTTTCGTCACTCTGACTGAAAGCACAGATGTGCAGCTACAGCAAAAGCTAATGCACATCATATAGAATGCACACAGCGGGGTAGTAATGGGATGCTTAAATGAGCTTTATATATTCTGTTGATAAAGACAATTTCATAAGGCTGACCTGAATGCTTTGAGGCTTTGACTGTTGTCCTCGTAATTTACTTCTACATAAAGTGAAAGTGAGAATGGGACAGGGGTTATGGAGATACACACAGAAACGCACACATGTACGCACACAAAACAAAACTAAAACTCCACAACTCATGCAGCCACTAATGTGCACAGGAATCCCTGAGCTATCAATGGTATTCATCCAGCAGAGCAGGGCTCAACACACACACATACACACACGCACACGCACACACACACACCATCTTCACATTACAAATGACACCCACATAGTTGTAATCACTACAATTTCTGTTCATTAAGGCCTCCAGCATGAAGGGTGACTACGTAGCACTGCATGGCGTTTGCTCTTTTTTTTTTTACACTCCACTAACACACACACTTCTAAATCTCTATGAATGAAACCGACAGCATTTCAGCAACAGACTTAAAACAACTTCCTCTCCCTAGGCCCTGGATTTGGATGTGTAAAAACTCCACAAAGGAAAAAGAGCAGAGAAACCTCAGGAAGAGTCCCTGCGGGATCCCTTTTCCAGGCGGACAGACATAAAGACAGAAAGAAGGCGTCGCGTACACACTGGCAAATATTGTGCTTGTGTTTGAACTGTGGGAGGAAGTAGACGCAAATCCCAGAGGAAGCCCACGCCGGCACGGGGGGAGAACACGCAAATTCCACATTGATAGGCGACAGTGCTAACCACTGAGAGAGCTGTGGTGTTTTATGACGTTGTCGAGAGAATGTAGGTCTTCTTTTCTTCATTTTTAGTCAGTCAAAATCCTGAGAATGATCCTTAGTTCAATATGTCTGAAGCCTAACATGCTGATGTTCAGCAGTTATGTATTTAAACACATTTAAATCCCCTGAAAGCGATACACACTCATATGAAGCTGACTGACTGTGACTCACCTGAGAAAGATTCTTCTCCCTCTCCTCCTTTTCTCGGGCAGCTCTGGTGAGAAGGCGAGTCATTGCTTAAGCCATGTAGGAAGCTATACTCCATAAAGAAGAGACCCGAGGAGAAGAGTTGTACGATAGAACAGTAGAGAGGGAGTGTGTGCCACAGAGCAGCATCATAGCTTCATGGTTTACAGCAGTGGAAGGGAAAAGACTTCTCACCTGGGCTCACCCAGCAGCCTCTGGTCTCGGCCTCTAAGCGGGTGCTGGGACAGCAAACCGAAGGACAAAGATGGACTCGTGTGGAAGAGCGGCGTTTCTCTTCCTATATAGAAGTGCAGCATAGTGTTAAATACTATAATAACTGATATTCTATTTGTTAATCAAGTTATCCTACTCTATTGATTAATTATTATTATTCATTGGAAGTACAGAGTAGTAAATGAACATATTAACTCAAGATGTCCATAATGAATGTAGCTTTTGTTTTTCCATCACTTTCTTCTTCTCCTTTCTCACCAGTTAACTCAAACTCTGACCTCGTGTTTAACGTATTCAACAAGAACAAACAGTCTCTACTTTCTCATGGAGGATGGCGGCCGTCTCTGTCCATCAAAGTGTTTCTCAACACTGAGAGTTTTTGTTCCTCTCAGTGAGATCGGTCCTTTGTTCTGCATTCATTGGGCTTCATGCGATTCGAAATGTTCGTACTTTGCTCACAAAATAAGTAAATAAACAACTAAATAATGTGCGCGTGGGAAATTACTGTCGGATTCATGGAAAATGTGTTCCGGACAATTTAGTTTGTGTCCGTGTGTAGGCCGTTAATGAATCGGATTAAACCTAAATTGACAAGCGTATGCCTGCTATTTGCAATCAGCATATTGCCACGCAGCAAGTTCTCTACATAATATTTTTGCCCAAAGATCGTGAGAAAAGCATAAAAATAATAAACAGAATTTATACAGCATCTAATATAATAAATAAACCCACAAAGTGCCGTCGATGGCTGAAACAGGAATAAATAACATTTCAGGACGGAAGCGTTTAATGGTCTTTTTTTTAATAATTAAGTTATATTTTCCAAATTATGAACACAATTATATCATGACCGACATTCTACAATGCAGTAAGAGCTGATACAAGAGATATCCGTTCACATATCTTTTCTATAGTTTGAACCATAGAAATATGGACTTTTAGATACTTCCAGCACCGTAGCAAAGATTAAGCCAGGTGTCATCTAGCATTTTCAGAAATGCCTTAAGAAATTAAGAATATACTGAGAAGCTAATTTACAGTCTTGATGTACATATGCATAGGGAGGAGCTTCCCTGTACCAATATTGACAGCGACATCACGGCCAACATGAGGACCAGAATCAGAATATGGCTGCATGAATAACCCCAAAGCAAGAGTCATCATCAGTATTATTAGTAACCTCTGAGATGTCTGATGTGAAAAAGATCTCTTGCTGTACAGGCCTTAAACCTTAAACCTGAGTAACTCGTGTGCATATTGTTACTCAGAAGGTTATGGCGTTATATTCTGTTAAATTCTGTTTTAATTTGTTCCCTGTGTCACTGTGAACGAAAATATGCACTCTGTTGATAATAGGCCTATACCACACTTCTTAACATTAACATCTGAAGCTGTGTGCTGAATTGATAGCTTTGTCTGAGGTGGAAGTGCTTCCTGCTTTCCTTCAGCTCAGTCGGAGGTCCGGACACCGAGGAGTTTCAACCTGAACTGTCCCGGTCTCCATTTCTCAAGCCCTCTGCAAAGCAAACACAGCGCTGGCTCGGCTCGCTCTTTACAGCTTCACTTTCTATTGCAAGTGGCAGATCAGCTCTTAGTTTAATGTAATGTCTCCTTCTGATGTTGAGTCTCCTCTTGTGTTTTCTTTATTGGTAGAACAACAACAGGAACTTGAACCTTTTGTCGTTGTTGAGTTTCACAATTTGGTTTAGTGTGTCTTGTTTGAAGTCACAATTGCAATTATTAAAACTCTTTTAACTGTACAGGTTTCATTTTGTCAATATCAAACAGGCAGAAGTAATATATTACCGGTACATGTAATATCCCTTTTAGGGTCTCTGCCGTTCTCTCACCATGCTCCGCTTGCCGTCACTACAGAGCGACACGCTTGTTTTGTTTTTCACTTTCACTTTGTCGATCAGTTATTCCATCTAGAACCAATACGATTGTTTGTTGACAAGTTTCTTCCAATAGAACACAAACTGATGCAAAATTAGACTTCTGCGCTTAAACTAAGTAATACATTGATTAACTACAGAATGAACAGAAATAGCATTTTAACAAAACACAACAAAACTAGCTAAACACAACTGAGAAGCTAATGTTAGCTTACCGAGGTGTGTGAAGCGTAACTAATTCAGATGGACCCGGCCACATGGCCAAACAGTTTATGACGCCTGATAACGGCTCGACTTCAATAACTGATTCCACTTAGTTCCTACGGTTTCTCAACATCGGTAGCCACTTCTAGCTAACGGTTTCTCAACATCGGTAACCACTTCTAGCTAACGGGGATCGAGGAACTCTCTCCAGACATCGCAGGCTTCCCTCGCGCTCGCAAAATGCACTGCAAGCCTTACGGTTAATGTTTGTGAGGAATACGGATGATAAACATCTGTCATGTGAATGGGCTAAACAAAAGATTTGATGAAGCTATTGGTCTAATAATATAAATAAAAGCAAAAGTTTAAACTTGCACTGCGACCCGACCCCGGATAAGCAGATGAAAATGGATGGATGGAAGTCTAAACTTAAGTCAGTATTTTAATTGTTTACAGCTTAATTAATTCCTATTTTAACCTGTTTTGTTCAGCTGGGTTACAACTGCAATATTTTCAGTATAAAAAAAAAAGCTATAGGCCTATTAAATGCTGTATTTGATAGAGATAAATGTAACAATGCCTAACTAGATAGCATCAACTCAAATCTGTTAATTCGAGAAACCCTCTCCTCTCTTCTAGTGAATCAGCCTCCACAAAGCCCAGTGTATTAGTGCATGTTGATGGATCACCGTTAGCTTCACTGTGAGCCCAACGGTGAGGATCTGTGCTTCGCAGGTTACAAATCAACCTTAAGCAGGCCAGAGCGCCATCAATCTTCAGCCTATTTGCTTTGTCAGTTTGTGCTTGACCTCATTGTGAGGGTCAGACGCCTTTAGGACAACTGAAGTCAGTCAAAGGGTGGAGCGGTGGATGTTTAGAGGCCGCCAGGTTGTGATGCACGGCTCCATTAGAGCACACCATCGACACCTGGCCTTGGGTGTTTTAGCAGCAAATTAAGTGGAACATCCGTTAATTTGTATGCATTCGCAATCCAAATACTTGCAGTATTGCAGTGATGTGGACGCATACAGACACACCCAGTGATGTGAGGTATGAAGTGGTCAGAACCTCATTCAAAAAGGACAGATGTAACCACTGGCCTCATCATATTGCCTCACATTGAAGGGAAACATAACACCCTGACCCAGAATTAATTTCACGCTATTGTGATTATACTTAGCAGTGAGGTTAGCGTCAGCGTACACACACGTGCACAACTGTCATCCTAATTTAGAATTCAGAGCGTCAAGAGAATTTATATCATCAAGTTTGTTTGGAGTTGGTTCTTTGAAATTAGATTGTCAGAGGTCATCTTTAATCTCTATATTATGATTTAATGTAATGTACCTCAAGGTTTATCTATCAAGGGCCGCAGGGAAGCCTTCATGCATCATACAACACACAGAATCCTGAGTAATAAAGTACTTTTGCTTCTCTGCACACCATAACCGAGCAAAGTGTGAAAGTTTCAAAAGCCTGATTTGAAGACATACAATAAAAAAGAAGTAATAATTTAAAATAAGTGCCTTAATTGCCTCACATTAAAGTAATTATATAAAATATTTGGTCAATGCACTTCACTTAACCATTTAATATATGTAATATATGTATATACACTTGAAAAACAAGACATTGTTGAATTATTTTGCCAAATACAGAATATAAAACCAAACATACCAGCAAATAACAATAGCAGAATTAAGAAATGGCAACTTCTTTGTTGATTACCGTATGTTGCATCATTTAAACCAGATGTATTAATTTACACTTGGATACATCTCTATTTATTAATAATAATAATAATAATAATAATTATAATACATTTTATTTGTAGCGCATTTTATATTTTATTTTGTACTAAAGGCACTTTACATGGTAAAGACAAACAATAGAAGCAGCAATAAAACAGGAAAGATGACAATAGTGAGAAACAAAATAAACATTTACACATTTACATGGCATCTTCAATGCAAGGTGAATCTAAATCTAACACTGGATTAATCTTTAGTCAGGTAAATACATGATGGTGCAGTTCTCAAACCTAACAGCAGATGGCACATGAGAGCAGGAACATTTGACGTATCACTTCACCAAGCAAGTAAACAAAGACATTGTTGTAAATAAAATAGGTAAACAGAAATAAAAGCTTGCATTCATCTAGTGCATTGCACTTGTTTTCCCACCCTGGTTGCATATGGGTATGTGATCACTCAGAGTTAAAGAAGTGCAGAAGCAAAAGAGCCGTAGCTGAGCGTCACATTGAATACTTTTGCAGGATGGTTGCCCTCATTGCTGATGAGTATTGCCAGCCTCCGAAATCCTCAGAACAGGAGTGCTGAAGTTGGATGAGCAGGGAACAAAGTTCTGGGTGCTGAGATAACTAATCCTCTTGCCTCCTGATCCCGGATCCAGACTGACCTCCAGTGAGTCTGGCCCCCGAGGCGGCCTGCTGCCGGGCTGCGGCGGCGGCACCAGGCCGTGCAGGAGGCTGTTGCCCAGGTGGGAGTTACATCGAGCCAAGTTGTCAGTCAGATGCTGCATGTACACCTCCTCCAGCTGCTTCTCCAGCAGCCCATTCAGCACCGAGTTAGACATCGGCTCCAAGCCTGACCCGGGCAGATCCAAGCTGTTGTTCACACTGGGCCCCATGGCTAGATAGCCCTGGTCTGGTATGGAGATGGAATCGCCTCGCGGCCCCTGATGGGCGGCCCATTCCGGCTGACGGCAGGATTCAGAGACAGGAGTGTAAAGAGCGTGCTGGGGGATGGTGGCCACCTGCAGGTCTGGATACTGTTCCAGGAGGCTGCAGTTGTCCAAGCCAACTGTATAGTCAGGGTCCAGGGTGAGGACCCCGGGGATTAAGCGGCCTACAGGACCTGCAGGACCTTCGGGCATCACGTTCAGTTCCTGGCATTGGGAGGAATCTAGTTCCACCCGGTTTGGACCTGATAGCAGAAAGTAAACTGGTAGAATGTTGCTTTGCTATTTGGCACGAAAGCATAAGAAAGATCATATCTGACAAAAGAAGAAGGAGTTAGTAAAAGGGAAGCAAGTGAACTACACCAGCACCAGTTTGGAAAGTTACACATTAGATGGTTTTAATGTTTCTTCATGTTTACCTGCTTTGGCTGAATCTGTCTGTAGCTCTTCAGGGTTCGAGTCGGAGAGATTGCAGTTTAACTGATTTGCCTGCAATCTCTTCAGCTTGGAAGCAGAGGCAAGCTGTCTCTCCTCCCTGTAACACAGCACTCTGAGGAAACCTTCGGCCAACATGGCACCGAACAATAGTCCTCTGCTTTTCCGTCTCCTTTTCACCCGACTTGGCTCCTTACGACTGTCGCTCTTGAGTGCAAAAAGCACAGTGTCATTGTGAATGTTATTGTTAAGCTCTATTAACTTGTTTCACTTCTGCAACTGAGAACTGCCCCTCCACCCACAACTTCCTTTATGAACCATTTACTGAAAATCACAGTGAGTAGAGAACAAGAGCATTTATACACAAGTAAAAGTACCAACACAACATCTCAGTACTGCATTATACGGTAAAGTTATGCGTTAAAGATCTACGTAAGTTTATCTACAGAAGTATTATCAAAGGCATTTAAAGTGTCAAAAGTAAAGGCCCCTTAGACTGATATATTATGATATATAACGTTATTATTTTGTTTATACTGATGCACAAGTGTGTATCTAATAAGATGTTACATTAAGGAAAACACATACCTTTCGTATTTTGTGAGATATTAGAGTTCAAATGAAACCAACTGAGCGGTTTGGAGAGGAAACCTCGCTGTTTGTAGTTGTTTTATGTGAACAACTTTAAGTGTTTAAGTGAAAAACATCAGAGACCATTAATTTATTCAGCAAGACATTAGAGTACTCAGTGGGAGAAGTGCTGGACCAAAAAATCAATACAAAACAAGAAGTAGAGCAATACACTAGTCACAGCTCTTATTCATTTCACGAGCAATGAATTTGAGGCCTTTTCTTTGAGAATAATCATCTTCACTGTCTTCAAAGATCGTGTGAGAGGGAGCTGTGATTCCAGTGAGCAGGTGCATTTTGTATTGCAATTGTATTCTTTATTACCTTATGAGCTCATCGTGTTATCTTATGTAAAATATGTATCTGAAAAGCTGCAGCGGTCAGAAAGATGAAGGGAGGTAAAATAATCATACTATTTCACTGAAATGTGGGGGAGTAAAAATATAATTATTTGTAAATACTCAAGAAACGTAGAAAGAGCTAAAAACAGCTGGGAAGTACTTTAAGTGGTTGGGTAACATTCTGGGGAATATCTGGTGCAAATCAGTAACTCAATGAACAAAATGCTGCTCTCTATTTCCCAAGGTTAACACTTTTAAAGACAATGAAGTCGCCAACACCAGCTGTAAAGGCAAGGCAAGGCAAGTTTATTTGTATAGCACATTTCAACAACAAGGTGATTCAAAGTGCTTCACATAAAACCATTAAAAGCATAATGCAGATTTAAAAACAGTTAAGAAAACATTAAAACAGTCAGAAAGCAAAATAAAAGTAGAAAAAGCAACATAAAAAATAAAAGTTGAATAAAAGTTGCAGTGCAGTTTAAGAAATAAAATGCAGTAGTGAGATGCAATAATTGAATATGGTTCAGTTAAAGGCAACAGCAAACGGAAAAGTCTTCAATGTGGACTTAAAGGAGCTGAGGGTCTCAGCAGACCTGCAGCTTTCAGGGACCTTGTTCCAGATATGTGGAGCAGAAAAGCTGAACGCTGCTTCTCCGTGTTTAGTTCTGACTCTTGGAACAGAAAGTAGACTCGTCCCAGACGACCTGAGGGGCCGGGATGGTTCATAAGGTAGCAGCAGATCACAAACAGACTTAGGCCCTAAACCATTCAGTGCTTTATAAACCAGCAGCAGGATTTTAAAGTCAATTCTTTGTTTGACAGGGAGCCAGTGCAAAGACCTCAGAACTGGAGTGATGTGATCCACTTTCCTGGTCTTAGTGAGGACTCGAGCTGCAGCGTTCTGAATCAGCTGCAGCTTTCTGATTGACTTTTTACAGAGGCCTGTGAACACACCGTTACAGTAGTCAGGTCTACTGAAGATAAATGCATGGACACGTTTCTCCAGATCCTGTTGAGACATAAGTCCTCTAACCCTTGACATATTCTTCAGGTGATAGTAGGCTGATTTTGTGATTGTCTTGATATGGCTGTTCAGGTTGAGGTCTGAATCCATAACTACACCTAGATTTCTGGCTTGTTTGAGGTTTTAAACATTTAGTGATTGAAGCTGAGCGCTGACTTTCAATCGTTCGTCCTTGGGACCAAAAACAATTACTTCTGTTTTATCTTGATTTAATTGACGAAAATTCTGGCACATCCAGTTATTGATTTCTTCAATGCATTTAGCCAGCCCTTGTATGGGACTATAGTCCCCTGGTGATATAGTTATGTAGAGTTGTGTGTCATCTGCATAATTATGATAACACACATTGTTGTTTTTCATAATCTGAGCCAGTGGAAGCATGTAGATGTTGAACAGAAGAGGCCCCAGTATTGAGCCTTGGGGAACACCACATGTCATCCTAGTCAGCTCTGATGTGTAATTAGCTACCGACACAAAGTATTGTCGGTCCTTCAAGTAGGATTCAAACCAGTTAAGTGCTGCGCCAGAGAGTCCTACCCAGACTTTCAGTCTGTCTAGTAGTATGTCATGATCAACCGTGTCGAATGCAGCACTGAGATCCAGTAATACTAAGACTGAAGTTCTGCCACTGTCTGTGTTTAAGTGGATATCATTGAAAACCTTAACAAGAGCAGTTTCAGTACTGTGGTGCTGACGAAAGCCGGACTGGAAGACATCGAAACAGTTATTTTCGGCCAAGAAGTTGTTCAGCTGTTGAAAAACCGCTTTTTCCATTATTTTACTTAAGAATGAGAGGTTTGATATTGGTCTATAGTTTTTCAATATTTCGGGGTCTAAACTAGCCTTCTTTAGACGTGGTTTAATAACTGCAGTTTTTAGGGCTTGTGGGAAGACACCTGAGAGAAGGGATGTGTTTACAATTTGTAAAAGATCAGCGGTCATGCAGTGTGAAATATTTTTGAAAAAGTGTGTTGGTAGAATATCCAAGCAGCAGGAGGATGTGTTCAGATGTTGTATAATGTCTTCTAGGCTTCTTTGGTTAATTGAGTGAAATTGAGTCATGATATTTGAATGGATGCTATTTAAAGATGGGGACAACACATATCCTGTGGTTGGTGTGGAGCCACCGACTGCTTGTCTAATTTTCTGAATTTTATCAGCAAAATAGGAGGCAAATTGATTGCATGCCCAGGTGGATTGGAGCGTAGCCGTTACCGACATTACCGAAGTCATTAATCGTACATGAAATATGTTACAGGAAGGCAGATATGTCTGACTTTCTCACTATTTCATCTTATTTCACAAAAAACACCAAGGAGCACAGAGAGTCAGGCAGTTTTATGTGCAGTCTTATTTTTTATTTGAAAGCTTGTGTAACACTGGGATCACCAACACAATGTGAAACAGGACGCTGATGGCGAAACCAACAGCGATCCAAGTCCCCTAAAAACACAAACGGCAAATAAAAATAAAAAAAGTCACATCCCTCCGTCTATTTTATCATTTTTTGAACATACATCATCTTGTAGAAAAAGGTTTGCTATTGAAACAGCATTAAGACCGTATAAAGTAAATACAAACTGAGAATGGGATCGTAACGGGTCACTTTTACAGAAGGTGCTGCAGGTTTGGCGATGACGTGATCGGCGTGAGGGTCGACAGATGAGACTTGTTCTAATTGAACCCGTCGAGTGAAATGAATGAGGATAACGGATCATGGATGATGTCCTGTTGGCCAAACCATGAATCTGTGGAACAACTTTCAAAGTGCGTACATTTAGTTGTGTCCGACTATGTGTTCTCAAAGAAGAGGCTACGCGTTCATGCTCGTGGCGGATTGACATGTCGTGAGGCCAATAGGCTCAGCGGTCTGAGGTTAATGAGAGGAAGCAGCGCTGTTTGAAGATACCCATAATGCTCTGCTTTAGCACCTCCTTTCACTACAGCTGACAAGGCACAGCTGAACACAGATTAATAGAAGAAAAATAAGAGAAAAAAACAAACAAAAGTCAATCACATATTAAGAAGCTGAGTGAAATGTTGCTTGTTTTCATCCTGGATCAGTTCTTGGTCCACCTGGGTTCAGGTCTGGGTTCAGGTCTGGGTTCAGGTCTCAGGTCTCAGGTAGAAAACGGGGTGAAGCTGCTACTGCTGTGCTTTCTTGGCCAGAGCCTCGGCCTCCTGCAGAGAGAGAGGAGGAGAAGAGGGAGAGAGCGCTATATTAAAATGGAGGATAATGGTTTATCTATCTACTGCCACGGCACACAGGAAAACCCCCTTGTTTCTATGGTAACTGGCACACCTCCCTGCAGCTCCGGTGGCGGCACAGAGGAGGCACCAGTGTGCAGGAGAGAGAAGAGGAGAAGAGGCCTGCTTGAGTGGAAGGATATCAGGAACAGATGTATTATGTAATATGTGTGTGTTTTTCTGCAAAGACGCCACACCGTGAGGGTAAATATATAATTTAGGCTCATAAGCCGGCGTGACAGGAAACATGGCGCAGGAATGCAGTGCAAAGAAGGCACAAGATATCAGCGCGTTCATTGGCTTATACCTTGGAGCCGGGAGGAGCGGTCAGACCCAGGAACGCATACACGGCGTTGTCTTCTCTGGCATCGAAGAAGGCCTCATAGTTCTGAGAAAAAGAGGAGGAGGCTTTAGATGCAGATTGATCAACTCCAACCTGAGGAATGATAATGTGAAACAGAGATTGGATCAGCGCCCGAGGGCGACAATCCGAATTAGTCGTCGTCAGTGGTGGTGGTATTTGTCCAGGGAAGGGCCCATCTGATAGGAGGGCATTGTGTTTGTAACACACAAGCAAACACATTCACCCGGTTTACTGTCGGGTTGCCTACAGTCTCTCATTCTTGATCCCTCGCTCCTTCTCGTTTCTTTGTTTTCACTCCTTTTTCTTTTGCTCCCACACACACAAACAGATTTTTGTAAAGAGGCCGTACAGCTGCGGGTATCCTGTGAAATGCTGTTGTCTTTGTTTGTGACATTCAATCCAGCCTGTCCCGCTTTTGCGGCTTCACTTGCAGCCGTCCGTTAGCGGCACAGCATGACTGAAGGCTAAAGGGCCCTGTGGGAGCAAACTAGCATCTGCTAACACCGGAGACACAGCGGTTAGTTCTATAAATGTCATCTTCAAGTAATAGTTTGACATTTTGAGAAAACCGCTTATTGATTTTCTCCCGAGAGGTAGAGGAGGTGATCAATACCAGTGGTGTTCGTTAAATACGAGGTGACAGTTTGTGCTCGACCCCTGGCTCTGACCAAAGGGAAAGAAATCTGCTTAAATAACACTTCATATCATGTTTGAAGTGTTATTTCAACACTCAAAGTGACTTATTTTGTTTGCAGTATATCAAGGGGTTATGTGCATGTACTGTATCTTGTCACTTTTTTACTTACTGATATAGTTTGGGCTTTTGTCAGATTTGGTTACTTTTGTACAGAGCCATGCTAGCTGTTTCCCTCCATTTCCAGTCATTATGCTAAGCTAAGCTAAGCTCAGTAGCTCCACCTTCACATTCAATGGATAGATATAATTGTGATATTGATCTTTGGCTGTTTATAGATTATAAAGTTCAGCATTTGCCAAAATGCAGAAGTTTTCCTTTAAATACTGTCAGGACATCATTAGTGTATGGTCGATCAATTCAAAATCATGAATTTGATACTATTTAAAATGTAAAGCAGCAAATGTGTTTTGCCACTTGGACAATCTCTCATTGACACATCATCACCTTATAGTTAACGTGTTTGTTTCCGTTTGACTAAATCTAGCAGATATCGAGCAACAATATGCTGATTCTGTCCACCTGTTAAATCCAGCACCCGTTCTCCTTTTAGCTCGTTTACGTCTCCTCCTACGGCCCTTCAGCTGCTAACTACTCCACGATGTTCTACAGCTAGTCACTAATTTTGTCGGTCTAGTCTAGTTTTTGCTGAAATAAAAGACACAGATGAGAGCCGTGAGAGTGAAAGGCCTTAAAAACTAAACAATGAGCCGAGTGATAATTCTCAGTGATGGGATGAGCTGAGTGTGTGTGACCCATCATAGTGGTACTGTATCAGGTGGCAATAATTCACGTGGCTCACCCCGCAATATTTGCTGTCGTTGAATATCTGTGGGGGCAGTGGGTTCCCCGTGGTCGGCCTGGACTCCTCGGGAACGTTCTCCCTCATCCACTTCCTGTTGTCCTCGTTGGCCGCGATGTCGCACTCCTCGAATGCGATCTTATTGGCCGCCAGGAAGCCCATCACATCCTGCTGCTGCTTCTTAATCTGCGTGCGGGGGTAGATGAGAGGAAGTAGTCAGTTTGGACGCGTGTTAACTTTCAGCCTCGTGAGGAAACATAAGGGCCTCGGTTCACCATGCTGCCGTCAGTCTGCTGCACGGATGAGGACACTTCTCGTCTGCCGCGAGACATCACACCACAGAGATCTCTGGCCGCTCTGTTACTAAGTTACCACGCGTTCGCTGACAAGCAAGTGAAGCCGTGCAACGAGAGCATTGAAGAGGGTGAAATCGGGCGAGGCTGAGCAGGGATGGATTGTGTCTCATCTGCCAGGAAGCAACTCCCAAGACTGGACTCCTGTCGTCCTCCGCACTTTATCCTTTCAAACGGAGCCGTTTCAAAAGCATTTGTGACACTTTGTTTACTTTTTTAATTTGACAAATTGTCAAAGCCTGTCATTTTTATACAATAAAGCGAGCATGTTTCCCCCCACACAGGAAGACAGTGTTGGCAGTCCACACACGGGAGATGCTGTCTGTCTCACTATCTGGGATGGAGATGTGATTGTTTTTGAACGGCTCCTCGTTCTCGCAAAAAACGCCGTTCTGTCGCACGGCACCGCGCTTAACACCTGTCACATTTATGACTCTTCTAAAAATAGTCCGCCCTGCTCTATGCAAAACCACAAGCTTGTCATCTAAGTGGAAGCAGATAACCAGCAGGAAGTAGAAATGCATCAAGAACGACACCCTGTGGGATCTCGCCTCTTCCAAAGTGCACTGGCAACAGGGCTCGCTGTTCTGTCACGCACAGCGAGGTGATAAAGAAGCTACAGACAGGGTAGACATGTGTGGTTCCTGCTTCTGCCTCCATCTATACGGATGTGTGTGTGTGTGTGTGTGTGCGTGTGTGTGGTTTCAGTATATGAAATTGTGGCCCAATGAGGGCTCAGTGGGTGTGTGTGAGAGGGAAGATGGCCCTACAAGGCCGGACGGAAACCAGAGCTCCTCTGGGACTCGAGAGGAGGTAACTGGTCAAACACGAGCCAAATAAGGCCTGCTGCAAGGAGACACACACATCCAGCCTCAGCTGCACACACACACACACACACACACACAATCAAATTCATGCCTTTCAGACGAGACAGGTGGATTTTTGTTGTTGTCTTTCAGCCATCTGCTGAAACAACACGGAGGCCTGGAAATGAGGGCGCTGACAATGCCGGCGGATTAGCCGCCGTGCAGTCTGAAGCAAACGGCAGTTGCACTCCCGAGGCCAAAGTCCTAAAGACCAGCTCTTTGCCCACCTTCCCCCGCAGAAACCAGCGCGGGAAGAAGCAACAGAGTGGAACGCCATGAGCTCGGACTCTCTGTCAATCCTCCGTCTGATGAGTGGTTTCTCCTTTTTGTATTGTACACATTAGTTAACGGAGTAAAAACTAACTGAGCTGAGCACAAGGATCCACTTTCTCCTCTTTTCTCCTTTTCCCTTGGTGAACTCTGGCCATTACCCAAGAAGCCTGCATTGTGATGATGCCAAGTGAAATTAATTTGTAGGGCAGACTGGCCTCATGCCATCTGGCCCCAACTCTAATTGCTCAGTGAGAGTTCCCAGCGTTGCCCCTTTTGGTCATTAGTGGAGCTCCTGGTGACTTAAAATGGAGGAAAACAAGCGGACCCTGCCTTTGGGTGCACTAATAAACAACTGCTCTTATCCTGTTGCCCTATCATTCCTTATCTGTCTCTCTGAAATTACAAAGGATTACTACTCATGAAGCAGACAAGAGAGTGAGCCGCCGTCAGACCTGCAGACAATCAACAGGCAGAGTTTGGATTTCCCTAATGTCTACTTTCTGTCACAATGCCGAAATAGCTAGCCCTGGCATGCAAATATAAACTGCCATTGACCCAACAAAATGCACAAGCAGTTGAGACGTTGTCTCTGGGTAGTTTGTTTTGTCTAGACGTGGATGTAGGCAGTAACTCTTCTGTGTTTTTAGCCGATAGCACCGTGACTCTGTCACTAGTCAGTCGCTTTGTTCCAGACTGAAATATCTAAAAAATGTATGCATAGATTGTAATGGAATAAAGAGCAGAGATGCATGGTCCACAGAGGATGAATCCTACTGGGTTTAGTGTCTGCCATAAGGCTGACAAAAATATGGTATAATATATATTTGTGAAATATATCAAATTTTATTTAATAAAAACATTGGATGGGTTACACTAAAATTGTGTACAGGCATTCATGGTCCCCAGAGGAGAAATCCTGATAACATCGGTGATCCCCCGACTTTCTCTTCAGTCCCACCTGTAGGTCAAAGTTCTCACTCATATCTCTACATTTGCTGTACACGATGGAACCGTCATAACTTTGGCGATCCCCAGACTACTCGTCTAGCGCAGGTTTTAATTTGTCCAATATTTGGTTTATGACCAAATACCTCAAACTAATCCCCATGAGCCTCAGCTGGATTTTGCGTTTGCAGCCATGAGCAATACGCCTGCCATGACATAGTCACATCATGCTAAAGAAGCATGGCTAGCAGCGAACTGTACCCAGCACGCCGTTCGGCGGTGTTACAGTTAATAGTGTCCCCTCTCAATGCATGATGATGGGGAATCAGCGGTCAGACATACATGCAAACAGACTCTTTACATTTGAGTTAAGATTGGCAAATGTTAGCATACTAAACTAAGATGACTAGCATGTACTTCACTAAATATCAGCACGCAGCTCTTGGAGACGGTAGACTCCAATGCCAGAAGGTAAATTGTCACTTTAGTACTCCAATACAGGAACTGCAGAAAAACAACAACTTGCTTCATGCACACGGATAATAATTGTAATCAGCACTGACTTCACTTCACCTATGTGTCATATTTCCTAAGTCCACACCCAGGGAAGAAGTGCAGCAATAATTAGGTGACTCAGTGTGTCCACAAAAGTCTGAGATGAGCAGAGCTGCATTTGGGAACTATTGAAAATAAGAAGTAATATTGGCCTATAATACATGTTGAGGAAACACATAGATCTATTGTTGCATGGATCATTATTTTGTCTGTTTAAATACTCAGAGAAGCAATAAAACACAGATCTTTATTGAAGAAGAGGTCATCTGCTAAATATGCTCTTTGGTTTACATTCCACATCATCATCATCATCATCATCATCATCATCATCATCATGCGAGAGTTGCGTCAGGGCCATAAGATCAAATCCGATCGATCCGATCCAGAGCTAATCAATCCCTGAAAAATAAAAGGCAGGACTCTGGCATTAGCAGCAGCCAGACAAAGCCAGACATTGATTGGAGGCCCTGTATCTAAAAACACAGGCTTGGATCAATGCGGTGGAAACTGATTCAATCAGTTGCATCAAGTCGGGGTACCGGGTCACTTTGTGTGCAGTGCACTCGCATGTAAAGGAAAAGATTGGTGGTTGTCAAGCATTTTTCCCAGAGAACGACCGAATGACGTTTCTAGAGGCTTGTTTGAACGCAGAACGATTGGACGCTCAGTGGAATTTCGGCAGCAACAGTAGCTTCCAACCAATCTTGAGCTCAGTCAGCATTACGACATCGTTGCAAAAAGAGCCCGGCGCTGCTGCTCTTGGCTGGGTTCCCCCGCTCGCTGCAGCCCGAAGGTGGAACGACAGCCAAAAGGCAAGAAAATAACCTTTTTACGCAGGCAGGCGAACTCATTGTAGCGGCCGCCCAACTCGAGCCTGACCTTCAGGCCTTAATGTCAAACCTACAGCGGAAGGAGAGCAGTGGAGGAGAAGTGTTGGACGTGAATAATGCCGTACCGACGCTTGGTGCCTTTTATAGAGGCAATGAGGAAATTGCATAATAGTGTGGCTGCCGTGCAAGAAGGGAAATGGGGCAGTAAACTGTGTGGCTGTCTAATGTTTTTGGCTCTGTCCACAGTTGCAGTTGGTGCTCTTGCACTCTAGATTATAAGCACCGCTGCAGGTGTGAATTTACATGTGAGAATTTACACGTGAGAATGCTAAAAGGATATACGACTAGTTTGTTATCCAAATGTAGCCTCGCTGTGAACAAAAGGAGCAGGTCAAACGAGAACAAGCGGGACTATATCCTTTCAAATATACTGCATGCACAAAGATCCCAACAATGTATTTATTCCTCAATGTTTTTCGCGGCGTAGATCAGCATGAGGTCGTGGGTGCGGAGGATGAGTTCATCTTTAGCGGAGCCGCTGACGGGAACAATAGAAGTCTCTCTGGGGAACTCGCAGCGTCGCTGTTCAGGTGACTCAAACGTGCCGCTTCTCAATACTGGGCGGGAGGACGATGACGTCAGTTTGCAGGGACAACGCCTTCCACAAGGGACCAGCAGTAGCCAATGGACACACACATAAAACCATTCATTCAGATGGGCCATGCCGCCTAAGTTCTTCATTGTCTGTCGTTTCCATAACGCACTCTATTGCCGATCTGACCTTTGAGGTCGTTGAGTCCACCAGACCTTAAAGAACCGAGGTTCTGCAGGCGTTTACCGGCCTCGACGCCACACAGAACACTCCATGTAGAACTTGTGGCAGTTATAAAGATCAGATTCTGCATGGAAACCCATTTGCATTCATTTCTATAAATATGCACCGACATGGAACAGAACTTAATGTCTGAAGGAAATACATCCGTCTGAATAATGCTGACTGATGTAGCGCTGAGTCTGATACATCCCTCTGGCTGATTTTACAGCCTCTCTCTCTCTCTCTGACCTGCAATCGTTTCCTCAGTGGAGCAAAAGCTTTAAACTTAGCTTTTTCTTTTTCCTTTTTTAAAAATACTCCTACCTGTCTCTCCGTTTTGGCTGCGGCTCCACTCGCATCACTAGACCTCCGTGATTCATGCAGCAGCAGACACGGCCGGATGGAGGAATGCAATCACATTGTTTTGTAGTTACTGATGCAATATAAGTGACCACAGTTTGTTCACTGAGCGGCTCTTCTCTGGTCTGACTGTCTCTTTTTCACTGGACTGCCTTTGTGTTGCATTAAAAGGCAGACATTGCAACATCAATACCGTCTAAATCAGACATGGAGTAGGTCCGATTAACTCCGTAATGTCTAAATGAATCCAGGGAAATTGGTTACCAAAGCAAAGGCGGTGAAGATAAAAGCAGACATAATGTGTTTATGGCCCTTTGCTTCTGTCAGCAACACTGCTGTTGTCCTTCCAACTCAAACAGGAGATGTAGACTGGAGACAAAGAGCCTGCGCACCGTTTAAGAGGACATAAGCTCGCCCACTCGTTCAAGCAGACTCTACTAAAGACAGATCAATGAGAGGTAATGCATCTTTCCCCAGACAGGCTGCAGCACAGCGACATCATCACCGGCTCTGAACTCAGGCCGCTCCGGCTTTACAGGAAGCTGCTGTCCTGTCAGACTGTAAGGAGGAAAGGAGGCAAATGTGTGTGTGTGTGTGTGTGTGTGTGTGTGTGTGTGTGTGTGTGTGTGTGTGTGTGTGTGTGTGTGTGTGTGTGTGTGTGTGTGAGAAGTGTGGAGACTTGCTGCTCAATGAGCAGAAATCATCCTAAATGTGCCACGGGACTTTAATTGAAGTCACTTTGGTTATATCTGCACCATCTCCATCCCAATACACTGTGACACGCCTTTTAGTGACATTCTAGACTGTGGCACGCACCAAGTGGTTCACCAAATCAAGAACTCCAATAATTCCCCAACAGAGCACAAGTGTTCCTGGGCTGCAGCTGCACGTCGACAAAAGAGGCCCCGGAGAATTGCATCACCGGCATTGCTCTCCACTGTGGAGCAAACGGGCAAGAATGAGGCTGGTGGTCCTCTGGGCTGCAGGACAGTGAAGGCAACACTCAAGACCCCCCCCACATGTATGGATTTATTGTATTTATTCATCTGTTTTTCACACCTTTTCCGGTTTGTCAGCCTGGTTTCCGCTGCACAAACACAGACACGGAACTGTGAAGTCAGGAAACCCTGACACAAACCACAGGTGCTGAGCTCAGTGAGCAGCCTTTACAACTTTCTCTCTGGCTCCTACAGCGTGTGAGAAGTTAAAGAGGGGAGGGGGAGAGAGAGAGAGAGAGAGAGAGAGAGAGAGAGACTGACTCCATATGCGTCCAAAGTCTCGAGGAGGCTAGAGCAGCGTGTTTATTCATGAGTCAGCATGTTTATTGTGGATGACAGATGGATGGACATCAGTTGGTGAGTTCAATACAAGTTCAGTTTTTGTATTGTCTAACAATGCGCTGGATGCTGCAAACGAATCCAGCTAAAACATCACATGCACATACAAAATAAAACATTTTTAAACATGCACTTTTTTTTTTTTCATCACTTACCGAAGTGGACCCGGAGGACGTTGCTATGTAGACTTTGACCACCATGGTAAATCCCTGCTGCTGCTCCTGACACGAGTCCGGTACGCGGCGGTGTGTCGGCCTGCTCCTCGCAGACTCTCCTGCAGGTCTGGATCGCTCGGCAGCGGGACAAGAAACAACAACGGCGAACTCCCCCTCTCTCGCGCGCTCTCTCTCTCTCTTCTCTCCGGCTGAAACGCTGTGTGTCGGTCGAAGGCAGCGCAGACTATCTGCGCAAATGCTCCTGCTCTCGGCTCTGGATGGAGGTTTTACATTCCTCCTCCGCCTCTCTCTCTCTCTGCCTCCCCCGCCCGCCCTCTCTCTCTCTCTCTCTCTCTCTCTTTCTCTCTCTCTCTCTCTCTCTCTCTCTCTCTCTCTCTCTCAGCACACACACACACACGGTGTCAGGGTTCACGCGCGCGCAGATGGGGCTATGGGGCCCATTATGATGGCAGAGACACCGGGGTGATATTGTCTGAATATTTCAGCATCGACCCCATTGTCTGCAAGCCAGCAGTTCGATACCCGCCCCTCATGTAACAGTGCAACACGTGCACCGTTGCAGGTGCTCCTCTGTAATTGTGGCATTGGGCATTGAACGTTAGAGGAATTAAAACTAATGAAAACAAATAAAAATGTAACTCCGCTGTGATTTTGAATGTGTTTGTGCACCGAGCAGCTCGGGCCTCGTCCTTTTCACGGTCCCGAGCAGCCGCCTCATTAGGCGGGCTTTGTGGCCCCCTGCAGGCGTCTGGAGCAGGCGACGCGAGGCTCCTCTGAAATGAATTTAAGGAAAGCCGACTGACAAACAACAACAACCAAAAAAAATCAAGTCGAGAAGAAGTGGGCGCCATATTGGACTCCAAACACGGAGAGTCTCCCCGGCTTTTCAGACGAGCCAAGCGGGGATGAATGGCTTCACACTGGGGGACGCGGGGGCACGTCGCCGGCCCGCCGCGGGGGCCCGCCATAGCACGGCGCGTGCGGGGCTCTTCTCACTGTAACGCGCTCGTGCGAGAGGGGGGCAACATGTCCTCCTCCGGCGCAGAGCCCCCTTTTCCTCTCGCAGGCGTCCTCCCCGGCCGTCCCCGCAGAAGGGAAGGAGCCATTCGCGCAGATCCTCAGAACATCACCGGCTCCAAAATTCCAAGTGTTCTGCAGCCCCGAATGGCGTCACCTGATTGGCCGAGAGCCCATCAATCACGCCGTTAGCCGCACCCCTCCCCCCATTCAACCACTCGCCTCTCTGTTCCAGTGTGTTTACTACACTGCCGAGCATAAGGGAGACGCTCGTCTTCACATGCACTGAACCCACTGAGAAAAACAGTTTTTAGTTGTATTGGTCAGAACACCTCCACGAGCTCAACATGCCCAAAAGAAAGGTACGTATTCTGAAGGATCCAAATAGTTTGGAGAGGGGTATCGGGTGTATATGCATTGCAAACGATTGTGAAGACATCCCTCTGAGACATTACTTAATTATAACATGATGTATAACCGTTATATATCGCTGGTAAATTGTTGCCTATTTTCTAGATATAATGTACATTTTTTATCCGTTAAAATTTATATTTTCCCGCTCGGCCACGGCCTTTAAATCGCGTTTTCTTGCACCCGCCGCTGTCCTTTGGGGAGTCAGAAGTCTCTCTCGGTCTCCATGCAGTTAAAGCACAAGCAAGCAGCCATGCTTTGCAGCTCTTGTCCACCTTCGTCGCCGACCTAACCGAGAACAAGCGCTCCGCGTATCGCGATTTCGACACCAAACCGGCGAAAAGTGGCCCCAAAAAAAGCTCCAGTGCCCCTACTTTGCATTTTGGCCGCGAAAACAAGCACTCGCCGTCGCGTTTCGATAAAAATGTATATTTTCTCTCTTTGTTCATAGTCCCGAATGGCTGCGGTGGCGCGCCTCTGCCGCCCGGTGGCGCGCGTGAGCAGGCGGCAGGGCCCTCCCCCTTCTCAGAGACTCCCGCGCCAGCTTTCAAATCTGAGCTTCATGCATTGAATGAGAGAAATAGATGGGGGAGTGGAAGGGGAAAACGGGGCCTGGGCCCTCAGAATTTGGCCCCAGAGGCCCGCACGGCTGAGCCCGCTCAGCCGGCTACCGAACCCATGACCCGCCACGCCGTTCCTGGGCCGTGAGCCTTTAAAATGACCTGTATGTGACACAAAAAATAGTTTTGCCGCGATAGCAAAAAGTTTTTTCAGCAGGTCTATAATTATTCCTAATATGCGCCTGAAGCATTTAACGACAGTTTCTTGTCGCTATAAACACCATTTAGACTCTTTGCAGCACTATTCTGCCCCCCCACCCCGGTTTGACTTGTTGTGTTTGTGTTTTTCAGACAGCAGTAACAGATGGAGGAGAACGGGAGGAGGTGAGAGGGGTGCACGTTTAGAAACACCACATACATGGGATTAAATGGGAATTGTCATCAGAATGTGGGGGAATTATCAACAAAATGGGGGGGGGAAAGAACTATTGTTGAATTCTAATGTGTGTTTCCTGAATGTAGCCCAAATCCAAATAAAAGCCCTGTGATAACACTTTCTGTTCCGTTTCAGCCCAAGAGGAGATCAGCTCGGTTATCATCGGTAAGAAGACACGCACAGAAACTCAGCCAAGTCCTTTACATCTACACGCTCAGTCAAAAACAACATGGAAATCGTGGTAGAACGCTTAAAAGTAGTCACACTCGTGTATTACCAATTAAATAAAGCAATATTTTCCCTTTTTAGAGAAGAACAGATATAGAAACAGGTTTTTGTTTTCTGAAATACTTCAATTTGATTCCTCGCAATACCATACTTCAAAACATGTCATTTTTTACATTATTAAACTCAATAATTAGTTGTAGTTATTCAAGTCTTGCATTACATTGTAATTAAGTCGTCAGCAGCATCCTAAAGACACTATTATGTCTTATTTGAATAAAACGTGAGGTATTTGGTATTTAAAAAGTTTAGGGCTGCTACAATACATATGAAATACCAATAGTGGGCATAATAGAGTGCTTCAGAATTATTACCTTTTTAGTATGTTAATATTGTATAATTACTCTAATTATTATTTGTTATAAACACTCAGACAATGTCTGTGTGAAAATAGTCTCCTTGTTGGGAACATTCAGAGTTCGATTCACCGTCTTATCGAACTTATCTAGTATCGCCACACTAGTGAAGAAAGCAGCAGTCCGTTCGTAGCTGTTTCTCAATCTCTTCTTCTTTCCTCTCCCCACCACAGAGACCGAACCCACCCAAGCCGGAACCAAAGGCCAAGAAGGCATTAAAGGTAAGAGACGCCCCGATAACCCCGATTCTGACTCAGAGCGTGTGACCGTCCAGTCGGCTAACAGCCTGTCTTGTGGCGCCCGCAGAAAGAAAAGGCCGTGAACGACAAGAAGGAGGACAAGAAGACCAAGAAGGCGAAGGAGAACGCAGAGGCCGAGGCCAACGAGGAAAACCACTCTGAGAATGGAGAGGCCAAGACCAACGAGGTGGGTGGACTCACGGGGAAGGACTTGGACGACTTGGAGCGGATTGAAGTGTTGACCTTGACCTCTGTGCTCTGTCCCACAGGTGGAGGAAGCCCCCGAGGAGGCCAAGGAGGAGGCCAAGTCCGAGTAGCACCACTGCCCAAGCTTCCTCCTCTACGACCCCCCTCCTGAACCCCAGCCAACCAGCCAGCCCCCCTCCAAGTCTCTCACATGGTTTCCCTCCAAGGCGTATTGTTAACAGAGGAATATTTTTATCAATGATTTTATAAGTATCCGTACAGATTTTTAGCACAAAAAGCAAAGCTGATTATGCAGTGGTCATATCAAGTGTCTGCAAGCAAGATGAACACACTAAAATCTTTTTTAAATGGCATTTCATGATTGTTGAAGGCTTGTTTGGTGTAGAAAAGTGCGTCCCCCGCCGGATGGCTATGTCGTGAGTTGTGTACTCCTGTGTTTTTCCTCCTCGCTCCCCATCTTCCCCCACCTCCCCTCTTCTTCTTCCTCCACAGATTAGACCTTCCTCCCCCACCCTACAGTTCAGCCTTTATCCATGTTATATTAACGGTTCAGCCATGTTAATGTGGGTGGTTACTTTAGACCTCTAAATGTGCAGTGAGTTCTTTTGCTTCTGTCTCTTTGTTTTGTTTTTTAAGTTTAGTTTCTCTTTTTTTTTTCTCTTCATTGAATTCGTGTTTTAAAAAAAAAAAAAAAAGCGTGTTGTCCATAAGAAAGAGGAAGACGAACATGTGAAACATTCCGGGAACAGCGATTGCCTCCGACCCGTCTCCGAGACGACCCTGCGTGTGACACAGCTCCCGCTCCATCCACGCTGTCACGTCAGCTTTTCTAAACACACTGGTTTTTTTAAACAATCAAATTTGGAAACCCTCTCTGACAAATTGCAGGTGTCTGGTCCCTCTCTTATGTTCTGAAATTCTCTTAATAAAAACAAGTCCTGGGAATTTTCCTCGATATCATGTGTCCTGAGTTTGTTTCTTGAAGAGAGAGAGAGAGAGAGAGAGAGAGAGCGATGAAAGCTGGGAGTCTCCACTTAAACACCACAGTGATTGAAAGTTTAAAAAAAGTGATTTGCAAGCATGCATTGACAGCTGGGGGCCACTTTAGTATCGGCTCGGGGTGCCCAGCCTTTTAACTGCAGTGTAAGCAAATGCAACAACCTGGTAATGAACCTGCACTCAACCTGCTTGTAATGCGTCCTCCATAATAAATCACACGTGAGAGCTCTTCGCTGTTCGTCTGTACGGAGAGTGATGTGAACTCAGACCTTTAGCGCACCTTTTGCATTGATTCTTTAAAGGCAGAAAACGAGATTCAGACAGCCGCTGTGACCAAGGGACTAAATCAAACGTGCCTGTGTAATGCAACCGGAGACCACCTCCAACCGTTCCTCTCAGGCTGCTGCAGCGGGACATGGTTTTGTTGATCCTCCAAACTCAACTAGCAGGCGGCTGCTTGATGGCAGAGGAGTCGAACCATCAGGATGGATCCCACAGATCCACGGGACGGTCAGGGCAGCAAAAGGTCAGCCACAGTTGGGACTGTGGCCAAGACTTTCTGATAAGGAGTGTGTGTGTTTGTGTGTGTGTGTCCTCCATTCTCCCTCCCTAAAGAGTGACTCACCCTTTCTTCTGAATCGTTGAAGTAAAAGACTTCACAAAAGACTGAAGGCCCCAGTTGAAGCCTGCAGCCTTCAGAGGACAGAAGGGAAGTTACAGTAGAGGCTTCCACCCACTGAAGGAGCAGACGGCGTCTTTATTCCCCCTTTAGGCATCCCACGTTCTGATTTAACTCTGCGTGAACTCGAGCACGAGTGCTGTGACCCACATTCACCTCAACCTTCACACACAATAGCACGGATTTGTTCGGCAGAAGGCGGCGTGCATCAGTTCGTGTTAGGGGTCTGACAGCAGGGATGAGTAGATGCATGTAGTCTATGAAGCAAACAGGAGGAATGGGGTCTACTTCTTCTCAGCTATGTGTGTGTCTGCACTTGCCTCCAGCATTGGCAGTGTGTGAATCACATGTGAATGTTTTCTGAGGCCCAAACTTCACTTGACGTGCTTTAAAATATGCAGGTTTACATGTTTTTTTTTAATCATATTGTGCTATTTTTGATTCCCTCTATAAAACATAAATAACAAATAATATTAGATTCTGGCTGCAGCAGCCCTGTCTGCTTGTGACTATGACCAGCACCTGTGGGTGCTCTTCTACCTATGAATCACTGCCGGCATTCTCCACACAACACGAGGCTCTGTTGGGTTTCTTCCGCTACTCGGTGCAGCGGCCTGCAGCCCCTCTGACCTGCATTGTCATGGCCGAGCGACGGGCTCCATTTTGTCGATATTTTTGTTGTGTGTGTGCGGAGCGCTGTGGCGCCGTGCCGCCGCTAGATGGCGGCATTGCCTCACGTTGGCTCCTGTAAACAAACACGCAGGCGCTTCTTTTGATTCATCTCACATTTTACCACCAGATACATTAAAAGTGTCATTATTATCCCCCCGGGGGCCACTTTACATGGGATCAATTAATAATAGGAGACAGATCACAGGCTTCATCATGAAAAGGCTCTTCATACCCCTCCAGGCCTTTACAATAAAGAACATAATATTTATTTGAAATGACTATTTCTTTCACATCTCCCCTTAGACTTTATTTGAATCCTCTGTCAGCATCATCTGTTTGATGTAACCTGTACTCAACCAGACGGTTCAATAAGAGCTCTATTGAAACCAAAGGACATATATTATTGATCAGACAGAAACTTTCTTCGGTGGTCTTTCTTCTTCCATCCCCGCGGCCCTTGTGCTTTCTCCTCCTCTCCCGCGCCTCCATTGATCCTGTCTGCTGTGATCAGGCATCTGACTCGTTACAGGGCTTTGATGCCGAGATACAAACAGACGTATACGCCTCCGCTTCCCGAGGCTTTCTGACACCAACGAGCTAATTACTCTAATATTGTTTTATCTCTCATGCACGCTTGCTGTCTGAACTGAGCTCAACGGTCTCTCTGACCATCTGCCTGCCTGCCTGCCTGCCTGCGCATCATCCTCTTCTCTTTTCTCTCTCTCTCCCTGTCTAGGGAGTTCTGCCCCCAAAGCTTTGCGCAGTGTGCACGCTCATTCTGTCCTGTCTAACTCCCCGACGGCGTGATGATATATGGACTAAAATAGCCCATCTTTCCTTTTTTTAAACACGCGCGTATCCTACTCTGTCATCCCACGCATCCTCTGTCTCCTCCCCGCATCCTCTCATCCATTCATATCCCACATCTCTCCAGTCAGGGGTCTGGCACGCAGGGTGGGGGTGAATGAGTGTGTGGGGCGACCGTGCGTGTCGGTTTGCACGCGCACACCCTCCCATGTGCGTCGTGTAGTACGAAGACGTGTGTGTGTGTGTGTGTGTGTGTGTGTGTGTGTGTGCGTAAAAGGCGAGGATGACCTTTATACGGGGAATTGATTTAGATGATGTCCTGTCGTCTCCAGGGATACCGGCTGTGTGAATGTGGAAGGGCGTTTGTTTTTGTGTGTGGGAAGAGCGTCACACTTGGGACAATACTCACACGTATATGCAGGGACTCAAAGTCGCCAACAGGTACACGTTCACGTGTTTGTTAAAAAGTCCTCCCTCCTCCACAGACCGGACCTCAGTGACGCTTGAAAATGAACAGATGTTCAGTGGCAAGGTTCTCGCATCCGCCACTCGGAGAGGATGTTGTTTGTCTGGCTGTCTTAAACTGTTTGTGTTGTTCGACTTGTTTATCTGCGAGGCTGGCTGCGCCCTACGGGGGTGGGATGTGAGAGAGCGAGTGAATGGGAAGAGGCAGGGTGAGAGGGAGAGGAGGAGAAAGTACCGGGAGGTGAGGAGGGAGGAGGGAGGGAGGCAGGGGAGAAGAGCTGGATGCAGATGGGGATCTATTCTCTCTACGCACGCAGAAAAGATGGAAATGAGTGGGCGTCTGTGACGTCAATCAGTGTACACACACACACACACACACACACACACACACACACACACACACACACACACACACACACACACACACACACACACACACACACACAGTGAAACATTCCCCTCTTCCTCCAGTCCCATGCTAATACATGCTTCACTGCAAATAGCAGTGACACACACACACACACACACACACACACACACACACACACACACACACACACACACACACACACACACACGCACACACACGCACACACACGCAGATCTGAGTTTCATCTCTGACCCAGCTGGTGATGTCAGACTCTGGTTTCTGTCATTCATAACAACAACTTAATATCTATGTCCAAGGAAGAATGAGCGACCAGAGAATTACGATCTTAAAAGTGTTAAAAAAAAAAGGAAAGGTAATATCATGGAGCATCATTCATAAAGTTAAAGGCCCAAGAGTGTGTGCATCCATTATAGTGGATGATTCATGTCTCTATTAATTCATTTAATGTATCCATTCAGAATATAGTTTTAAATCTCTCTAAAAAAGGATGTACTCAGATGTACTCAGATATTTTGCTTTACTCATAAAGTACCACTGGAACAGTGTTAAAATACTATACCATGAGAAGTAAACATGCTTAAAAATAAACAGACAAACACGTATTTGATCAGCAAAACTGACTTGCAGTCTAATAAGTATTGTTCTGCACTACACAATTATAATACATGTACATGTGCGCATGCAAATCTGCCTTTGTGTCCGCCTGGTTGATCTCTTGTTATGTAAACTCGCGTCACGTGGACAGCCATACGATCCATTATGCAGCGCTTAGTCTGCAGAGTGAACAAAGTAAAGTCTCAGTGACCCCCGGGCTCCGCGGGCGGATGTTGACACCAAAGAGAGAAGCGGACATCAGGAGGCACAGCCCGCATCACTGCGCAATGTTTTGGATTATTATGGGATATTTTTTTAAACACATCCACGTGTGCCTTCCAAATGTTGCAGTTAAGGATGATTTATGTGTGTGTGTGTGTGTGTGTGTGTGTGTGTGTGTGTGTGTGTGTGTGTGTGTGTGTGTGTGTGTGTGTGTGTGTGTGCGTGTGTGCGTCTAATTCTGATCAGGGAGGATTGGAGGTGTGTGAGTGCGGTGGCATTATAAGTAAAGATGCAACAGCCGCTTGCCTTTGCCAACTGTTCTATTTCTTTGAGTTAAAATGCTTTTCCGATCCAGGTTTTTATCCCCTTTACCCTCATGGAAGAGGACTTCCATGAGTCATAGCAGTCAAGGAAGCAGGTGGGTGGGAGGCGCACAGGGGAGGAGGAGGAGAAAGGTGGAGGACGTGGGTGGTGCGGGTTAAGGAGGGTGAAGAGGCGGTTGTAGTGAATGAGAAAAAAAGAAGAAGAAGGAAAAAAGAGAGATGAATGGTGAATACTACGGCTCCATTATATTACCTGCGTGGCTCTCGTCGGTCGCTGAGCGATAAATCCAGTCTGCACAGGAGCGTAAACCCTCATAAATGATTGTGGTTTCTATTATATTATAAGTGCTTTATAATAGCTGCGTCCATCTTGGCATTCAATAAATTACTGTCTTGTATAAGACTTGAAAAGTGTGGCTGGTAATGGACAGTGAATTAATGTGGACACCCTTAGAGACAAGTCTCTGAACGTCATGATTTGTGTTCCTTTATACTGCAGAGGCTGCGTGCTTTTTCCTCCTTTTTTCATTTTATGGGGGGGCAGATGTGTGGGTGATGTTCTCTTTCTGTTGGGGGCCATTAGCACAATGTGTGTGCATGTGCTCGTACATGTGTGCTCCTGCTCTCTGTAGCATCACTGCTGCCGTCACTGCAGCCACCTCGCAGTGACTCCCCTGTGACTGAAGGCCTGACAACCTCCCACGCTCTCCCCATAAACTCCCCTGCTCCTCTCTCCTCGCTTTATCTATAACCCTCGCTCTGTGTCCGTTGTTTTATGTCTCCCCCTCGACTCTCCATCCATCCATCCATCTCTCTCTCTCTCCCTCTCCATCTTTCTTTCATTTCACCCACCTCTTTTCTCTCTCCATTAGTTTTTTCTCTCTCACCCCCTCATTTCTGTGTGTGGGTCTTCCCTGTCTTCCGTCATGCTCTCCGCCCACCGCGCTGCCCGTCTCTGTCTCTATGGAAACCCCCGAGTGGACAAGCGTGTCTCGGAGGTCTGCGAGACGCTGATACGGACTACATTAGATCACACGCTCTCCTCCTCTCCCTGCGAGCCACATGCTTCCACGCACATAAGCAAGCCTGCAGTGAGTGTAAATAGATGATGTGTGACTGTGCCAAGTATACCCGCCATCAAACCCCCGTCTGCGGAAAGAGACACCGCCGTCCCGCCTTGTGTCCATGACTTATCAGTGGCGGTGAAGTGGGAGGAAAAAGATGGGGGCAATGTGGGAGTAAGGAGGGAGCCCTATCGTTTCATTATACGAGGCCTCTTCAATTATCCGGCGGAGAAGGGGACCACCTGATGCCGCCTCTGCACATATTCCCATCTGAAGCGCACACACAGTCACACACACACACACAGTCACACACACACACTCTCCCCCTCCTCCCCCGTCGAGCGTTTCAGTCTCACACCTCGCGCCCCATACTCCCCTCACATTTACACGTTGTTGAGGCTGCTGTGTTGCGTAGTCTGTGCGTCATTCGGGTCCAAACGCAGCTGAAGGACAGTTGATTTGCGATAAGAGGCCTCGCGCAGACATCATTTCACAGCTTCGGGTGGCTCTCCTGGGTACCGGCGTGATTTTGACGGTCACGCATAAGTGGATCATTGCAGAGCTCAATCATAGAGAGGATATATACGTAAGCATGGGGGAGGTGTTGGGATTCTTTTCGTCTTTCATATCTCTTTGGAAAGAATTACATTTCTGAAGGTTTGTTGAGTTTCCCCTTTATTTTATCAAAACGTACATGAATAAACTACAACAAAGGACTACATTAAATAACACATCAAAACGGGCAGCAATAACAGGGGTCAACAGCTGAACACACACCCGCCCCCGCCCCATGAACACCCCAATGCAGTGAGATAAAGACATGCCACTGATGTCTCACATTGAGGCACTTGATTTCCCTACCGAACCATCTTTGGTCAGAGTTGCTGTCGTGCGGCTTTGAATTTAGATTCAAACGGGTCTGAGGAGGATTTGAACGTGTTCGTATATGTAGATTCAATGCAATCCCTTGGTGTTAGGCAGAGAGCTGCGTCTGCCATGTTTGGAGATGACCCAAAGATGGTTGTAACCTGACCACCTCCACAGAGTAAACGTCAGCATGAAATAAATCAACACTAGATGGTACAGTACTTCACATGATTACAGAAAGGACTCCACAAGGGGAAAGGAATCAAGCACGACATCTTAACACAATTTACCTGAAAACAATGCAGTGTATCCGCACACGGTATACTGTAATCAATACGCTGTACAGTCTATTGCAAAGGCATTGTTGTTGGCGTTTTTCTAACCAAGTCTGTTTAGTATTATCTTGGAAAGTCTTGCAAAAATAGATCGATTCTTATTAAATTAAAAGCCTTTGCTTTGACTTTAGGATGTGATCTATATATTTAGCTACTCATGCATTGTCTAACTTTGTGTGCGTACAGTATACAGTGTTTGTGTGTGTGTTCTGATAGCACTGTAGACTTGTCCCTCAGTTTTTCGTGTTTTTTTTTTTTTTATCAGAATACACTCTTCAGTAAAGGATTAACAAAGTTACATTGAACTGTTTAAGAAGCATAGTAGTCACACAGTATTTGGCAGTGAGAGAACAGTCCTAATTTATCATGCACAATATCAACCACAGGCAAGGTCCACATTCTGAACAAACCCATTAAGAACAACACAGTAAGAACATGAAAAGAGTACAAGAATTCAAGAACCTGGAAGTGTGAGTTTCATGTGTGTGTGTGTGTGTGTGTGTGTGTGTGTGTGTCCGTGCATGTGTGTGAATGCCAACAGCACAGCTGGTTTCCCGTGGAGACCAAAGGGCTATGACTCATGCAGTGCATAAAGCATTTTCTGGAATTTTAACATAATCGGAAGAATTATTATTTTCCCACAAAGCCCAGATAATTACATATAATCATATTAGAACCTTACAGAGTACTCAGGGAGTTTACTGTAAAAACCCACTCAATCCCACCCCCATAGGTCTATTATAGACCAAACAGTTCATCCCTGGATTATATTTCCTTGTGAAAAGCACCTTCCCTTTGCTTCGATTGTGTGTTTTGCGTGATTACGTGTGTGTTCTAGACCAGTCCAGTCTGTGTGTGCAGGTGTAAGGGGTACGGCTGGTAAAGCAGAGTGGATCCCCCTTGGGGGATGTAGTAGCTGCAGTAGCTGGGTTCTGCTAAATAGGGGGCATTGTGATCGGCCAGGTACGACGCGGGCTGGTAGAAGCACGTCACATGGTCTGTGTTGGGGATAATGTTCTGCTCTCCTAGAACCTTCAGCGCCAGCACCGTGATCATGTTCAGGGTCTGGCGCCGCTCGTGTCCCATCAGACACACGGTGCTGTCGTCGACCACGCGGCGCAGTGTCATCAGGTACTGGTACTTGCTTCTCTCCTCGCCGATAAAGTGGTTCTTCAAGTAGGACAGGATCTTCCTCTGCTGCTCCTGCACGTCGGAGAAATCGATGAAAAAGCGCGAGCACATGTAGCGCTCCAGTGTCTTTATCTGAGTCTCGCTGGCTGGTCGGTAGTCCCTGACCAACAGGTTGCTGTATTTCAGCAAGCCGCCACCTCGGATCTCCTCGGGGTTCCTGGTGGCGATTAGGCGGTAGCGCAGGTGGTCCATGGCTGCCTCAAAGTCACCGTACATGCTCTCTGCCAGGACCTCGACAGCAGGGACGGACCCAGAAGCCTGTGGCGCAATGCTCTGTTCGGACATGACTGCGGTCACCTTAGGGGCCTCTTTGTTCTCAGGCACCGAGCTGGACGCCTCGTCGGCTTTTGGAGGGGTGGTTTCCCCTGGGCCTTCAGGCTGAGAGTGAGGCAGCACATGTGTGGCGGAGCTCGGGATTGTGATTGGAAACGAGACGGGCTTCGCAACCTGAGGCAACGACGAGCTATGATCTTGCTCCTTTTTATCCTCCGACTTTTCGTCAGGAGTTCCTGGCTGAGGGGAGGACTCTTTAATCTGTTCCTCGGTGCCTGTGTTCACTATCAAAGGCTCCATGTCTGAAGATACCTGAGGTACAAGGTCCTCTGACTCCACCGGCGGAGTGAGGCAGAGGAGGGGAGGGCTAAGACAGAGCGGAGGAGAGCTGAGGCTAAGCAAAGGAGGGGTGAGGTAAGGAGGTGAGCTGAGGCAGGAGGAGGTAGGGCTGAAGCTCAGGGGTGGAGAGCTAACGCTGGTAGCAGGGCTGATGGTGTTCAGCAGCGGGGATGAGAGGCAGTGAGAGGGAGGGGTCAGACATGGGGGAGTGAAGCAGGGAGGGGAAAGACTCAGCACAGGAGGCGTGAGACAGGAAACAGGGGTGGTCGCACAGTGGGGAGAGGAGGGGGAACTAAGCGTGGTCTCTTCCGGGCTGCCGTTTGGCGGATTCAAGTCCACCGTTTCACTCCCTGGTTCCCTGTTCTCCTCTTCGTCACTGAGCTCAACTTCTGAGGTATGTGCAGGTGCTAGGGGGTTTGAGCCGGACGCATCGACGTGCGACGCTAACGCATCCGCCGAGTCAAGAGCCTCTGATTGTTCGGGCGCAGGGTCGGCCTCACTAGTGGAGGCCTGGCTTTGCTCATCACGAGCCGTATGTGTAGACGGCGTCTCTTCGAAGCTCTGAAGACTTGTCTCACACCAACTCTCCGTGATTAGCTGAGGGGACGAGGGCTCTTGAGATAAACCAGACACGGGGACCGCAGCAGAGGTGGAGATGATATCAGGGGCTGGATCAGGAGCTGAGGTGAGGTCTAGGTTACAGGACAGGGTGGGTTCAGACCCAAGGTTTGTGTTACTAGTGATACTGGTTGTCGGGGTCGTTGTAGGGTCTGAACTGGGAGCGGTTGGCATTGGGTTCAAATCCATCTCCGGTTCGGGGCTGGGGCAGGGGTTTGGATCTAGGTATGTTTCGCCTTCAGAGAATGGACTGGGAGTGGGGCTCACCTTCCTACACATCCTCCGAGGGGGTTTGGGAGAGGCGTGTTTGAGCACCACCATGTGAGATAGTCTCTCTGAGGCCTTACAAGAGGGAGAGGAGGAGGTATTTTTGTCAGAAACAAGGCCGGGTGGTGCAGGTAAAATATCCTGAGTATCTGGAGGGCTGACGGCATCAAGTGCGTTCGGGGTGTCATCTGCGTGTAATGTGCCGAGAGTCTCCGGTGTATCTTGTGTGCCAGCGGGCTCCGTGTTGTGAAGTGTAAGCGACATGGAAGAGGTGGAGCAGCAACAATGGATACCCTGCGTGTCTTCTACGTTTTTTGCTTCGGCTGCTAAAATCTCTTCTGTCATCTCACTTCTTTCCGTCTCAGTTGTTCTGTCTTCTCGCTCGCCGATGTCTGTTTCTACTTTTCTTTCATCTGCCATCTCCGTCTCCGCATGTGAAGATGTGCTCGAGTCTGCAGCGGTCGCATGTTGTGTTTCATCTTCCTCGTCGCTCCTCTGATCCTCGCTGTTGGAGGAGTCTGCACTGTGACATTCTTCTGGCAGGTTCAGAGACTCCGTCTGGGTTTTGTTTGAGGTTTCTGGCGGTTCGGACTGCTCCGTCTGCTCTGTGAGTGCTCTCTGTTCATCGGGGGGTTTTGTGTGGTTGGATTGTTCTTCCTTGACAGAGAGCTGTTTGTGATCTGAATGTGCTGCCTGTTGGTCATCGCAGGGCTGGGTTTGCTCTGAGTGTTCGGCCTCGTCCGAGAGCTCTGGCTCGTGTCTGAGCTCAATCTGACTCGGTGGTTCAGTGTTCTCAGAGGTTTGTGTCTTTTCTGACAAAAGGTTCGGAGATGTCTGATCAGAGGAGTTTGTCTCACTGAAGGTTTCTTTGTGTTCTGATGCTTCTTTCAGCTCCACAGGTGTTTTCACTTGGTTGTCTTTTTCAACTTCGGAGTGTTTTGTCTGGTTTGAATTTTCTTGTGAGAGTTCTGTCTGGGACTCCTTTTCGGGCACCTCATCTCTCTGTTGTGTCTGGCTGATATGTGCCCCGTCTTTGTTGGACAAGTCTCTACCAGAGGGCTTCTCTGTTTCTGGAGCGGTGGCCTGTTTAAGCAGAGAGGGAGAGTCTTTATTCTGATTCTCTGCCGGCTGGTCCTTAAGATCGACAGTGCCGTGTTTGTGCTGGGACTCCTGCTGCATGTAAGACTCGAGGAGGCGATCCAGAATGATCTGGAAAGAGTCAACGCTGAACTCAAACTGCCGTCTCAGCGTGCTCACAAATTTGAGCTCCAGGTTTTTGCCACTGTTGTTTGAGAGGGAGATGAGGCTCCAGCGGTCGTGCTCGTTGAAAACCTTGACCATTTTCTGGACGTAGGCCTCCTTCATTGTGGAACTGCTGATCCGCTCCCTGTTGACCCCAGCAGGCAGGCAGTCCAGTAAGCAGCCCAGCACTGACTCCTTGATCACCTGGGAGGAGGAAAGGTCAACAACATGACAGCTACAACTAATGACTGCAACCTGAGTGCAATTTCTCCTTTGAACTGTTTCTGTATGATGCAGCTACAATATATTGAAGCCAGTAGAATTGATTCATCCTAATGGTATAATGTTCTGCAATTTAAATTTGGATTAGGATTGCAAAAACATCATTATCAAAAAAAAGCAACAACAGAAAACATTACTGCAACACCCTAGAGGTATATACCCTGCTGTGCTCAACAGCAGAATGACTGCTGGTTAATGCCGGGGATTGAACTGAATTGCTCTCCTCTTATCACATTACATACCCTTATTACTGCTTCATTTGTCCTAACCCAGCAGTAAAGTGATCGTACCTGGAACTCCTCCTGAGTGGGCAACTCCACTCCAAAGATGATGTCCAGGTCCTTGTAGCTGGTTCCGTTGTCTCGGACCAGGACGTGGCTGGCCGTGGAGCCGTTCAGACGGACGTCTCTCACTGCGATGCCCTGCTGCTGCAGCCGGGCCCGCACGGCGATGATGATGTCTCGCGGACGCAGCTCCAACGTGGGGAAGTTCCCGCGGCCGTGGATTGGGACCGCCTCCGATAAAACCTGGTGGAGGACCTCCACCTGCTCAGCGTTCAGACTGTGGAACCGCTGATTGGATTTAGTTTCAGACATGCTGCTGCCCTGGAGAGAAGGAGGAGGACAACAATAAGAGTTTATTACAACTCCCATAAAAACTGGGCTGTATCTCTCTCTCTCTCTTTCTCTCCGTCTGTCTGTCTCTCTCACACACATTTAGCACTCTCACACACTCATATGCACACTCCCTGCCAGTCTGCTGTCTGCAAGTCACAGCTTGGCTGACAGCTTTTCCACAATGCTAATGTAACTGCTGTGTTGACAAGCTGACACATGGAGCGCTCCACGTAGCTGTGCTGGGCACAAAGAGTCTTCCACTGCTCAACCAGATCACAACAAATTAAGAAAATCTGAAACACATTATATTGTTTACCACCCAAGACTTATATCACTTAGTCCCTTTGTTTGCGCTCCATCGCAGTCATATCTGATTCGATTCTTTTAAAAACACCCACGGAATAACAAAAAAAAACATATAATATAAGATTAGAATAACAATATTAGTGTGTTTTACTATTAAAATATAAAATAATGACTTGTGGATGCATCGTAAATCTTTGTTTATTGATTGTTTCCACCAGAGGAGCAAGGGTTAAGCTGAATGAGTCATCACCAGCAGACTGCATTAATCACACCAACGTCATTAATTAAAGACACACATCTGTTTTTGTGCGTGAGTGCAGCACATGATTTGTATGCATTACAAACAAAGACCCCAGCACACATTTGCTTGAGTGCACACGGGTGTTTGTATAACACCTTTGTGAACTGTTACACAAATTGGAACAAAGTGGGATTTAATACTAGGCAATTATGTTTATTTGGCAGCCTTTTACCAGCCAGACTCCATCAATCAATCTCCCACAAACTGGACATATTTTCCAATAAGCCAAACAACATTTGACTAACCAAGTCTCTGTTCTATGATTGAGTGTGTGTTTGTGGGGCGCATGTAAAAGTGTTTCAGGAGGCGAGTGCTTGTGCACCGTGGTTCACAGCTGCCCATTATGATCTATTGTTTGCTTTAATCAATAGATGTCAGTCAGTGCTGCAGCTGAATGCTGCTGATTGCTATGATTTGTCAATGCAGGGTAAACATTGGGATACTAATGGGCAGTAATGGGATGCTTTCTGGTAGCAGTTTGTCAGACATCAGATACTCTGTAATAACCACAAACTATCTATTACAGAGAGTCATTTCAAAATAAATAATCTTCTAATCCACGTTGCATCACTATTCTACGACTACTGAAGAGCAGCATTTTACTCCGTAGCGTCTGTGAAGCTGCAGAAGGCAACCTCTCTGTTCTAAGAAAGAACTGAGTGTGCTTACCAGAAGACAAAGAAGTTGAGTCTGAGAACACAAAGCTCCTTCAAATCTGTTGCAGATGAGACGTCTCTCAGTGCCTCACTTTGTCGAGGTGAACTTTAAGTTGCGTAAAGCAGTACATCACAGGTCCAGAGCCCATGAACACAGCCCGAGGTGTTGACACATGGTCGTATGGAACAATGTGATGAGGAGGCAGAGACACACTGCGGGACTGTTTTCCAGCGAGTCCCTGTATCCCCCCCACCCTCCCCCATCGCACTCTTCTGCAAACTTGCAGCCTGAGTGACTCATCCAGGCGTATCGGCTCAGCTCGCACATAATCTATGGCCACTGAAAACCCAGCACATATGGCTATGGAGGCTCTCGTATGCGCTGCACCGAATCTAAAACAAACACAAACAAATGTGCTCTGTAAAGTTAGCTTTCTGTCTCTGGTTTATAACATCTTTAAGTATACATGGAAACAAGATAGCCATGTCCGTGTCAAGAAAACTCCTGATGAAGCCAGAATAGCCCTGTGTGTCCCTGACTTTTTGTTATTTATTATTATTATTATTATTATTATTATACAGTGATATTGTGCTTTATACTTCAAATGAATTCTCTCTCTCTCTCTCTCTCTCTCTCTCTCTCTCTCTCTCTCTCTCTCTCTCTCTCTTCCATTCACTTAAAGTCATGATCATGAACAATAAGGCAACAACTCATCTTTGTTGTGTTGCCCTACAAAATATGATTGCAATGTCTGCTGACCAGAAATGTTGTTTAAAATATGTATGAGTCTATAGGTTCTGTACAATGTCCCTTCAAACCCTGTGCTCCGATGGTGCTGGTATAAAAAACATAATGGAAGTTGTTTCCCCATAAAATAACCGACTGGCTGTAGTTGTGTGTCTGTTTGCTTCACAGTCAGCCGCTGCCTACAAACTGTACTGTAACCGAGCCAGAGCCCTGCTGGTCTTCACTGTAATCACCTCACGCCTGACATACCAGGTGAGGGCAATTAACCGCAATTAAGTGCCTGGCGGACTAAAGGGCAGACCTGTGAGCACCAGGATTAAAAACACATTAAACACCGGCGTGTGAACTCCGTGCGGCCACACACACACACACACACACACACACACAAAGTGAATGATGGGTTCTGTACCTGTTGCTGTGGCATTGGAGGGAGCGAGCGGCTCCCTGCGTGGCGGCGGAACTAAACCGTTGGTCTCCACCGAGCGTCACGTCCGCAGTGTGTCTGTTGAACGTGGGTCTGCGTGTCTCTTGACGTCCCTATACCCACTCCGGTGAGGCTCGGTGCTGATGCGGCTCTGTCCCTTATAAGGAACGCGAGGCTAGAATCTGTGCGCGAGCTCATCCGGGCGCTGTCCAGAGCTCGCGTGGTGCTGAAATGAAGACTGGAACGAGTCCTCGCGCTCTTGTTTTCTCCTCCGGCCGCCCGGAGCGTAACGCAGTTTCCATAGCGACCTGCCGTCATTCAGTCATGACTGGGAAGTGTGTGCGCGCGTGTCTGTGTGTGTGTGCGTGTGTGTGTGTGTGTACATTCGGCTGTGGGGGAAGTTGTGTATTGGAGGTGTTAACAGGTGTATTATAACTCCAAAATGTCGGAGTGAGTTAACTTTTAGGACAAGTTTCACCTCGCGTGTCACAACATGGCCGCGCTGGTGTTGAGGGCCAGGACTTCTCTGTTTGTGTTGCGTGTATAGCGAGCTCGCGCGTCGGGGGACGTGCGCGCGCAGGCTCTGTTTTTTGGGGAGCATTTGTGGAAAAACACTTCTCATTCACTCTCATCGTTATATCTGGCGCCGTGTCCACGCAGAGTATCATGAGGATGAGTCATCGTTGCCGCTCCCCCCTCCGCCCCCCTGACCCAGCCGTTAATCCCCCGCACACACCGGAACCTTCTCTCTGGACAACCGATAATCCCTTTTCCCCTCATGCTGCATTTTCTTTCCGTCTATTCATCGCTTCAACAACAACTATCCCAAATCCCCCCCATGTCCCCGTATGTGTTTCCGCCAAACAGTTCTCCCCACGCAGAGATCTACGAAAACAAGTTTTAGCCACGTTAATGCGCAAAGTGAACATACACGTGATTAAAAGCGTTAGACGCGAGTGTCTCGGTAGAAAAGGTCAATTTACTCCCTCGCCAAAAAAAAAGAAGAAGAAGAAGAAAGCACGAATTGCGTCACTAGACGTGTACCACAACCTACCGATACCGGGTACAAACTATTTTTAGCCTGGATGGAACTTGTCTGCTTTGGACACGCGCGCTCGTCCACCGCTCAAACGGTCATGACGTAGGAGGCGCGAGAGCGCCGTGCAAAATCGTGACCGTGTGACGACGGTGAAAGCAGACAGTGGCAAATGGGTTCAAAGACGAAGATACACCAAGATGGTTGACTTATCGCGGTCGAGCAACACGTCTCTGGGTCCAGCGCTGTCGTTACAGCAAATCGACCCTGTAGTCTACGGACGACAATTCCTATCGCATTTAGACTCATATGTTTAATATTGTGTCGTGTATCTATAATATAACCAAAGGCTAGATATATAATACAAAACTGATACATATATGAAGGAATATTCGTGAATAGTTAACGCTCCTTCAACATCATGAGCTGCGCATGCGTCACAGCCACACACACACACACACACACACACACACACACACACACACACACACACACACACACACACACACACACACACACACACACACACACAGCCCCTACACACACACACACACACACACACACACTTACTTTTGAAACGTTCAATAAGCGGTACACACATGTGTATTACCTTAATAAATTACAAAACCTTGCCCGAAGGTAAACGTCCCAACAATGGCCGGGAGGTAGTTTTGTTTTCAAGACAAATGCGATAACGTTTCTCCCGCTCTACAGAACTGATGATGAGCGAATGCGGAAGTACGCACAAGGGAATCCTCTCGCCTTGCTACAGTGGCGAATAGCTTGAAAAAAGAATCAAAACAAACAATTCTGGGTAATAACCTGTGCATAACCAGCCTGAGTGTTTGTCCCAGAAAGAGACCTGCATCATGTCGAAAATGGAGAGTATCCGTGGAGTCTAACATGCATCACGTTAGATGTGCAGCTGCCGAGCAGTAACGTTAGCTAGACGAATGTAATGTGGCTTTGACAGCTAATCTTGTTATTCCTTAGCTTGCAACTTCTGCCCAGTCATTCAATGATGAAGGACAACATTGATGTGCAAATTTCACGACTCTTTGGTTGCATTTTCAGTTGTTTAGAAGAAGAAAAAAAACAGTTATAGCCTTGCCTGCACTGATTTAGGTTGACTTAGCTCAATGTTTTGGAGTGATTCACTTCATACTCGTGTATTCTTATAATTCAAGTGAAATAACCATGACTAAAATAAGATCGTCCTTGACCAGCCATACAGAACACCTATTCAACCTCAAGCTTGCTGCCAAGGAGCTTCAACGCAACTCCAAGAAATGTGACAAAGACGAAGGGGCAGAAAAGGCCAAAGTTAAGCAGGTTGGCTTATTAAGCTGCGTTTATTAGAGACCCCGGATGCAGGGACACGCTGGCCTATCGGTCCTGCTATACTCTGCGTTAAGTCAGATATGCTCTCCTGTTTCCTTCGCTTCTCAGGCTATCCAGAAGGGCAATTTGGAGGCAGCCAAGATCCACGCAGAGAATGCCATCCGCCAGAAGCACCAGTCCATTAACTTCTTGAGGATGAGTGCACGTGTGGATGCCGTGGCTTCCAGGGTCCAGACCGCTGTCACTATGAACCAGGTCAGGCTTGCAGGTCAACGGTTTGTGGAAGACTTGCCTTGCTTTCTGATGTTGCGTAGCACAAAAACGACAACAAGTGAAAAACACGCCCTGTCGACTTACTGCAGTCACACATCCATTTTTCCCCCCAAGATAACTTCTGGGTCAGGTGGTTGGCAGAAAGTTTAATTCAATTCAATTCAGTTTATTTTGTACAGCCCAAAATCACAAATTAGTCTCAGAGGGCTTTACAATCTGTACACATACGACATCCCTGTCCCAGGACCTCACATCGTCCAAAAAGTCTCCCAAAAAATAGAAAAAAAGCTTTTTACGGGGTGCTCCTTTTTTATATTGTTGTTATGATTATTTCCTGGGTGCCTTTTTCTGCTTTTATTAGACTGCAATCATAAGTGATGAATAAAATGATCAGTGACCCCAACAGCCAGAGCCCAGTAGTCACCCCTTTCCCTCACACAACCATCTCCTGTCTCAACACTGACAGAGATGTAGAAATCGCGTGGCTTTTACCTGATACCACTGCAATAGATGTGGGTGTTTATATTTACCAGGTATTTACGGGTCATGCGGTTTTCAAGGTGTATATTTTGAGAACTACATCTTATTTCAGGAGGCGAAGAGCTGAAAAGTAAAGCCCATATCAGGGTAAAGTCCAAAGTTGTCCTTCACTCTTTGAAAAACAAGTCCCGTACAAAGGAGAAAAGGCTATGGCAGACATGCAAACAAAAAGCCGACAATTACATAATGTCATTAGATGTGCTTCAGACTTTAGGCTATTAGCATGGTGCTCTTATGAGAGCCTCTTTACAAGACTCTCATTCATGTTCACTATACGACAGACATCAAAATAGAACTTAATAGCGTCTAGAAATGTGTGAGATGGCGTACGGCTGAAAACATCCTCTCTATGTAACACCGTTGGCTGTCTCATAAGGCATGGACACAATAGCACTGATAATAAACCCATTTTACCATAATTTGATCGTGTTGGCCAATTAGTTTGAGAAGAGTGTTCCTTTTTGAGAAATTAGATACGCTATTAGGAGGAGAGGTAGTCATGACAAGGTATCTGGTTAAAAAGGTGAAAGTGACACCTAGTGGAAATATAAGGGTACAGCACGCCAAGCTGAGCCATGTCAACAGCTTCTCCCTGTCTTGCTGTCAAATATCCAGATTGTTAGTTGTTCCTTCTTCTGTTTAAAGCACCAGTATAACGTGAGACTTGATTTGATTGGTGTGTGGTTTTTGTTTTTGCCCAGGTATCTAAATCCATGTCTGGAGTGGTCAAGTCCATGGACGCCACACTGAAAAGTATGAACTTGGAGAAGGTAAAAGAGTTGACTGACATAAGACAGACGCGAGCAAAGTGAAACCGAACGTGTTGATTTGAGGGTTCCTCTCTCCCTCTCCACAGATATCTGCTTTAATGGACAAGTTTGAGAACCAGTTTGAAACTCTTGACGTGCAGACGGCTCAGATGGAGGACACGATGGGCACCACCACCACTCTGGCGACGCCTCAGGTGAGGGCCGTCGCCCTCTCATATAGCAGGGAACACACACACACACACACACACACACACGCTCATCGAGTCCTCTAAACACATGTTGTTGTTTGCCTAGACGGAAGTGGACACGCTGTTGCATGAGATGGCTGATGAAGCGGGGTGAGTAGCCCTGCTAACAGTTTGAAAAACTGAAATAAGCCATACAATTGATGGGAATTAGAAAAAGAAACAAACTGTACCTTCTTGTTAAAACAGACACATTACATTTGTGGTTTGTTTTTCTAGGTTGGATCTGAACCTGAAACTTCCTGCAGGCCAGACGTCCTCACTGGCTTCATCTGTGGCATCCACAGAACAGGTAACACGTCCACTCTTATCATTACGCTATCGCTAGTTTAAAAAATAGAATTCACACATCATATTTATTGTCTTAATGTTACATATGAACTATTCTCACTGAAATCTAAAACATTAGTTTTTTCGGGTCATGGTCTGTGGCCAGCAAGAGGGTCTCCTTGCAGGCTGTTGCGGATGTTTGTCTTGACCTGCAAATACATGAACTGTTGCCATCTTTCAAAAACGCAGATTTAGCTGTCTGCTTTTCACGCAACATATATTTCGACGCCCTCTGTCCGCTGGAGAGTTGGAGAGGAGAGTTTGTAAACGTAGAGACAGAAATGACATGCTGTCGTGTAGATAAGATCAATAACACAAGGCCATTTAGTTTGTTTAATAAAAGAACAAGGTGTAGACCTGTTCTATAGATTATATTTGATGAAATGTAGAAGCAGCTGTTGGCATTTGTTTGCTAGTGAGGCTATTTTTGTCTTTGCCCCAATAAATATTTTTACTGGACAAAAAATGAGAAATTTCATTCGTAGAGTGGAGGTTAAAGGTCTGTCAAATCAACCTGCTATTTAGACATTGTTTGTTTGTAGTGATGAACACAGAAGTTAATCACATAATATTAATATTAATTAATTAATATTAATTTGAGAATATACTTTTTATTTTAGTGTGGGAATTTTTGAGATCTACTAGTCTGCCTGAGTAAACAAGTAAAAAAAACATTTAATTTGTTTTAGCCCATTTCATTGTCTTTGGGTGGATCTTTCCCTTAGAGGAAGGGTTGCGTTGCCATCAGAATGCACAGGATGTAATGCAACATGAACTGAAACGTGTCACAGACAGGGAACACTGGGTGTGACAGGCGACAGTGCAGAGTTTTTTTTAACCATGTTTATAATAAGGATCGGATTAATTACATAATCCTATGTGCTCATGGGAGCTGGGGGCGGGGAAACGGTGATAATGAGTCGGAGCAGCTCAGGCCTGTCTGTTAATTTAATGTCCACACTACTGCGTTTCCATTTTAAAACGCATATCTTTTGCAACGATTACACTGCGCTCCCACACTGGGCCGAAATTTTAGAGCACCGAAAACGGATAGGTTTAAAAACTCTTTGGAAACGATGACGTAGAACCCGTGTTCGCTATGAGTGTGAGTGCAGCCAGAGCATCTTAGTGGTCTTCCATTCTGTGAGTGTCTTTAATGGTATCTTCAGGTGCCTGAACCTCGCACACCTGCAGCTGCAAAGTCAAAGTTTAAGTGTTAATGATGTTCAGTCCTTGAAATTATTATCACATCTGAAACCACAAGGTAGCCGGTTCGATCACTGGTCTCCCCATAGTTTGCATGTCGAAGTGTCCTTGAGCAAGACACTGAACCCCCAGTTGCTCCCCGGGCGCCCACTGCGCCTTAATTACTGAGGATGGGTTAAAATGCAGAGAATACACTTCCCCACTGTGGGGCTAATAAGGGATTAATTAATGATCTAGTCACGCCAGGATGCATCAATTGGCACGAAGATGAGCTTCGAACATCGAACAGCCTTCTCTGTGGAAACCTGGTCCATGTCTCTATCTGGTGGATGACTTGTGGAACAGCACGCATCCTAAAGGCATGAGCTGGTCAAATCATGGTTTTCTTTGAATGGGAACACATATCGAGGTAAATTAAATCAAATTCATTTTACAGTTGCCTAAGAAACATTTTGAATGGCAGAGAATGTGTGCCACGATGTACCCAAGTAGACCAATTCACCCTTTATATTCCACTTTAAGATTAAGATTAAAGGTTCAAGACTTCAGGGATCTAACTTCACGAGGATCAGTCATATTGCACCTCTATTTCATTGTTGTTGCGTTTTATGTTGATGTATAAACTTTTGTATTTATAATTATATTTATAGTTGTACATAGTAGCTAAATGTTTATGCTTACCTCTGTTCTACTTTGTAGTCCTTGTTTTTTGTTTTTAGGTTGACAGCATTGGAAAAATTGGAATAAAATTCCTTGTATACATATATATATATATATATATATATATATATATATATATATATATATATATATATATATATATATATATATATATTACTGTTAACCGTTTCACCAGAAATGCTACTGGGACTTCTCAGAGAGTCATAGTGCGACACAGAAGCAGTGTGGAATGTTGTGATCACACAATCGACAGAGGGAACGTGTGTCAGGAAGTGTTTGAGTTGCCCCTCAAGATGTTTTGATACGTTTTCCATTACGACGACTCGCCGCTGGACTTCCGTTGTAATCGGCACGATTCAAGCGGGCCACGTGTGCTGTTTGTGGAGGACATAACTACACACTTCACCTTTCAAGCCTAAAAAAGGTTGAGTGACACTCTGTCTTTTCACTCACTGTTCTCACCTGCTTGGTTGTCATCCAACAGGACGAGCTCTCCCAGAGGCTGTCCAGACTGCGGGACCACGTGCCATAGTGACGTCGGAGAAAAATAACAAGGAGGGAGGAGAGAGCGGGCAAAGCGAGAGGAGACAGGGAGCGAAAGAGTGTAGAATAAACAACAACAACAGAAAAGGCGCCATGTGCCTGGAAGCTGTCTGAGCAGCAGAAAGAGGAGACAGATATTTACAGCATCACACTCGTCCTCCTCCATAACAATGTTCATTTGCACACTTCTGTTTAACACGTATTCTGATCATGTATTAGCTCAGCAATGGGACACTCCTGTTTCCTCATTTTAACGAAGCACACCTTGGATCTGAATGGGCAAATTGTTGAGGAACAAAACGCACTACTTAAAAGCTAATACTTCATTACAAAGTGGTTGTACACTGTATATGCAAATCAAAGAGCAATATTTATTTATTTATGTATCTACTGCCTGCCACAGGAGCGTGCTCGTGTTGTGACTGCTGAGTGTTACCTGAGGATGTGTTGTTGCGTTTTGGCTTTTGGTGCTGAAACTCAAATTATAATTTTTTCTATGATGGGGATTATTGTCTGTTGCTTTGGAGGCAGATGGATTATACTTTGGTTTTCTGCATGTAGCGGGAAACGGCTCGAGCGGCTCACTTTGTATGCAAAGACCATTAAAAGAGTTTTCAACACGTTTTACTTGTCCTGTAGGTTTTTTTGGTCAGTTGCCATGTTCTGGGCAAATTATGCATCCCAGCATGCCTCTCTTTCCCTCCTTTTCCATCGTACTACCCCTCCTCTTTCTGTCCTCCCAACAGGGAACAGATGAGAGGTCAAAGGTGTCACCTGTAGAGGAAGCGGCCCTCTGCCGCTCGCATGCCAGTGCCTCATTACACACACATACACACACACACACACACACACACACACACACACAGTTCAGCACATCCCAGGGGAGGAGGCGTGACTCAGCTGGGAGCCATTACAGGTGCTGTCCAAGCGCGCACACACACACACCCACACACACACACACACACATATATCTACACACAAACAGCCGCGTAGCTGACAGGAGTCCTCCGGAGTGACACTCAGCTACCTCTGACCCCTTTTTGTGTCCTTCCTAATCATCATCAGCACGCACTTAACTGCATTCACAATCATCATCAGTGGCCCCAGACTGACACAAGTCTCCATTACGCACATGCTTTTTCGCGTCCTCAGTCGCAGGGAGTTATCCTAAAAACACTGACCCCAGGTGAGCCAACGGCTGTCAGTCATTTCTGCTGCAGGAGTTGGATCGCCTGAAGTTAAAATTCCACGTCCCTCTGCTGCCAGAGACACAAAATCTATTTAGTAAGTTTGGTTTTGAATCTATTTTTAACCTTTAAGTATGATTAAAGCCGGGAGAGTCGGTCGGGCCCTATTTTCACTTTTCGCTGTGTGTGCAGAGATGCTTCCTCCAGATGTGCTAGAGCGAGCACTGGTCTTGGGGACGCCTGCGTTTGTATATATATATATATATATATATATATATATATATATATATATATATATATATATATATATATATATATATATATATATGTGTGTGTGTGTGTGCGTGTGTGTGTGTGTGTGTGCATGTGTCAGGTGTCGATACCAAGTGGCTTTCCTCCAGTGCCGTCAACACCTTCTGGTCTGGGTTCCTAGAGGAGTGCTACTTGCTGACAGGCAGGGATCCGGTCGGCCGGTGGTCCCGTCCCTCTGGCCGACCTGTCTGCTTCTGCACGACGGGGGAAGAGCTGCTCACACACACACACACACACACGCTGGCTCTGTGAAAAAGCTCTAATTGTAACAAGGGGGATTGGTCAGACGACTACATGATTCACACACAGGAAATTAAACGGTATGTCCAGACAGTCATGAGCTGGGATTCAGTCAAATATATGTTGAGGCCGAGATTTCTTTCTTGAAAAAAGAATGGAATATCTGTTTTACAGGTCTGTAATTTCTGAATCATTTCTATGTGATGTGACGCTATAGTTGAAATAGAGGCTGGTGAAATGTTCACCACACTTATCTTTATTTATTTCAATGTATTGATGCATCATTTATAGTGTCTGGCTGGACATTATGCATGCAGTAAATAAAAAGTCAAGCTCCCCATAATAAATGCATAATGACTGACACTAGGTGCTTCGAGCTGAAACAATAAACGCATTAGTGGGCTGACAGAAAAGTCATTGGCAAATCGTTTTCAGAATTGAGTAATCGTTTCAGGCAAAATAAAATCCCATTTCCAGCTTCTCACATGAGATGATTCGCTTTGTCAAAATATGATTCTAAACTGAATCTAATAAATAACATGCAGATTTATTGAAAATGAAACAAATTTTTCCCTGTAATCTTTTACATAGTTCATTCCAGTAAACCTTTAAAAATTGCTTACCTCCAAAATACACCAAACGTCCTTGTAGCGGCAATCTTGTCTCCGTCCGGTAATCCCTATTACCACTACTGCTACAGTCTGTGTGTGGGCAATGAGCTTGACGCGTAATGAGTCTTCAGAGACAGCAACTCCATTTGAAAAGGTTTACTTAACAAAATAAAGATACAAGAGTCATTCAGTGCTCAACTTGGCACAACGGTCAAAAAACTGTCGTGCTCCGCAGACTGATTAACCTCAACTGAGGGATATAGGCTCTGACATACAAAGTAACGTAACTTAAAGGAGCATTTCAACACACTTCTATAAATCACTAAACACATCCTATTAAAGTCTATCATGGCTCTTACATTTCCAGCCCCTAATTGTTTATGCTGGCTGCAAACAATTATTAAATATGAATTACAAAGAGCATAGCATATTCAACATGCATGTTGGTTTTGGTTTTCACACTAACTCGCCTGACTGTTTCCATTAGAATCTGGTAATGTCTTTATTACTCGACCCATGATCCAAGAGGAGTTGCGAGGGGCAGTTTCATCCATTATCAAGACAATATCTCCTGGTTTCCTGCAGCTTTGCAGTTTTCCTCTGGCTGTCCTAGGGTTTTCACCCTTTCTGAGAGGTCCATTTATCAACCATCCAAGGGCAGTTTTGACAGTATATGGTCCCTCACCTTCACTGTTTATGACCCGACATGGTTCAATGCCTTTTGAGATGTTGGCACCTATAAGCAGACCGACGTCTGCTTCAATACGAGGGAGATGCACATCTTTCAGATAAGGCCAGTGCGAAATATCTTCCTGTTGTGGAATGTTTTCTTTCTTTACTGGGATGTGGCTGTGTGTAAACACCTTTGGCAGTTCAATGTATGTGTTTTCTTCAATACCACATATTTCTAGGTCTGAAAGAACACAACTGTTCATCAATTTGTGACTGTTCGACTTGTCTTGACCCATTGTGTTGAGCAGAAACTGGGTGCGCTTTCCTTTGAGGTTTAGTGTTTTCTGTAGCTCTTCACTGCAAAAGGTTGCAGTGCTCCCAGGATCTATAAAGGCGTATGTTTCTACATACCTTTCACTCTTTCTGTATTTCAGCTTTACTGGTACCACAGCTAGAACACATTCTCCTTCTCCAGCCCCAGTGCTTCCACAAACCTCTTCATCCAATGACACATAGCCACTTGAGATAGCGTTGCTCTCTTCAACTTTCGGCGCAGCATTATTTTCTTTAATGACATGGAGTATGTCTGGGTGCCCCTGAGAACAGGCCTGACACATCATTCTCTTTTTGCAATTCTTACTAAGGTGCCCCTGTGTAAGGCATCCAAAGCAAAGGTCTTTAGACTTCAGGAAGTCTATCCGTTCTCTGTTTGTCAGATCTGTAATCTTATTGCAGACAGACAGATCATGATTCTCCTGACAGAATAAGCATGGTTTGTGGAAAGCTGTCACAACATCTTTCACTGGGCTGCTTGTCCTTGTGGTTGTCTCTGAGGTTGTGTCCTGTACACCTGTAACAAAAGTGCTTTTGCTTTGACCAGTTTTCCAGATGGTTCTCTCTTTGGTAGTTTTATCCTTTTCCTTTGTGCCTTCGTAACTCTCCACCACAACTCCAAAAAGGGGATCCAGAGCTACCTTTGCCTGCCGATCGATGAAGTCGACTAGGTTAGAAAACCTTGCTCGTCCTCTTCCTCTCTCATGGATCTCAAATGCCGTCGTTCTCCACTTCTCTCTAAATTTGTAAGGAAGCTTTGAAATGACAACTCGCATGTTTGTAGGATTATCCATTTCTTCCATGTATTCTATATCAGCCATGATGTTCCTACAGTCCTTATGTGTCAAATATCTTCCAGCAGCATATTTCTGGTATATTATAGGTTTAAATTGTGTTCTTCTAAAAGAGAAAAATAAATTAAACACAAATGTATATATGTTTCAAAAGAATACTGTGTATATTCCAATTTACAGTATTCTTTGTGGGATACCTTTTAGAGTTATTTTATTGTCCCAATTCAACCCGTGTTGTGTGACAGTGAAGAGACTCGCCGCCTGTTTGAAATAGGAACGTTTCATAGAATGTGGCACCACCGGCTCTTTTCCTCACTTTGTCTTCTCTCCTCCTCCTCG